>NC_058132.1:334448371-334458670 GCF_016433145.1 Gracilinanus agilis
GGAAGGAAGGAAGGAAGGAAGGAAGGAAGGAAGGAAGAAAAGAAGGAAGGAAGAAAGGAAGGAAAGTAAATGACAAAACTTGATCCTATCAAATAAAATAATCCTGCTGCCCACAGCCTCCCCCACCAACATACTTTCAGGTCTATAAGAACAGGTTGTTTCCACCTCAGCTCAACTGGCATTGCTTCAAAATTATACCCTGAGTCTTAATGGATTTGCAGGAAATAAAGGGGAAAGTTGTGGGAGGACAGAAATGGGAGGAATTTATTTGCTGCAAATGAGGCAATTCTATGGATGATTTTCTATTTGGTATTTCAGACCCAAAGGAAAGACTGACAGAGTAAAGGTGCCAAAATGTATAGCCCTCTCTCATTCAGTAAAGCTATTCAATTGGAATCAAACATTCTCAATGAAGTATTTGGGACCTTTCCTTTTCCTCCTCCTCCTTCCTCTCTCAATAAATTTGGGCTTTGCCCATCAGAAACTGAAAGGCAAGCTGACTTCAGGGTCTGTTGCCTCTAATGAATCTGGGCAGTTCAGACCAGAATGGTCTTTCTCATACCATTTCAGAGTGAGATTTGCAGCTGTTACAGGGTTTGAGTTCATTTACAAATCCCTTTCATTTTCTTTTGTCAATGGAAAAATCATCTAGGAGGAAATAGTGTGGTGCATGTCAATGCTGGGTTCCCCTGGGATGGGTGCTCCAGTTTAGACCAGATGGCCCTCTGAAGTCTGGTGGCTGGTCTGGAAAATCTGAAGAGGTCATCCTACCAAAGACCCTGGGACTGCCTGTCTGCCTGCTCCTGCTGATAAGTACATAATGTTTTACTTAATTGGATATGGCTTCTACTACAGAGGTGATCTTTTTGTTTGTACTTTTTTTTTCTGATGTATTCTCTGTTTAGGAGAAGGAAGTCAATCAAAAGAAAACAAAGAACATATTGGGATTTCGTTTGTGAACAGAAAAAGAAAAAAATATACATACACACAGCTTCCAGGGAGTTTCCTGTAGGTCAGCATTTAATCAACCTTCTATACCTCCATCAATAAAAAAAAAATTATCTTGTTGCTATTCCAAATGATGATCTTGTGGGCAAGATAGATTCAGTTATGTTCACCCTATTGAATTTACACTTAAATAATTTGGTCACATAATGAGAAGATAGGCCACAATGGAAAGGACTCTGATATTGGGAAAGAGATGGATAGTGTCATGAAAACAATGAACTTGAACTTGGATAGACTTTAAGAGAAGATAGAAAGGTCCAATGTGGTTCAAGGGATCATGAAGAATTGGGCACAACTGAACAACAAATTATATTTACAAGTGTTGGATTTCCAAGTAGAGAAAGGTGGTACTATAAATATGTTGGTCCCCAGAGAATGAAGAAGACTTGAGTTCAAATCCTGCCTCAGATACATATAAGCTGTGTAACCTTCAGCAAATCACTTACATTCCTTCACTCCTTACTCTTCTTAAAAAGGAGATAGTGTCTATTTCTCAAGGATGTTGTGAGGATCAAATGAGACAGCATAAGTATAGCACTTTGCAAACTTTCAAGCTTTATATAAAGATCATCAGTGATCAGTATGGAAAGAGATGACATGTAGTAGAAGGAATATTGAATTTGTAGTCAAAGTTCTACTTCCAGGTCATTTTGAGCAAGTCACAGTTCCTCATTGAGCCTCAGTAACCTCATGTGAAAAATGGGGCTGGGAAAGGTGCCAGGTTCAATGAGTTATTCTTCCTTCCTTCCTTCCTTCCTTCCTTCCTTCCTTCCTTCCTTCCTTCCTTCCTTCCTTCCTTCCTTTCTTTCTTTCTTCTTAGAATTGACATTGTGTATTGGTTCCAAGGCAGAAGAATGATAAGGAGTAGGCAACATGGGTTAAGTAACTTGCCCAGTGTCACACAGCTAGAAAGATCTGAACCTAGGACCTCCCATTTCTAGACCTGGTTCTCAATCCACTGAGCCACCTAACTTCCCCCTATTATTTTTCTTTTAGCTCTAAATCATATGATCCTAGGAAACAAAGAATTTTCTAATTAATTCCCAGGAAGTGGGGAAATTCAAGTGACCATATATACTGGATTGAGACAGTTTGACAATTTCCAAATGATCAAAAAAGTGTATAAAGGAGTCATTTCTACTCCACCCCAATTCAGTCCATTCTCCTTCCTCCGGCCCCCCCCCCCCCCCACCAGCAATGGCCTCTTTAGGGCAGAGTACAATGAGGTTAGTCCCACCTAGAGAATAAACAACCATATCTCTTCCCATTGCCCAAGGGCAAGAGCAGTAAAGGCAAGGGGGGCAGTAAAGGTCAGAGTCAAACAGTCTGTGTGTTCCTATATGAATGTTTCTGTGTGTGTTTGTGTGCATGAGCCTATGTGTGTGCATGAATGTGTATGTAGGTGTGTAAATACATGGTGGCATTGGTGTCCTCCAGCACTGATAGCTGAGTTGCCAAAACTTGCTGTGGGTGAGGTGGTAACTGCCCCCTGGATAGATACAAAGTACCTGAGAGACCACACCAGTAGACAAACATGGATGGATGCAATTGCCTCTTTCCATTCGGGCATCAGGGCTGATTGAGCATTCCAGGAAAGCAGAGAGGAAGGAGAAAAGAGAACCAGCATATGGTGATAGGCCTTGACACTTGTCACTAGGCTTTAGTAGCTTGCCCTGTCCTTAGTTTCAGTTTTATTTCCTGGTCCTTTCACTTTCAAATTCTCTATAGGGAACCAACTAAGAAAGAGGTTGAATATGTTGGAACAACTTGACTTTTTCCCTAACACCCAACCTCCTTCAGTATGACTTTCATTGGAAGAGTTTAATACCGATTCTTCGAGGAGAAATTATATGAGATGAATAAATCTCCAACTCTTGAGAAAAGTCTTGTATTAATGCTTTATTGCAGAGAGATTCTAGCCTCTAGAACTGTGATTCCCAAAGTGGGTGCCACTGCCCCCTGGTGGGTGCTGCAATGATCCAGGGAGGCTGTGATGGCCACAGGTGCATTTGGGGGCAGTGAATAACTGTAAGGAGTGGTGATAGTATGTGACAGGGGGCGCTAAGTAATATTTTTTCTGGAAAGGGGGGCTATAGGCCAAAAAAGTTTGGGAACCACTGCTCTAGAACGTGAGCTCCTGGTGATAAGGACTCCTTTTGCCTTTTATGACAGCCCTTAACAAAGGTGATAGCAAGCCTGTATAATAAATGTTTGTCGATTATAATTTAGAAGGAAGAACACTGGTTCTGGAATCAGAAGCTCAATTAATGCCAATTAATTGCTATATGACCTTGGACACATTCCTTCACAACCTCATCTGTAAAACAGAGGATAATGCAATGTTCTTGCCTACCTAATGAGGTGGATATGAGGGTCAAATTAAATAATGCATGTAAAGTGAAAGGCAGCATGACTTTGTGGCTAGGGGGTAGTCCTTAGGGGCAGAGAAGTCCGTGTTCAGAGTTTCGTCTCTGAAATACATATTATCTGTTTGACCTTGGACGTATCTCGAGCATCTTTCTAAGGCTAGAGGTTAAAGACTTACTGTCTGGGAATTTCTCCACACCAGTGAAATAATAGGTCTGGAGATAATTATATTAATAATAATAATAGTAAAGTGCTTTGCAAATTTGGAACTGCTACACAAAAATGTCAGCATTTGAAGAGAAGGCGCCAACCTGAATGGTTGATAGAGTCTTTATAGCAATGAAATCCCAGATCCAGTCCTATGTATGTGTGTGTGATAATGGATGGATGTGTACAGATGCATGGGCTTTAGTCTTCTTCATTTTATATCTATCTATTTATTGATCTCATTATATTTAAGTTATTATTATCATAGGTTATCTCTTAATAACTACAAAATCAATGAATCAACTAACCGCACATTTTCTAAAGGAATAGGCTGTGGTTTCCAAGGATACGTCAAACAATGGTGACTATACAAGAATTTAGAGCCAATCTTGTCCAACCATCTCATTTTACAGAGGAGAATACTGAGTCACAGAGAGAAGTGGGAGAATTTGGACTAGCTGGCCTCTAAAGAGGTCTAACTCTCTAATTCTTTGATGCTTTCCCTAAGGAATCAGAGCAGGTTAGGAGCAAATCTGGGAAGAAGACCTAAACCCTATATATATATACATACATATACATATATATATATACACACACACACACATCCATAATCACACACACATATATGAGTAGGCATAGGACTGAATCTATGACTTCTGTGCTGTAGGGACTCTATCAAGGACTCAAGTTGGTGTCTTCTCTTCAGTGTCTTACAGAACTGTCCAGGGTGCTGAAAGGTTGTGACTTGCCCAAGGACACACAGCCTATAATAGGTCATAGCCAGAAGTTAAATTCCATTCTTCCTGGCTTTGAAAAAAATTATACTATGCCATCCTGTTTCTCAAATAAAACATACACACACATATGTATGTATGTATGTAAAATCCAGTGGAACAATTGATAGAGAATTAGAGTCAGATAGCCTTGGTTCAAGTCTTGCCTCTTGTCGCATCCTGGCTAGGTGTTCCTAAGCAAGTTATCAGACCTCTCAGTCCCTGGGCAACTCTGTAAAATGATTCTCCTTTTAGTCTATTCGCCAATCAATTGTCAAAGGGATATTCCTGAAGCAGAAATCTAATCAGGTCAGCACTTCACCCCCACCCTCACCCCCAGTTCAGTAGTGGCTCCCTATAACTTCCAGAATCAAATATGAAATCTTCTTTTTGGTGTTCATAGCCCTTTATAACCTCGTCCCTTTCATATTTGCAGTCTTATACCTTACTACTTCCATGTAGAGGAAGTTGGTGATTAAGTGAATAGAGTGCTAGACCAGGGATTAGGATAATCTAAATTCAAATCTAGACTCAGATACTCAATATTGATATGACCTTGGGCAAGTCACTTAACTTCTATTTTCTTCACTTTTCTCAACTGTAAATGGAGATACTAATAGTACCTATATCACAGAGCTGTTGTGAGAACCAAATGAGACAATATTTATATAAAAGTGCCTAGCACAATACCTGGCATATAGTAGGCACCATATAAATGCTTATTCTCAGGGAGAGTTAAATAAAACAGTAGATAGAGTACCAAGCCTAGAGTCAGGAGTATCTGGGTTCAAATTTGACCTGAGATACTTCCTAACTCTGTGGTCCTAGACCTGTGTTAGTGAACCTATGATACATGTGCTGGAGGGGGCTGCTCCCTTCTCCCTCTCCACATGTACCCAAGAATGTTCTTTTTTATTTTAAACCCTTACCTTCCATTTTAGAATCAATACTGTGTATTGGTTCCAAGGTAGAAAAGTGGTGAGGGCTAGGCAATGGGGGTTAAGTGACTTGCCCAGGGTCACACAGCTAGGAAGTGTCTGAGGCCAGATTTAAACCAAAGACATCTTGTCTGTAGGCCTGACTCTCAGGCCACTGTACCACCCACTTGCCTGGACCTGAAAATATTTCTCACATGACCCACCCTCCCTGCCCAGCAGCCCAATGCAAGCACTTCTTCCCTCCCCTGTCTTGGATGAGGCGAGGGCTCGCCTGTGGCATGAAGGTTGCAGTTTCGGCACTTGGTCTCTAAAAGGTTCACCATTACTGCCCTAGGCTATTACCTCACCCTTGCTGCTCTTCTGACTTAGAATTGATACTGAATTGAAGGTAAGGATTTAAAAATAAACACATGCTTATTCCTTTCCTTCCCAAACACTTTGTAATCCAGTGACACTAAACATAGTAGAAGGTGCTTAATAAATAT
This sequence comes from Gracilinanus agilis, assembly GCF_016433145.1. Lineage (NCBI taxonomy): Eukaryota > Metazoa > Chordata > Mammalia > Didelphimorphia > Didelphidae > Gracilinanus > Gracilinanus agilis. The sequence goes on from NC_058132.1 coordinate 334,454,150, forward strand.
ATATTGATTATCTATAAATTACAGAAAAAGCGTGACAAACTTGATTGGCAGTGGGAGCTTCTCATTGGCTCCCTGTGCTGATGAGAACACAGATTAAATTTCAGTGAGCATATATACCTATAAACATACACATATAATACATACACACATATAAAATAGCATCTAGCATACAATATAGTTTTTATAAATACAACACTGTATATGTATACAAATGGATGTGCATGTATGTTTATTGTTCATGTATGTTTCATATGTGTATGTATTTGTGTCTGTTCTTTAGCAGATACAAGATGTGTGTGTGTGTGTGTGTGTGTGTGTGTACTTAAGGCTCCTTTTAAACTATGGATTCTTAACCTGGAGTCCATGAATTTGTTTTCTTTTTAATGTGTCAATAATTCTATTTCATTATAATCGGTTTCCTTTGTAATTTTATCCCAAGGAGAAGCTCATAGGCTTCACCAGACTGCCAAAGAGGTCCAGGCATTCATAATTCAAAAGGATAAGGGCTTCCCTTCTCAGTAAGCCCTGGGTACTTGAGTGGGGATTGGCCTCAAGCCATCATCACAAAAGGTTTCATGGCCTCTTCATGGTGATTAACACTAGTGGCATTCTTCCTGTTTCCTCAGTTTGAAACCTTGGAGTCATCCTTGACTTTTCCATCTCCATTATCCTTTGTGTTTAATCAGTCACAGCATCCTGCCAAGTCATCCTTCAAAATGTCTAAAGCCCTTCATGATGTGGCGCCAACCTACCTTTCCAGCCTTGTAATAGATCACTCCCCTTCCCGAATTCGAAGGTCAAATCAGACTGGCTTTCCTGCCATTCCTCACACCAGACACTCCATCTCCCATTTTTCTGCCTTTGCAACAGGCTCTCCCCCACCCCTGGAATTGCCCCCCGCTGCAGGGGATCCCCAGCTGGGCTTAGACCTACCTTCTTGTTCTACCCTGCCCCCGGGACTAATGGATTTCTTTCCACCTCTCCCAATTCAAGTTGCCTTGAATTTACTTTGTTCATATATATTTGTGAATACATATTGCTTCTCCCTGCACCCCGACAAGATGTAAGCTCTTACTAGGTACTTAATCAAAGCTTATCCATTAAAGTGGTGGACAGATTCTCACATTTACTGCCACCGCGAGAGTTTAGGGCTCCATCTTTTTCAAGAAATTCAATGTGGCATAGCAAAGAGAGTGCTAGACTTGGAATCAAAAGACTTGGGGTTAAGTATCCTCTCTGATGCTCACTGTATGATCCCGGGCAAGTCTTCAGACCTCAGTTTCCTTATCTATAAAGTAATACGTTATTGGAAAAGTAATATTTGTGATACTTGCCTTACAAAGTTGTGAGGATCCAGTGTGGTAATACGTATGATGACCTCTTTTAAAAAGCTCTTTACCTTCTGTCCTAGAATCATTTCTGTGGGGGGACAGCTAGATGGCTCAGTGGATTGAGAGCCAGATCTAGGTTCAGATGTGGCTCGGATTCTGCCTAGTTTTGTGACCCTGGACAAGTCACTTAACCTTCATTGCCTAGCCCTTAATACACTTTTGCTTTGGAACTGATACACAGTATCAATTCCAAGATGTAAGGTAAGGGCTTTAAAAAAAATAATAATCAATACTGTGTATTACTTCCAAAGCAGAAGGGTGGCAAGGATGAGGCAGTGGGAGTTAAATGACTTGCCCAAGGTTACACAGCTGGGATGTCTGAAGTCAGATTTGAACCCAGGACCCCCACCCCATCTCTAGGCTTGGCTCTCAATCCACTGAACCACTTAGCTACTCCCTCCAATACCCTCTTTATGTTGATCAAATATCAGCTGTTCTTATTGTTTCAATCAATAAACATTCATGAAGCACCTACTATGTGGCAGGCACTGTGCGAAGCATATCATCCTTTACAGTGGTCTCCCTGATTCCAGGATTCATCCTGATTCATTATGTAGCCCTACAGATTAGTCTTCCTTAAGGACAGTGATGTGTTGGTAAATGTTTAACGACCAGCTCTATGGGGGGAAAAGACACAATCTAAAAGTTTGGTCCTCATTGTTAATATTTTCTCTATCACTTTCTTTGTTGTTATTTAGCCATTTCAGTCTGACTCTTTGTGACCACCTTTTTCTTGGCAAAGATACTGGAGCCATTTGCCATTTCCTTTTCCAGCTTTTGACAGATGAGGAAACAGAGGGAAGTAGGATTAAGTGACTTGCCCAGGGTCACACAGCTAGTAAGTGTCTGAGGCCAGATTTGAACTCATTTAGATGAGTCTACCTTATGCTCTATCCACTGTATCACATGATTTTTTGCATTTATCAAACTTCTAAGCTGTGAATACCAACCCTGGAGGAGACCTTAAAGATTATCTAGCCCAAAGTCTTCATTTTACACATAAGGAAACTGAGTTCTCAGAGGGGATAAGTGGCACAGATAGTGTGACCAAGCAGTGATTTAAACACAGTTTGTGTCTGCCTCAAAATCCAGGGTGAAGGGTCTTATAGAGTGCTGGGCTTGGGACTCAGCAAGATCTGAATTCAGATCCTACCTCAGAAACTGATGAGCTGTGTGAGCTCAGTGTCTGACCTTTACCAAGCCTCTAATAAGCTACTTGTAGTTGTTGAACCTGCACAAGCCAGTTGACCTCTGCCAGCCTCAGTTTCTTCACCTGTAAAATGGAGCTAGTAATAGTACCAGTCTCTCAGAATTATTATGACTATCAAATAAAATGTAAAAAACAAAGGATAAAGCTCTTTGCAAACCTTAAAGTATTAAAATATTATTATTGCCTTCTATGTCAACAAGGGTTTGGACCCAAATTCTTAACTCCAAATCAAGTGCTCTTTCCATCATTTCCTGCTCAGTGCCCTGTTCCTTTTGTATTCTGCACACAAGCAGGCACATGGTGAGTACTCACTGAATGGATTACTTTCTCACCTCTCCCTTTTCTGGGTTGTGAGTCAGTCAACAAACATTTGCTAAGCTTCTAAAGTGCCCCAAGCACTGTATTAATGGGTGGCAGTAGAAATATGAAAAAAGAAGGATGGGGTCCCAGCTTTCAAGGAGTTTATGAATTAATGGGGAAAGAAAACACACAAAAAAGAGAAACTGAAAATCAGGGGTCTGGCAGTGGAAAAGGTCTTTTCTTCCATGCCCTTTCTAACAGTGGTTTGAGGAGGAGTTTTCCACCTACAACTTAGGGCAGGAACTTAAGGGGAATACTCTCTCTTTCTTATTGCTTGTATCTGTATCCCTAGTCATGGTACCTAATACATAGTTAGAATTTAGAATTAGAATATTATCTAACCCAATTTAAATAATTACTGAATTAAATTTATAACCTTTTCATTTGTGATATATGATCTCCAGTGCTCCTTCCCTTCCTTTATTGCCCCTCTCTATAACACTAAGTTATGAATTTGTTTGTATTTTTTTTAAATATTGAGAATTTTTCTGTTGTGATGGAGTGTTTTTAACTTTTGTGTTCTATTCTGCACTCCTGATTCTCTAGTTTGGCAGAGTAGTTTTTCTTATATTAGCTCAACCTACCCATGAACAATTAATGTTTTTTCAGTTGTTTGGATCTAACTTTATTTGTGTGAAAAGTATTATAGTTATGTTCATATAATTCCTGAGTTTGTCTTGGCAAATACATTCCCAAGTATTTTATCTTGCTTAGAGTGGTTTTAAATGGAATTTCTCTTTCTAACTCTTGCTACTGGACTTTGATGAAAATATATAAAAATGCTGATAATTTATGTGAGTTTGTTTTGCATCCTATAACTTTGCTAAAGTTATTAATAATTTCAACTAGTTTTTTAGTTGATTCTCTACTATTTTCTAAGTATGCCATCATATCATCCACAAAGAGTAATAGTTTAGTTTCCTCTTTGTAATATGGCAGAATAGAAAGAATACTGGACTTGGAGTAAACAGAAAGGCCAGGGTTCAGGTCTTGCCTAGAACCCTTACTAGCTTACATGCCAGGGGCATGGAATCTCTTAGAGTCTTAATTTGTTTCTCTGTAAAATAAGGCCTATTTCACTGGAGTGTAGTATGGAAAAGAATGCTTCTGGTATAAAACCACCAATGAAACATGGCCACTCTGGAGTCTTATAATAAGGAAGGGCAAATCAGGATACTGAATTAAAAACTTCCTCATGGAGGAGCATGAAAAGCCTTGGCTTCTGGCCCTGGCTCTTCCTTCATCTCTCTGGACCTTAGCTTCATCTTTAAAATGAGAGGGAGAGCTGATATACTGGAGGTTCAGAATGAGACAGGTATTTCCAGATGTGACCAATGAGATGATCTGTTTTGTTTGACTACACTTTCTTTTGGGGGCAGATAAGTTAGAGGTTAGGGAGAAAGGAAGGAAAGAAGGAAGGAATGAGGGAGGAAAGGAGAGAGGAAGGGAGAAAGGGAGAAAGGGAGAGAAAGAAAGAAAGAAAGAAAGAAAGAAAGAAAGAAAGAAAGAAAGAAAGAAAGAAAGAAAGAAAGGAAGGAAGGAAGGAAGGAAGGAAGGAAG
>NC_058132.1:334458939-334473320 GCF_016433145.1 Gracilinanus agilis
AGAAAGAAAGAAAGAAAGAAAGAAAGAAAGAAAGAAAGAAAGAAAGAAAGAAAGAAAGAAAGAAAGAAAGAAAGAAAGAAAAAGGAGGGAGGGAGGAAAGAGAAGGGCAAGTGAGCACTTATCTTTTAAAAATATGATAAAATAAAGGAGTTGCAGAGAGTGGACAAGATCATCTTTTAGATCCCTTCTAGCTCTAAAGTTATAAGCTTTATAGTTAGAGAGGTAAGGAGTGTGTGTGTGTGTGTGTGTGTGTGTGTGTGTGTGTGTGTGTGTGTGTATGTTGACACGGTAAGTTTCCACAGTGCCTGTCATTCCTTGCAGAATTCTGGAACACCCTCAAGGAGTTCTGTCCTCTGGGTGAAACTCAGTGACCAGCAACATTTAATATTTGCTTTGCTGAGTGATCCACCCATTGCTCTCTCCACCCTCTCTAGTGGCCAGCTGGATGGATTGTTCAGTGAAGGCTCATTTGTTTTAAACACCTAGAGGCAGCATTGCAAAGGCGAAGAGCTTCTCTAGCAGATGTCCCACACATAGTGGCACCTGGGAACCTGGGAACAAAGACTGCATAAAAGAGGGAGAGCTCCATGCAGTCTGATTTCTTCACAGATCCTCCAGCATGGACAGATTATCCCATAACATACTCTATGTGTCTTAAAGCATGGCTGCTTTTAGCAATCAAACCTTTTCTAGGCTTTTCTGAAATACACTGTGGCCCATTTTATTCCAGTGTTTACCAAAGCATTATCAAATTTCCATCAGCCATCGCCCAAGGAAACCCAACTCCCATCTCACCAACTTCTCTCTCATACACATGGACACACAGGCATACTCCACAATGCACTTCAACAATAACTCCTTGTGTACCCTCTTCATCCTGTTTATGTATAATCAGCTTAGGTCAGCTCTGAGAAACACTGCAGACACTGGGGGAGCAGAAAGAGGTAAAATCAAACATTCTCGTCTCTCATGTGGATAGGAGTTCTTTTTTTTTTTTTTTAACCCTTATCTTCCATTTTAGAATTTATAGCCATGTATTGGTTCCAAGGCAGAAGAGTGATAAGGGCCAGGCAATGAGAATCAAGTGATTTGCCCAGGGTCACACAGCTGGGACCTCCCCATCTCTAGGCCTGGCTTTCTATCTATAGCTAGGGTTCTTAACATAGGAGTGTGTGACTTTCAAAAAATATTTTTTTATATTTATATCTGGATATAGTTTGTCTCCTTTGTCATCCTGAATATTTTACTTTATGCATTTTTAAACTTTATTCAGGCCAGGCGTGGTGATGCACATTTCTGCTCCATGTTCTTGGGGTGGACAAGGCTGGTGGGTCACATGAGTTTGGAAGTTCTGAGGAAGAGCAGGGCTAAAGCCCACCAGATGTCTATATCAAGTCCAGTACCAACATGGCAGGTTCCAGGGAGTGAGAGGTCTAAGGAGGAGCATATCAACTCGGGTCAGAAGCCAGGCAGGTCAAAACTCCCATTCAGATCTGATGTCCACAAGTGGCCTTGGCACTTCCAGTCTGGGCCAGATTGAGAGATGCAGTCTTCAAAAAACAAATAAAAAGCCCCAAACCAGAATAAAATCTATTATTCTGAGGAGTCCATAGGCTTTCCCAGATGGATAGAAGAGTATGTGACACAAGAAAGTGAAGACGCCCATCGTATAGAAGAAGAAGCTGAGGCTAGCTGGTGGCTTAGATTGCACCCTGTAGAATTCCTTTGTCCATCATATAAACTAGTGATTCCCAAAGTGGGCGCCACTGCCCCCTGGTGGGTGCTGCAGCGATCTAGGGAGCAGTGATGGCCACAGGTGCATTTATCTTTCCTATTAATTGCTATTAAAATAAAAAAAATTAATTTCCAGGAGGCTAAGTAATATTTTTTTTCTGGAAAGGGGGTGGTAGGCCAAAAAAGTTTGGGAACCACTGAATTATAAACTAATCTCTGTCCTATACATTAAACTATGTTTTCAGGACAGCCAGGTAGCTCAGTAGATAGAATACTAAGGCTGAAGAAGGGACATCCTGGGTTCAAATGTAACCTCGGCCACTTTCTAGCTGTGTCTGGGCAAGCCACAGAACCCACTGTTCTGCCTTGGAACCGATAGTTAGTATTGGTTCTAAGACAAAAGATAAGGCTTTAAAAAAATGTTTTCATTCTACTTTCACATGTGGGAAACCCCATTGGCTTGTCCACTCTGGAAGTGGCTGCCATTAAACTAGCTCCAGGATTAGCAAAGGAAACTGAAAAGGCAATATAACCATAATTGAGCACTTTGCTACTGATTAAGAAAGCAAGCCTTCATGTCCTTTTAAAACAAATGTGGGTGGAGTGCAGCTGGGTGGCTCAGTGGATTGAGAACAAGGTCTAGTGATGGAAGATCCTGGTTTCAGATCTGGCCTCAGACACTTCCTAGCTGTGTGACCCTGGGCAAGTCACTTAAACCCCATTTGCCAGCCCTTACTGCTCTTTTGCCTTGGAACCAGTACATACTATTGTTTCTAAGCCGTAAAGTAAGGACTTTTTAAAATAAAAAATAAATTAATTAAAATAAAACAGATATGGGGACAAACACTCTGCAGGGAGAAGGAATGTCTAACTCCCAGAAGCTCGGACACAGATAAACTTTAGAGGTCATTTAGTTCGACATTCATCTGAAATGGATTCTCCTCTCTAAAATCCCCAACAAGGGGCATCCAGACTTTAACCAGACCAGCCTCTCTGGGAGGAGAAATATATTGGATCTGGAATCAGGGAGACCTGTGTTCAGATCTTGCCTCTGACATTTATTGATCATGGACAACTCATTTCACCTCAGTTTCTTCAACTGGGAAATGTAGAAGTCCATCTCCTATGGAGTTGCTGGAAGGGGTCAAATTAAATTATATACAGGTTGTCCCAAAAGTCTTAGAACATTTTAAGCTTCTAAATTAGCTTTTTAAAAATTTAATCTTTACCTTCTGTCTTAGGGTGGATACTAAGTATTGGTTCTAAAGCAAGAAACTAGCATTAAGTGACTTTTCCAGGGTCACACACTTAGGACATATCTGAGGTCAAATTTGAACCCAGGCCCTCCTGTCTCCAAGCCTTGCTCTCTATCCACTGAGCCACCTAAATGATCCTATTAACTTTAATAAGGTGTGTGTGTGTTATGTGTGTGTGTGTGTGTGTGTGTGTGTGTGTGCGTGTGTATTGTTCTTGAGTCATTTCATTTATGTCCAACTTTCTGTGATCTCATTTGGGGTTTTCTTGGCAAAGATACTGGAGTGATTTGCATTTATTTCTCCAGCTCACTTTACAGATGAAGAAACTGAGGCAAACAGGGTTACGTGACTTGCCCAGAGTCACAAAGATAGTAACCGTCTAAGGCCAAATTTGAATTTAGGAAGATGAATCTTCCTGACTTGCAGCCCATGACACCCAGCTGCTATTCCTAAGTCTTAGGACAATTTTTTTCCTGTCTTTATTTATTTAAAAGTATTTTTCCATGGTTACCTGATTCTTGTTGTTTCCCTCCCCTTTTCCCTCCCCCCTCCTGGAGCTGACAAGCAATTTCACTGAGTTCTACATATGTAATCACTCAATACCTATTTCCATGTTATTCATTTTTGTGATAGTGTAATCTTTTAAAACCAAAACCCCACATCCTATACCTTCCTGAACAAGTGATGAAACTTATGTTTTTCTTTTGCATTTCCGCTCCCACAGTTCTTTCTCTCGATGTGGACAGCATTCTTTCTTATAAGTCTCTCAGGATTGTAGGATAGTTTTTCAAGCTTAAAATTACCCTAAAGGTTTTGGGACATCCTGTATGGAAAGTAGTTTACAGACTTAAAAATTCTATATCATAGCAACTCTGATTACAGTGATGTCAGGCTCTGCTTTCATCAATACAAGACTTCCTTGGGAAGATATTCCATCTACCAAATCCCTCTAAGTTATTGTTTGGAGAGATATTTGAAAAATTAAGTGACTTAACCAAGGCCACACAATCAATGTATTGCAAATTCAGGACTTGAATTCAGGTCTTTCTGACTTAGACGCTAGCTCTCAGACCACTATAGCACTCTGTCTCTGAAGCATTATGTGCGACCAGAAAACCTGGGATTGAGTCCTAGCCTCAAAATATCATAATTGTGTGGTCCAAGACAAGTTATTTTATAAGTTTTCTTTTCCATAAAAGGAGGACAAGAGTATTTACACTAATTACTGTACAAAGTGATAGTGAGGAAAACATTTTGAAAAGTTTAAGTGTCATAGAAAGCATCCTCAAGTCGATCCTCCTTTCCTCTCTTCCCCTTCAACTAATTCCTTTCATTAGTTTTTTATTTCATTTTTTGTGACCCTTTGCAAAAAGGATTTTTCTTGCTCTTCTCATTATCTCTTCTCTTTTTCTGTCTTTCTCTTTCTACTCTAGGACCTCATTCTCTTGATTCCTGATCCCCATAATTGCCTGGTCTCTTTCTTTTCTCTATTATTCCTCATACAATTAAAGCTTCCATGATATTAACTCTAGACTCTCCCTTCTAGATGGTTTCTGCCGCTGCAGCTTGTGCAATGGATTTCCCTTTTCCATGGTACCTCACTGCCAGAACAATGCCAGTTATTTCAAGCATCAGAGAGAACACTAAGCCATGACAGAGGTCCTCCCTGACTATATCACTTTCTATGCATCCAGCCACCAAGACATACCTTCTCTTGATTACCTTTCTTCCCTTATTTACCTTAAAATCTCTCTTCCCTGAGTACATGCTATCCCACCCTTCCAAGGGCCAGTTGCCTTTAGGTGTTCCAACTCTTCCCACTCCTGATCTAGGATAAGTAGACTTTTTTATTTTAAATTTTAATTAATTAATTTTTTTTGATGGATAGACTTTTTAAGTATCCAACCCCCCAGGCCACACCCAGTGCGAGGTCCCCATCTCCCTTCACAGATCATCCATTTCTTTTCATCCATAGTAACATTCATCAGTAGAACTGCCTTCCACCACCAAAGCAAGGCCTCTTTCCCATCCCATCCCATTTTCAATTCTTCCCCCCACCTCCTCACTTATTCCCTTGTAGACTCTTCTCTTTCTGAGACTATAGGAATCTAGCCCTTAATTAGATCCTGACACATAATACATTCCTTTATATCCCCCTACTCCTCAATCCCTCTTTCTTGTACCTTCCCATGTTGTAGTGTAGTCCTTCAAAAAAGAAAAGGCATTGATTTACCTATAGGTAGAGTGTCCTTTCCATGACTCCCCATGTCTGCCTCTTCACTCTTACCTCCACCAGACTTTTACCTTAACCCTAATGTGTACATTTAGAAAGAAATCTCTTACTGGCTCTCTGCTCTCTGTTATTATTGCTGTCCTTAGTTGTTGTCTTTATTCCCTCCTTCTGCATTTCTGCTATTTGGGATGTTTGAGAAGCAAGGAATCTCTTCAGTTCTAATTTTTTTCCTAAAAATGTTTCAAATGCTTTTTATTCTTGAATATTCGTCTTTTTTCATATATGATTAAGCTCATATTTGCAGGGTTGACTGGTCACTGTATGCTGCCTCCTGAGCTTCCATTGCTCTTTGGAATCCATTATTTTATTCCCTTCTATGTTTTCTAAGGGATGTAGTCTAGAATATCCTTTCCTTTGTATTTGAAGGTCTTTTGATGACTTGAAGAATTTGTTGTTTATGAACTGAATTGTTAAATTTAACCACTTTTATTTTTACCATTTTACCAAATGTAGCCATTTATGTGTCTTTCAGTTTGTAGCCTTTTTTTTTTTCCCCTGGAGGCTATCTGTGAATTCTTTCCATTGGTATTTCATTTCCTACATGTAGACATTTTGGGCAGTTCTGCTCCATTTGTTCCTTCATTATGGGTATTTAGGTTTTTTTGTCCTATCATGTTCTGGGAGATCTATGATCTTTAGATTGTCTCTGCACATCTTGTCTTTGAGATCAGTATGTTTTGCTTATATAGTGATTATATTTTTCTTTTATTTTCCTTTTAATATTATTGCTTTTTGCTTTTCTTCTTCCAAATTGTCCTTCACTTCTGTGTGTTTGTATTCCCAATCTATTGTTCTATCTTTTGTGTTACCCATTATTGTTGTTGTGCAAGACATATAGTGCTCTCATATTTCTCTTTTAAATCACTCAGGAATAGTGTATTATAGTTCCATGTTCTTTTCACATTCCACAAGGTCCTTTGTCTCATCAAATATTGGATCATTTTCCTTCATTTTGCAATATTTGTTCATAAATGCCTGAATTCATTTATTAGATCTAGAGGCCACATTTTCTTCTGTTGCTATTGTTTTTCTTGTTGATTTATCACCAGTCATCCTGACTTTCTTCTTGTCAATAGATTTGGATGACTGGAAGAAAAAGTAAAGCCGGGACAGCTAAGTGGCTCAGTGGACAGAAAGCCAGGCCAGGAGAGAAGATGTCCTGGATTCAAATCCAGCCTCAGACACTTCTTAGCTGTGGGGCTCTTGGCAAGTCATTTAATCCCAATTGCCTAGCTGTTACTACTCTTCTGGTCTTGGAGTCAATACTTAGTATTGATTTTAAGACAGAAGGTAAGGGTTTTTAAAAAAAAAAAGAAAATGAGGCTAATGACTGTACAATCTGCCTCACTTAAATCCAATTTCTTCACAAGATAAGACATGTCATTGATCCTCTTCCAAAATTAAGGATGAAAAACAAACATCTAAGATCAAAATAGTTCTGATATGGGCTATCCAGGACAGAGCACAATAGCATTGTCAACATCTCCATTCTGGACATTAAGCTTCCTCTCTTCGACCTTAGCTTGTTTTGACTTCATATCACAGAAAGGGCACATAATGAGCTTGAAATCAATTAAAATTCCCAATTCTTCTCCAAAGGAATGGTTATTTATTCCTGCCTTTCCTGTACTTGTGCAATTGTTTTTCTGAATTTAAGCATAAGACTCAACATTTATCCATTAGTTTACCTTATTACATTTCACCCAATATATCTAGCCTATCATCTCACATGCATTTAAAAAAAATTTGCCTTCTATTTTAGAATCAATACTAAATATTGGTTCCAAGGCAGAAGATCTAGGCAATGAGGGTTAACTGACTTGCCAAAAGTCACACAGCCAGGAAGTATCTGAGGTCAAATCTGAACCCAGGACCTCCAACCTCTAGGCTGGGCTCTTAGTCCACTGAGCCACTCAGTTCTCTCCAACATGTGTTTTTGATAATCATGTCATCTAGCTTTCAAACAAGTCATTAATTTTAAAATGTTGAACAGAGTTGGGCATTCCACTAGAAAACCTCCAATTTGACATTGATCCATTAATCAATACTATTTGTATTTAGTCATTCAATTAGTTAGGATTCCTCTAACCATATAACTATCTAACCCACATTTTTCCATTTTTGTGTACGAATTGACAATCATTTATTTCATTTTTTTAAACCCTTGCCTTCTGTAGTAGAACCAATATGGTTCTAAGCCAGAAGGGTAAGGGTTAGGCAATGAGGGTTAAGTAACTTGCCCAGAGTCACCCAGCTAGGATGTGTCTGAGGTGAGATTTGAACCTAGGACCTTCCATCTCTAGGTCTAGTTCTCAAACCACTGAGCCATCTAGCTGTCTCCTTAATAGGAATTTATTAAACGTCCATAATGTGCCAGGTACTGGGATAAGCAATGGAGATACAGAAGAAGTCATAAATAAGTCCATGCTGTCAAGGAGCTCATAGTCTGATTTGGGGAGACAATAAGCAAACAGCTAGGTAAGAGCAAAATGCACACACATGCATATGTATACATAAATAAATATATGTATGTATATGTGTGTGTGTGAGCTGATGTGTGCACACACACACACATCAACTCAAAGGGAAGGACTCAAAATTGAGGACTGGGAAAAGCTTCTTGCTGAAGGTGAGATTTTAGCTGGGGCTTGAAGGAAGCCAGGCAAGCCAGGAGGTAGAAATGAGGAGGGAGAGCATTCCAGGCATGTGACAGCCAGTGAAAATGGCCAGTCTGTCTAATGTCACTGGATTGCAGTCAATCATTCAGTCAATCAATATTTTTTTTAAGTGATGACTATATGCCAGGCCCTGTGTTACACCCTGCAGATTAAAAAAAGAGGCAAAAGACAATCCCTGCCCTCAAGGAGTTTACTATCAAATGAGGGAGATAAGCAAATACATAGAAACAGATGGGCAGCTTGGTGGCTAAGTGGATAGAGTGCTGATCTTCAAATCAGAAAGACTCATCTTCCTGAGTTCAAATGTAACCTCAAACACATACTGGCTGTGTGAGTGTAAGCAAGTCATTTAATCCTGTTTGCCTCAGTTTCCTCATCTGTAAAACGAGCTGGAGAAGGAAATGGCCAACCACTCTGGTTTCTGTGCTGAGAAAACCTAAATAGTGTCACAGAGTCAGACAAGCCTGAAAAACAACTGAACAACAAAAATATTCCAAATAAATAGGAAACAAGAAAGGGAAGGTACTAGAATTAAGGTGGAGTTAGAAAAGTCTTTCTGTAGAGGATGGGATTTTGTTTAGAATTTAAAGAAAGCTGGAGTTTCCCGTGTGGAAGGGGAATTTAAGTAGAAGAAAACTAGAAAGATAAGAAGGGCCAAATTATGAAGAACTTTAGTCAATAAAGTAGCAGAGGGTTTTACATTTGATCCTGGAAGCAATAGGGAGCCACTTGAGTTTTTTTAAAAAGGAGATGACATGGCCAGACTTGAGTTTTAGGAACATTACTCTGGCAATTGAATGGAGGATTGACTGGAGTGAGGAAAAATTTTGTCAAAAATTTTGCTGAAATCATCCATCCATCTATCTATCTATCTATCTATCTATCTATCTATCTATCTATCTATCCACCCATCTCTCTCTCTCTCTTTCTCTATCTATCTGTCAAGGAGAATGCCAATGCTACTTATCACCAGATAATAATAATAATAATAATAATAATAATAATAATAATAATAATGCTTTACATTTATATTGTGCTTTAAGGTTTAAAAAGCACTTTACATTATTATTTCATCTTATCTTCACAATAGCCATAGGAGAAAGATGCTATTATTATCCTCATCCTACAGATAATGAAAAAGAATGAATCAATCAAATAGCATTAATTAAGGGCCCACTATGTGTCAATCACTGAGCCTTTAAGCACTGAGGATACAAAGAGAGTGACTAAACAGTCCCTACTCCCAAGAAACTCAAGGTCTAAATGAGGAAGACAGCATATAAATAACTACTTATGAACAAGATATATACAGAATAAACCGTGTATCTGTCTGTCATGTAGAATTTTAATGTTATTTATGACCAGTAAATTATAATGGCTAATGTTTTATTGTGCTTTAAGATTTGCAAAGAATTTTACAATTATTTCATTTTAGTTTTACAATAATCCTAGGAGGCAGACAGAGGTAAAGTGATTGATCCAGGGCCACACAGCTAGTAAATGTCTGGGTTTAGATTTGAACTCAGATCTTCCTTTAGGTCTACTGCTCTATCCATTGTACCATGTAGGCATGTCAGTTAACCTTAGAATAGCTGTTCACATAATGGGAAGATGGTAATGTTGTTCTACTTAACATCTAATCCCTTTACAATTCTGAGATTCAAAGGCCTGTGCTGTATAAATGCCCTTATTTTTAACAATATTTACTTAAAGGAAAGGGCAAATGGGGAAGGATGGTTCAGAATGGTAGATCATGGCTCCAGAAGGGACCTCTAAGGACATCTTTTGATCCAACTTTTCATTTTTCATACAAGAAAACTGAGGTTTTGGAAAGCTATGTGACTCCTCCACAGGGACACAAGTAGTGTCAGAGGTAGAATCTGAACTAAGATCTATTCAAAGATACTTTATTTTCCCAATTACATGTAATAACAATTTTCCATAAATGTTTTCCAAAATTATAAATCCAAATTGTTTTCCTCCCTCCTCTCAGTGATGGTAAGCAATTTGATCTGGATTATACATGCATTATCATACAAAACATATTTCCATATTGGTCATTGTTCTAAGAGAATGCTCATATAAAACCAAAACTGCTTTAAGCCAAAATAAATAAATAAAGCTGTCAATAAATTAATGTAAAAGACAATATGCTTCGGTCTGCATTCTGACTCCAAAATTTCCTTCTGTGGAGGTGGATAGCATTGTCATAAATATTTCAGAATTGTCCCAGATCATTGCATTGCTTTTAGTAGCCAAATCTATCACAGTTGATCATTCCACAATATTGCCGTTATTGTGTATAATGTTCTCCTGGTTCAGCTTATTTCACTCTGCATCAGTTCGTGGAGGTCTTTCCAGCTCTTTCTGAAATCATCCAATTCATCATTCCTTATAGCACAATAGTATTCCGTCACTGTCATATACCACAGTTTTTTCAGCCATTTCCCAACTGATGGACATCTCTTCAATTTCCATGAAATAAGGTCCTCTGTCTCAAGATAGTGCTTTTTCTACTGGTCTACACTGCTTCTCCTGCCCATTGACACTGATATTTTCTCTACACTTTTCCTTGGTGAAAAGATGATATCCCCAGGTTCCTTGTTTTCCTTTCTATGCAGACAATTTTCAGAGCTTTTTCTCCAGCTCCTCGCTCCTATACAGGAGCACATCTCCAACTGCCTCTGAGGAATTCTCACTTACGGGTCTCACTTCTAATTAAATATGTACCCAGCTCAAAAAATGTGTTATATTCCTCCCTAATCCAGTTGCCTTTCTGCAATTTCTCTTCCTCAAATTCATGGCTATTCTGGTAACCAGATTAAAATACTTCTAGTCATTACAACATAATAAAAAGATCCTGAGACTTGGAATCAAGAGAACTTGTTACTAGACCATCTTTAGATAACCATTAAAGTGATCACCTGAAATATTTCCCTTTTTAAAATTAAAAAAACAAACAAACTTACCTTCTGTCTTAGTATCAGTTCTAAGATAGAAGAATAGCAAGGTCTAAGCAATCAGGGCTAAGTAACTTGCCCAGGGTCACACAGATAGGAAGTGTCTGAGGCCAGATTTGAACCTATGTCCTTCTGACTCTAGACCTAGCTCTGTTTCCCTTCTTAACCCCCATTTAGCTCAAGATCAAGAGACTGTATTTACTGAGTTTCCCTTGACCAAAAATGAATGAATGAATGAATGAATGAATGAATGAATGAATGAAATTTCCATGTTGTCAGTAGTCCAGCTGTGGGATTTTAGGATTTCATTCTTAAAACTCCTTATCTTTTAGTTACTAGCCACCTAGAGAGTTGCACTGAGGGCCTTGCATATTTACACTTCCAGAGTGGCAAGGCTATTTGACTTTTATTGCCTCTTAAAATGAGTAATCAAATGGTATTTATATTTCCCCTGTGCTTTGTGTAGATATGGGCACTCCAGGACATGTGCAAGCTGATTCTGAAGACAGAGGATCTGAGTTCAAATTCCACCTCTCATTCCTAATCCTTGTGGAACTTTGAACAAGTTACCTAGTCTTTCTAGGTCTCATTTTCTTAATTTTACCACTCTGGTAAAATTAAATGGAATTAAATTAAGTTTACATGACTTAAATAAAATAAAATTGAGTTTCCTCAAATGCAAAACTAAATGGTTAGACATGGGTTGATGCGGACATGATTTGGGAAGTCAACTCTAAATGACCACCCTGGTACAACTATCAATAATATGGAAATAGATCTTGATCGATGACACATGAAGAAACCAGTGGAAATGTGTGTTGGCTACGGGCGGGGGGGGGGGGGGCAGAGTAAGAACATGAATCATGGAACCATGGAAAATTTTTTTCTAAAAAAAATAAAAATTTAAATCCCTTAAAAAAAAAACCTAAATGGTTAGAAGATAAGACCTCTGAAGTTTCTTCCAGTCCTCTGCATTTGGATCCTTGGCTTGGCTATTTAATATTTGGGTGACTTTGGTCAGAAACAATGGAAAGAAACTTGAGAGGTTTCCAAGCTCTGGTTATATCCTTTGATACTTTCTACCTCTGTGACCTTGGACAAGTCACTCTCCTCCTCTGTAAAATAAGGGGGCTATGTGAAATGACCTCCTCTGTCACTTTTAGATTTAGCTGTAGGATTCTAAGTTGCTTTTTGTTTCACAATTTAGTTTTTTCACTTATAAAATAAGAGGTGGACTACTAGATAATCATTAAGATCTTTTCTCAATTTAATTCAGCTCTTCCTTTTCCTTTTCTTTTATTTGCTATATATAGTCAATAAATCCTATCTGTTCTTCCATTAAAATTCCATCCCTTCTTCCATCTTCCTATGACTAGTTTAAATTGGGTCTTCAATTCTTTTCAAGAGCTAGGTGGTGCAGCAAAGAGTGCTGGACCTGGAGTTGGGAAAACCCAAGTTCAAATCTGGACTCAGATACTTTACTAGCCCTATGACCTTGAGCAACTCTGTTTTGCCTCAGTTTCTTCATCTGTAAAATAATCTGGTGAAGAAATGACAAAGACACTTTAATATCTTTGCTAAGAAAACCTCAAAAGGGGGCATAAAGAGTCAGATATGACTGAAAACAACTAAATAACAATAGTTAAGTTACATTCTTCAATTAGTTTTATAGACTTTGGGGAAAAAACTCTTCTTATTGCAAACTTAAGTTATCAATAAACATTTCAACACAAAAAGAATAATAAGAAAAAAGATTATATAAAAAACTGTGAACTTTTGTTAACTTGAATGAATCACTATGGCAGAGGTGAGAAGAAGAAGCTTAAGGGATTACCAGTTCCTTCTCCTTAAAAGCCCCCTCCTTTCTGGACTCATGCATGCGTTCTAACTGGATTCAGTCCTAACGTAGCCTAGATCTTCATTAAGAAAGCTTGTTAATTCAGTCCATTTTCCCTCTCACTGTTGTAGGGAAGAATAAAGTAGGGACTCCTTAAACTGGCATTCAAGGCTTTTTTGATCAACTTCTTTAATTATACCACGAAACACTACCTACTTTACAATGTGGCCAAAATGGAATACTTTTATTGTATATGTTTTCCTTCCTCTCTTTGTTCACTTTGTTAAAATCTGGCTTCTGACTTCATCATTCCACTGAAACTTCTCTCTCCAAAGTTACCAGTGATATTTCTATTTTTTTCTTAGTCTCTGTGAGGGGACTTGGCTCCCTATTCTTTGGTTTGTTATAACCTCACACAAACAATTCAGAGGGGAAAATTGCTTAAGTTGTGGCTCATGAAAAGGTACTCAATTCACCGTATGAATCAGTTATTGAAGAAGTATTTATTTTCTATACACAACAAAAATGCTAGAAGTTACATAAGTCTCACAACAGACATTGCTAGTATAACAAGACAAAATGCTATAATTTAACATATAACTACTATTAAGGAGCTACTTCAAATTTGGAACATAAACCCAAGAATACAGTTTGTGGGATCACAGAATACTCAAGGTCACATTTCACCTCGCTTCTGCACTGTCCAAGTAATTCTTAGTCATCCCCTTGCTGGTTGTCCTCTTCTTTGGTGATGAAAACTCCCATCGCCATCAGTCACCTGTGCCAAATGGACAATCTCAAACCCACATAATCACCTCCAAGTCAGGACATGTCCATTTTGAAGTTAGTGTCCAATCACTTTTTAAGGAAAGGAAATAGATAAAATTGGAAAAGTACCAGGGCCCAGGCACAAGCTGGCTTAGCAGAGTTCGCCTACTCTGGCTCTCATATGACAACAGTTGCCCATTTCTCCATCCCTCAATGGAAGTCACAGAGTTGCATGGTGCCTCCTGGGGATGAAAGGAAGAGAATGACCCTGGGTGAGTGAGTAGCTGATCTGGCCCATTGAAAGCTAACAAGGGGGGAGTCTAGATACCCATTTTCCCTCAATACCCCGCACAGAAAGCCTCAATGGTAATCCTGTCTTAGAACCCACGGAGTCATTACCTTAAGGGCTTTATCATCTCAAGGTTCCTTTACCAATCAGCACTGAGTCACACATATGAAGGCATCATACCCAACCTGCCCAGATGCTGAGTTAAACACGTAATTGGCTAGAATCAGGAAGGGTAATAAGTTTGTAGTCCCTTCCACACTTTTTCTTTTGTCTATTTCAAAAAGTGTTTTATTGAGGGGTAGCTAGGTTGCACAGTGGATAAAGCACCAGGCCTGGAATCAAGAAGGACCTGGGTTCAAATCTGGTCTCAGACACTTCCTAACAACGTGACCCTGGGCAAGTCATTTAGCCCCACAAGCCTACCCTTGTCATTCTCTCTTAGAGTTGTTACTAAGCCAGAAAGAAAGAAAGGAAGGAAGGAAGGAAGGAAGGAAGGAAGGAAGGAAGGAAGGAAGGAAGGAAGGAAGGAAGGAAGGAAGGAAGGAAGGAAGGAAAGAAGGAAGGAA
>NC_058132.1:334483237-334541996 GCF_016433145.1 Gracilinanus agilis
CTCTCTCTCTCTCTCTCTCTCTCTCTCACTCTCTCTCTCTCTCTCTCTCTCACTCTCTCATCTTCTTTCTCACATTCTCACTTTCTTCTCTCCTCTCCTCTCTTCATTCTCCTTTCTCCCATGCTCTTTCTCTTCTCTTTTCTCTTCTCTCTCCTCTCTCTCTTTTCACTCTCTATCCTCCCTCCCCACCCTTTCCCTCCTCTCCCCTTCTTTTCTTTCCTCTCCTCTCCTCTCCTCTTCTTCTATCTCTCTCTCTGTATCTGTCTCTCTGTCTCCCTCTCTACTCCTCCCACAAAGGGATATGTGATTGAGGAACATTGGCATGGGCAGCCAAAAAGCCCCCAGCATCCAGAGAGTTAATATTACTCAAAGGCATTAAAATTGTTAAGTATAGCCACTCCTTATGCAATAAACATAGGCTGAAGCTGTACTTTTATCAGCTGTTCAGTGTGTTAGTGTGCAGAGGTAAACGTCAGCCAACTCAGTGCTCCACATGCAGGTGTATCTGTGAATAAGGACTTCAGGCATGAAAACCAAACGTGCTACTGGCAACCTCTTTGATTTTTAGCTTGTTCTAAAGGTGCAGGGTCTTGAAGGAAAACTAAGTTTGCAAATACTAAAGGAGCTAAAAAGGGCAGTGTTTTTTAAATTTAAATTTATTTATTTAGAATAGTTTTTCTGTGGTTACATAATTCATATTCTCTCCCTCCCCTCTTCCCTCCCCCATTCTGGAGTTGACAAGCAATTCCACTGGGTTATACATGTATCATTGTTCAAAACCTATTTCCATATTATTCATATTTGCAACATAGTGATTTTCTAACACCAAAACCCTAATCATATCCCCATTGAACCTCATGATCAATCATATGTTTTTCTTCTGCATTTCTGTTCCCACAGTTCTTTTTTTATAAGTTCCTCTGAATTGTCCTGGATCATTGCATTGCTGCTAGTAGAAGAGTCTATTACATTTGACTGTACCATACTTCATCCATCTCTGTGTATAATGTTCTCCTGGTTCTGCTCCTTTCACTCTGCATCATTTTCTGGAGGTCTTTCCAGTTAAAATGGAATTCCTCCAGATCATTATTCCTTTTAGCACACCATCAGATACCACAATTTGTACAGCCATTCCCCAATAGATGGACACCCCCTCATTTTCCAATTCTTTGCCACCACAAAGAGCATGACTATAAATATTTTTGTACGATTACTTTTCTCTATTTTCTCTTTGGGGTACAAACCCAGCAGTGGTATGGCTGGGTCAAAGAATAGGCATTCATTTTTTTTTCTGTGCATAATTCCAAATTGCCCTCCAGAATGGTTAGACCAATTCACAACTCCACCAGCAATGCATTAGTGTCTCAATTTTGCCACATCTCCTCCAACATTTATCACTTTCCTTTGCTGCCATATTGGCCAATCTGCTAGGTATAAGGTGGTACCTCAGAGTTGTTTTTATTTGCATATTTCTAATCAGGAGGGATTTAGAACACTTTTTCATGTGCTTATTGATAGTTTTTACTTCTTCAAGTGAAAACTGCCTATTCATATCCCTTGACCATTTGTTGACTGGGGAATGACTTTTTTGTAAATTTGACTTAGTTCCTCATATATTTGGGAAATTAAACCTTTGTCAGAGAATTTTGTTATAAAACGTCCCCCCTATTTTGTTGCTTTCCTTCTAATTTTGGTTGCATTGGCTCTGTTTATACAAAAACCTTTTAATTTGATATACTCAGAATCATACATTTTGTAATGTTCTCTGTCTCTTGTTTGGTCTTAAATTCCTTCCTTTCCCACAGATCTGACAGGTAAATTATTCTATGTTCAACTAATTTATTTATGATTTCACTCTTCATATTTAAATCATATACTCATTTTGAATTTATCTTGGAATAGGGTGTAAGATGTGGATCTAAACCTGATTTTTCCCATTCTGTTTTCTAATTTTCCCAGCAGTTTTTATTAAAGAGTGACTTCTTGTCCCAAAAGCTGGGATCTTTGGGTTTATCGAACATTGTCCTTCTGAGGTCATTTAGCTCTAGTCTATTCCATTGATCCACCCTTCTGTCTCTTAGCCAGTACCCTATTGTTTTGATGACCACTGGTTATAGTACAGTTTATGATCTGGTACTGCTAGGCCTCCATCCTTCACTTTTTTTTTCATTATTTCCCTTAATATTCTTGATCTTTTGTTCTTCCAGATGAACTTTGTTATAATTTTTTTCTAATTCTATAAAAAAGTTTTTTGATAGTTTGATAGGTGTGGCACTGAATAAGTAAAATAATTTAGGTAGGATCATCATTTTTATTATATTAGCTCATCCTATCCAGGAGTACAGTTTTAATTGTGTGAATTGTTTTGTAGTTGTGTTCATATAATTCCTGTGTTTGTCTTGGCAGATAGATTCCTAAATATTTTATATTGTTTACGGTGATTTTAAATGGTGTTTCTCTTTCTAACTCTTGCTGCTGAGTTTTGTTGGAAATCTATAGAAATGCTGATGTGGGTTTATTTTGTATCTTGTAGCTTTGCTAAAGTCGTTAATTATTTCCACTAGTTTTTTAGTTAATTTTTTAGGATTCTTTAAGTAGATAATCATATCATCTGCAAAAAGAGATAGTTTGGTTTTCTCATTGCCTACTTTAATCCCCTCAATTTCTTTTTCTTCTCTAATTGCTGCTGCTAGTGTTTCTAGTACACTGTTAAATAATAGAGGTGGATAATGGGCATCCTTGTTTCACTCCATCTTATTGGGAAGGCTTCTAACTTGTCCCCATTGCAGATGACGTTTGCTGATGGTTTTAAATATATACTGTTCATTTTTTTAGGAAGGGCCCTTCTATTAATATACTTTCTGGTGTTTTTAATGGGTATTATATTTTGTCGAAGGCTTTTTCTGCATCTATTGAAATAATCCCGTGATTTCTGTTGATTTAATTATTGATATGGTCAATTATGTGGATGGTTTTCCTAATATTAAACCATCCTTATATTCCTGTTATAAATCCCACCTGATCATAGTGAATAATCCTTGTGATAACTTGCTATAGTATTTTGCTAGTATTTTATTTAAGATTTTTGCATCTATATTCACTAAGGAGATCAGTCTATAGTTTTCTTTTCTCTGTTTTTGATCTGCCTGGCTTTGGAATCAGTACCATATTTGTGTCACAAAAAGAATTTGGTAAGACTCCTTCTTCGCTTATTTTATCAAATAATTTGTGTAGTATTAAGATTAGTTATTCTTTAAATGTTTGATAGAATTCACTTGGGAATCCATCTGGCCATGGGGATTTTTTTCTTAGGAAGTTCCTTAATGGCTAGCTCAAATTCTCTTTCTGAATGGGATTAGTTAAGTATTTTATTTCCTCTTTTGTTAATCTAGGCAATTTATATTTCTGTAAATATTCTCCCATTTCACTTAGATCATCATATTTATTGCATATAATTGGGCAAAATAGTTTTTAATAATTACCTTAATTTCCTCTTGAGGAATGATGAGATTACCCTTTTCATCTTGGATACTGTTAATTTGATTCTTTTCTTTTTTTAAGTTAGATTAACCAGTACTTTATCTATTTTATTTGTTTCTTGGAAGTACCAGCTCCTACTCTTATTTATTAGTTCAATAGTTCTTTTGCTTTCAATTTTATTAATTTCTCCTTTGATTTTTAGGATTTCCAATTTAATTTTTTTCTGGGGATTTTTAATTTGTTCTTTCTAGCTTTTTAAGTTGCATGCCCTATTTATTGATCTCCTCCCCCTCTGTTTTGTTGATAGAGGCATTTAGAGATATACATTTTCCCCTGAGTACTACTTTGGCTGTATCCCATAGATTTTGACATGTTGTTTCTTCATTGTCTTTCTCCTCAATGAAATCAGTAATCTTTTCTATGATTTGTTCTTTTACCCACCAGTTTTGAAGAATTGGATTATTATGTTTCCAATTAATTTTAAATTTGCCTCTCCATAAGCCCTTGTTATGATTTTATCACATTACGATCTGAAAATATTGCATTTATTATTTCTGCTTTTCTACATTTGTTTGCAATGTTTTTATGCCTTGTACATGGTCAATCTTTGTATATGTACCATGTGCTGCTGAAAAGAAGGTATGTTCCTTTTTATCCCTATTCAATTTTCTCCAGAAATCTATTGGCTCTAATTTCTCCAATATTTCATTCACTTCCCTTACTTCTTTTTTATTTATTTTTTGGTTTGATTTATCTAGTTCTGATAGGGGAAGGTTAGGGTCCCCCACTAATACAGTTTTACTACTTATTTCCTCCTTAATCTCCTTTAGTGTCTCCTTTAAAAATCTGGATGCAGGGGCAGCTGTTAGCTCAGTGGATTGAGAGCCAGGCCTAGAGACAGGAGGTCCTAGGTTCAAATCCGGCCTCAGACACTTCCCAGCTGTGTGACCCTGGGCAAGTCACTTGACCCCCATTGCCTACCCTTACCAATCTTCCACCTATAAGTCAATACACAGAAGTTAAGGGTTTAAAATTAAAAAAAAAAATTTGGATGCTATACCATTTGGTGCATATATATGAAGTAGTGATATTTCTTCATTATTTATGCTGCCTTTAATTAAGATGTAATTTTCTTCCTTATCTTTTTTAATCAAATCTATTTTTACTTTAGCTTTGTCTGAAATCACAATTGCCACTCTTGCCTCCTTTGTCTCAATTGCAGTCCAATCAGTTCTGCTCCAACCTTTCCCTGTGCATATCTACATGCTTCAACTGTGTTTCTTATAGACAACATATGGTAGGATTCTGGTTTTTAATCCATTCTGCTATCAACTTTCATTTTGTGGGTGAGTTCATCCCATTTGCATTCACAGTTATGACCACCATCTGTGTATTTCCCTCCATTTTAGTTTTTTCCTTTAATCCTAACCTTTTTCCTTTTCCTCTTACACTCCCCTCCAGCACTCACTTTTAGTCAATCTCTCCCTTTTCCCCTCCCTTATATTACTCCCCTTCCCATCACCTCCCTTCTTATTCCCCTTTTACTATAAGGCCTTTTGAATGTCCCTCAATCTCTACCCCGCTTGTATTACTCCCCTCCCACCACCTTGTTTCTTATTACCCTTCTGCTTCTCTAAAGGGCAAGAGATAATTCTGTACCCAAATGGATCTGACTGTTCTTCTCTCTCTGAGTCAATTCCAATAAGAATAAGGTTTAAGCATTACCTGTCACCAACCTCTTCCTCTCTTCCATTGTATTAGTTTTCTTACCTCCTCACCCTGTACTTCTTTATGTAATATATTTTACCCCCATTTTACCTCTTTTCCCATTACTTTTAGTATTATCCTCTATTTTCACCCTGTGTTTTTTGTGTTTTTTGATATAACATTCTAAACAGCTTACCACTGTATCCTCTCTGTATACTTCTTCTAACTACTATGGTAATAATAACATTTTTAAGAGTTACATATATCATCTTTCCATATAGGAATACATGCCATTTGACCTTATTGAAATCCTTAAATTCTTTCTCTTTCTTATTTACCTTTTTATGTTTCTCTTGAATTCTGTATTTGGGCATTAATTAATTTTCTGTTTAGTTCTGGTCTTTTTTTAAGAATGCATATTTTATTAAATGACCACACTTTCCCCTGAAAGAATATAGTCAATTCTTCCGCATAGTTGATTCTTGGTTGTAGACCCAGTTCTCTTGCCTTTTGGAATATCATATTCCATGCCTTCCTGTCCTTCAGTGTGAATACTGCCAGATCTTGTATAATCCTAATTGGTGCTCCATGACATCTGAATTGTTTCTTTCTTGCAACTTGTAGTATCTTTTTCTTAACCTGGGAGTTCTGAGTTTGGCTATGACATTCCTGGGAGTTGTCAACTGGGGATTTAATGCCAGAGGTGATCTGTGGATTCTTTCGGTCTCTATTTTATCCTCATGTTCAAGGATTTCAGGGCAGTTTTCTTGGATAATTTCCTGTAGTGTGATATTTAGGCTTTTATTTTGGTCACAATTTTCAGGTAGCCCAATGATTCTTAAATTGTCTTTCCTGGATCTATTCTCCATGTCAATTGTTTTCTCAATGTAGTCTCATATCATCTTTATTGTTTTCATTCTTTGTTTTATTAGGTCTTGGTGTCTTGTGAGATCATTAGTTTCTGATTGCCCAATTCTAATTTTAAAGATTGAATTTCTTCCACAGCTTTTTGATTCTCCTTTTCCTCCTGGTCCATTTTTTCCTTTCAAGTCATTCTTCTCTTCTGATTTTTTGCATCATTTTCCAGCAGGTCAATTCTTTTATCCCGTGTGCCTGTAGGCTATTTTCTTTTTGCCATTTTTTTCAACCTGTAGTATTTGATTTTTACATTTCTTTTTGAAGTTCTCCATAGTCTGCTTCCGATTCTCTGTTTTGTTTTGTTTTTTTGAGGTTTTGTTTAATGTTTCCTGAATCTCATCCTCATGCACTGATTCTGTTCTTTGGTCCGTATCCCTCATAGAAGCTTTTAATTATAGCTTTTTTTTGGTCTTGTTTACTCATTTTATTTACTTTTTTTTCTCCCTAAGGATTATATAAACTTGTCCCTCTGTTGATTTACTGAAACAGAGTGTTCTGCTATCCTTCATCCCTTGCTAGTAAACTGTATTCAACTGGTTGAGCTAACCTGCTGAGCTGGCCTACCCTGGGGCAAATTTTTCATTGTGGCCAGTAGACAGAAGGTGTCCAGCCAGGTGGCACCCCCTCCCCCTTCCCCACTCCCAGTACTTGTTATAGCCCTGGACCATGTGTGGTGGGTCAGAGATGAACTCTCAAGGCTACCCTCTCTGCCCAGGTCTCATAAAACAGCTTGGTCTTTTCACAGATCTCAGTGCAGTGGGTTGGGGAGAGTGTCCTGCCTAATGGCTTCCCCCCCCCACCAAAGTTCCTCCTTGCCAGCCATTTTCAGAGCCCTAGGCCATATGTGGTGGGTTAGAGGTGAACCCTCATGGCTATTGTCTCTGCAAGGAGGCTTATACAGTATCCAGTCTTATTTCCTCAGGTCTCAGCAGGCTGGGTGGGGGAGAATGTCTCTCCCTTTTTCTGTGAAAATATGCCTACCTTTCAAGTTGTTTTCAGTAGGAAAAGTCTCATGACTTCTTCTTTTTGGGTTTGGATTTCTTTTTTTTTTTGAAGCAGGATATAAATATTGGTTTGGAAGGATTATCAGAGCAGTTATGGCCCTAGGTGCTCCTAAGAGGCCATCTTGCCTCCATCCTCTCCAAAAGAAGGGTAGTATTAACTCCCCAAAGATTATGGTGGGGTTTATAGACAGTGTGATAGGTAGAGATCTCTAACTATTGGTTGGTTCTTTAATAGTGTTCTATTTTTAGTTCAGGCCATGAAAACATGAAAAAATTGGACAGAGAGTCAGCCTCAGAAAGAGCAATGCCCAAGGCATAGGCAAAGAAATCAAAACAATGGAGAAGTGGGTTTATTGAGCTTAGGGGAAAAGGGGAGGGAAATAAAGGGCTTTGAGGGTACAAAAGGCTCTTATGGAGACAGGAACTGAGGCTTGACAGCTAGATTGATTCTCCATCATTTAGAAGGCACAGGATGCTGGACTATTTCCCAGAGTGGAACTTCAGTCAGAGAATCTTGGTTCAAATCCTGTTGTAGATACTTGTAGACTTTTGGCAAGTCTCTCAGCAGCCCTAGACTTTTTTGTAAAATGAAGGAGTTCAGCTAGGTGGTAATATGAAATCTCTTATAGCTCTATTTTTATAGTCCTCAGTTTCCTCATCTGTAAGGAAAGGATAATGAAATTTTTACTACACACCTCACTTGTCTGAAAATCAAATCAGGATCACCCAATTGATCAACAAGCATCCCAAAAGTACCTACTCTACACTGTGCCTGGCACTGGGGAGATAAAAGTATAAAGAATGAAGTGGATCCTATTTGGAAGGCTCTCACATCTAACAGAAGATACAACAAATACGCAAAGCAGTATATGCAGAATGAATATAAAGTGAATAAATGCAATATATATACAAAAGAGTTAAATATAAGGTAGTTTGGGAGAGTGAGAGTGTTAACAATAGATGGTTTCAAAAAAAGGCTTCTTCAAGATGATATAGAAAAGCATCATTTTTTTCTAACTATAGTGGTGATTTCATTGGTCTAGGGCAGTGGAGTCAAATATAAATGGTCTTGGCAAAATAGATAAAGATCTCTATGGGTGCATACTGACTTAGAAAACCACATACAACATTATATTTATTGTATTTTTTATTTATTTTGTTAAATATTTCCCAATTGCATTTTTAAAATTCTTAGTTTTTGCCTTAGGAACAACTCTAAGGCAGGTCAAGGGCTAGCAAACAGGGTTAAATGACTTGCAGGGGGCAGGAAGTAGGGGGAGGATGTCATATACCTAGAAAGTATCCGAGGCCAGATTTGAATCCAGGTCCTCTTAACTCCAGGCCTGGCATTCTTTTCACTGGGCCACCTAGCTACCCCCTTCCCCCATTAAATTTTTAAAATCCTTACCTATTGTCTTGGAATTAATACCCTGTACACAGCTAGGAAATGTCTGAGGTCAAATTTGAACCCAGGACCTCCCTTCTCTGGGCCTGTCCCACAATCCACTGAGCCACCTAGATGCCCCTCCCCAATTACATTTTAATCTGGCTCAGGCAGCACTGGGAATATTTGAAGTCTGCAATGTTGTCCATGGGCCACCAGTATGTACGCCTCTCTGGCCAAAGGAAATCCCAGTGAGGAAATTCTTTCTACCAATGCAGATCATCACCTGCTCTGCAATTTGTAGTCTTAAGAGAATTAATTGTCACCTTGCAAGGCTCAGAGACTTGCCTAGACTCTTAAAGACATTATGTGTCAGAGATAAGACTTGAACCTTTCTGACTCCTGTAGCTATCTCTCTCCATCATGCCAATTATGATGATTCTAGTAGCTATAAGAGCTGTCATATGTATATATAATAAATATAATCTATTATCTGTGGAAGTAGAGAGAGACAAGAAGTTTTTCCCCCCCTTAGGTCACAGTACAGTACCAAAGAAAGCCTGGAAGGTTTTCTCCTGACAGATATACATGATAAAGGCAGGAATGCAGAGCAGGTACATGTGGAGAACACCCTCCTATGCACAGCTGTGGGCCTGGCTCAGCTCTTTGTTATCTTCATCTCAAACAAACTCAAAGAAAGGATTTGACCAGCAGCCAGAGGGATCTTGATTAAATAACAATTCTTCAAAATTACTATGCCTTTTCTTTTTCCTCAGAAGAACTGAAGGAATGACTTTGTGAGATTGAGAGGTCCTGAGAACCAATTGGGAGAAGCCAGGTTATTGTTGTTATTCAGTTGGGTCTGTTAGGGTTTTAGTGACTGTTAGGGTTTTTCTTGGCAAAGATACTGGAGTGGATGGCCATTTTCTTCTCCTGTTCATTTTATAGCTGAAGAAACTGAGAGAAACAGGGTTTACATGTTTTCCAATTTATATATTTTTTCCACTTGCCTGCAAAAACAATTTTTGACATTCATTTTCTAAAATTTTGCGATCCAAATTCTTTCCCTCCCTGACTCCCCTCTCTACAAAAAAATATTAAGTATCTTGTACAGTCATAGTTATATTTAAATTAGTCCAATCCCATCTTGTCAGAGATGAGAAAACAGAATCTCGGAGAGGTTGTCATCTGCTCAAAATCATTTAAGTGGTAAGTAGCAGCCAGCATTTGGCCCCCTTTTTCCTACCAAGCACTCTTCTCAACACTCCACACTATACTTTGAGTAAGGGTGATAAGACTTTCTACCCAGCTGACCTTTAGAAGTAGGATTACTGTGGTTCTATAGCAGTGATGGCGACCCTATGGCACAGGTGCCAAAGATGGCATGCAGAGCACTCTCTGTGGGCAGGTCCCTACCCTCCCACTCCCCTCCCCTCCCCCCCATTCATTACTAGAAAGGCAGAGGGACTCTGACAGAGCTGTCCCATTCCCCCTCTCCACTGTGCCTGATGACATTTTTTTCACATCCCCAATCCTCTGCCCAGCAGCCAATGGGAGTGCACAGGAGGTAAGGTGGGTGGCTCACAGGCAGCAGAGCTGGAGGGGAGCTGTGCACTCAGGCCACTCCCCTCCCCCTCTCTACACTGGCTGAGGACATTCCTCACTTCACCTGCCCCTCTGCCCAGCAGCCCAATGGGAGTGCCCAGCACTGAGTGGGGAGGGGCCAGGTACAGCACTTGGGAGGGTCAGGGTCTGGTACTAGTCTTAGATGGTTTTTGTAGAGCCAGAGTTTAAATACCTTTGGTAGTTTGGTGAAATCTATGATTCCCTTCTTTTATATTTTAAATAATGGAAAGAAATACTACATTTCAGTTAAAGATCAGTGAAAATCAAGATGCAATTTTTCCCATCCAAGTTTACATACCTCCTGAAATCCAGTCATGGACCCCTTGTCTGGGGACCCCAAGTTATGAACTCTTTCCTTAGAGTATAGGGAAATTTCAGCTCTTTGTTAGTGAATCTGAAGGAAATTGAGATTTCTCTAGATTGTACCTTTTAGAAGATGCCAGTTTTTCCATCAAGTAGAAGTTGATCTTACAGCCAGAAAGGTGATGGAAATGCTTGCTAGGCTAGCTTATGTAGTATACAGAATTTGGGGTTATAGTTTTTTTTTTTTTTTTGAAACACAAAGGATTAATTTATTTGAAGGATGTTGTTAGGAAGGTGGGTTAAAGGAAAGCCCTATCAGTTATCTCAGGAACCTCAGGTGGGGGAAGGGAAGTGAAGATGGAATCTGAGTAAGGACCTGCCTTACTCAGTTTTACAAAATCTATCTAAAGAAAATAAATGATTTGATTAAATTATAAATAATGCTGTCAATTAGATAACTCTTCACAGATTCAACTCCTCTCTAATTTCTCTCCTTATAAACTCCACAGCCACTAAGGTAAGGGAGGGAAGGCAGGGTGGTATTAGGAAAGGAAGATATAAAGGGTCTATCTAAATTAATAATTTCTTAAGTAAAAATATCAATGCTAGGCTAAATTTCAATATTGAAGCTAGATAATCTAAGAGCTCGCTCATTGACTTCCTCCCTTCACAGAAGATCCAGTCAACTGCCTCTCTCAGGATTCTAAAACCTCTAACAGCTTTTTGGAACTCAGTCAAAGTTAGAAAAAAAAACTATAACCCCAAATTCTGTATACTACACTTAGCATGTTCCCTAACCCCCACCAAAGAAATCAAGCATTGAGGCCTAAAAGTTCAAATGAATTTGCTTAATGCTTTCTGTGCTTATAGGATTAGTGCGTGTGACCCATAAAGACATATATCGACAAAGAGACAAATACACAGAGAAAAAGAGAGATAAAGGATGGGGGAGGGGGGAGGGAAAGATATAGAGACTCAGGGAGACAGATACAGTATGAAAACCTGCGGTATGGTTTTTTCTTTGTCCAGAAAGATGGGGAAAGAATATGAGAGGAGCAAGGCGTGAAATGGGGAGAGAAGGCTGAATGGTTTGTCAGTAGAGAAAACCGAAGCTGGGATATGGGTATACCTAGAGAAATAGCCTTTCTGTTTTCACTGTCTTCCCAGCTCTGTTCCCAATGTAAGGCTGCAGGCCCTCCAAGAGCCGTCTGCCGTTTTACAATATATTAAAATGTAATTCTGGCTCCTGTTCAGAAACTTCAAGCCTACCCCCTTCCTCGCTGGAATCTATTCCCTAGATCTTGCTCCCCACCCCGTCCTCTAGTGCGCACAGAACAGTTTAAATATAAATCAGTTCTCCGCACAAACATAACCCCAGTGAGATCTCCGAAAGAGACTATCTCCGGAACTTTAAAAACGCAGGTTTGCTGCAAGTGAAAACAAGCAGAGACGAAAGCAAGTAAATCTCTGTAAATCTCTACTGAGGAGGGGTGAGGGCTCGCTCACTCTTACCTGTTTGGGGAGTAGCCTCCCTGCCACCACCACCCCTTGCCTCTCTCCAACTTGACATTCTGAACGGAAAAAATAAATGAGAACCAAATGTGTAATAATCTAGACTCGATCACTGCAGCGTTTTAATCCGCGCCCCCTCCCCACTTCCGACCTTACTCTATCCCTAAAGAGAGGTGTTTTATTGGTTTCCTTCTCTAGTGAGCCCAGCTCCTGAGTCTCGATCCTCCCTCTCCCGGATAGAAAAGGAAACCCCTTAGCTTAGGTCTCCAGAAGTTAGAGCTAGGTGTCAGAAACACCTGGCTGGGCATAGGAGGGGCGCGTGCCACTCTGCGCCTTTAAAGCTCCTTCTTCCACACGGAGAAAGAGGGAGGAGGAAAAGTTTCATCATCAGCCTCGGAGTCCTGACTTATAAAAACTTTAACCTCACTCTCACTCACTCACTCCGCCAATCCAATAACTCTCACACACTTGGACAGAGTTCATCTCTGACTTAGCCGCGAAACTCCTGGCCAGGGGAAGACAGTCAGTCACTTTACTACTGTCTTCCCGAGAAGACTCAGCCTGCGCTCTTCCCGGGACAAACTTCCAACGAGGGGACCAGCGGCTGAAGAAAGAGGGTAACTGAGAGCGGGACTCGTCAGTCCATCAGCTCGGTTCAAGGACTTTTCCCTAAACCCCTAACGCCTGAGGATGGAATTCTCATCTGAGTACAGCAACTCCCAGAGCAGTAGCACTGTCTCCAGCATTCATCGGTCAGTCTTCTGCAACATTAAGGTGAGGGCACACTACCTTTCAGTCCTGGGATTCTGGGATATATGTATATATGTATAACCTCATGAAGTTTCTCCCCAGGCTAGCTGGGGAACCTCCTGGTAAATATTCCGAAGCTCTGTCTTGAGGTCAACAGATTCTGAGAGAGTTGCTCTGAGGCCCCCGTGGTGGCCCGCCACCCAGGCAGTGTAGCGATTCGGTTTTTGTTTGTTTGATGATAATCAAATGTTTTGTGAGGGTTTCCACTTTGTGTGTGCGCGCTCACGTGAATTTCTTCGGGAGCAGCAATTGGACGGAAAGTGGTGCGCTCCAATGGTTCGAACCCACAAATGTCGAGTTCGAATCCCACCTGTTTCTTGGGACCCGTGCGACCTCGCTTCATCTCTTTTGTCCGAGGTTTCTTCCATTGTGAATTGGGGAGTCTGGACTAGGTTTCTGAAGTCCGCGCCACATCTATGGTCCCAGGAAAACAGTGAACACAGTTTATTCAGCAAATGTCCCCAGCACAGAGAATGCATTTAGTTGGTCTTTGGCTAAAGCAAAGAGCCACTTCTTCATTGGTACAACTAATAACTAAAACTAATAGTAATTTCATTCTTGAAAATACATAGCAACTTCCCTCACTAATTTGCAGGACTGAGGGGTTTAGGAGCGTGGAACGTGGGCATACCCTCAGACATTGATATGTTAATTAATTTTGCTGAACTGCCTTTCCTTTTTTCCTTCTTTTCTTTAAAATAAAGCACATAATCCCGTAGAGTGGGAAAGGGAGAGAGAATACATTCGGAAATGACAGTGATCTAAAAACAAAAGCTATCTTATTTATTTTTAAAGGAAAATAAATGGTAACATTTGGGTTTGCCTGTAAAATTTCCAAGTATTTTAAGAAATGTGATAGTGATTTCCAATTAGTTAATGCTTATTCTTCTAGTTGGCAGAGGGTTAAAAATCTTTTGAAGCCACTTGCGACTTTCTCTTTTCATAGTTGTTGACACTAGAGATACATTCATTCTCATACATCCTTTGCTTATCTCTTTAATGGGTCCGGTGTTCTTCCAGCTACCTTCCTACCTTCCCAGCCCTCTAGTTGTCAGGGTTTCCATTGTTGAGAATTTCCTCTTATCAGATGGTCACCATACTTAGGAAACACTTTAACTCTTCCCTTGCAGGAACTCAGTCACATTGGGTGGGAGTGGAGAGGGAAACAGAAATTTGGGAAACTCTTATTGCAAGCGTTTCTGTCTTCAAGATAAAGATGGGAGGCTGGTGATGAGGAAAACCCATATCTGTGAAAGTGTGTATGTAAACACAGAAGTATGCTTCTGTTTCCCCAGTGAAATCTGGTAGGAAAGGAGGGATATTCCCTTTACTTGTTGGCTTATCAGGGGTTGTGTAGTCACTTACACTTTTCTGAGACAACCTTCCCCAATTACAAGACCATCTTCTCCTGCCAATTTAGTCAAAGGTATTCCTTTGGGGAAAATTCAATTTAATTTACTTCAACAAGCATTTATTAAGCTCCAACCATGTGGCAGACACTGTGCTAGACATCCATGATAAAAAGTCAAAAATGAAACCAATTTTTGTCCTAAATGAGCCCACTTTTTTTTTTTTACTGGTGGAGATGTACATAGTTAAAGAAATGTTCATAGGTAAATAAGCTTGTACCTAGATATGTACATAAAGAATATATAAAAAGTGATTTTTTTGGAGGGGGGGGGGTTAACTAACAATGGAGGCTAGGTAGAAGATAACATTGGAGTTGAGCTTTGAGAGAATATGGGGATTCCAAGGAGAGAGAGGAAGGTTTTTTACTTCTTGCAAGGGAGAGAATAAAGAATAATTTTTTTTATAGTTGAGGAAATGAAAGCATAAAGTAATTCCATTTTATAATAAGATTAAAAATAGACTTTTGGAAATAGAACCAGAACTAGAATCCAGCTCATATAGCACAGGACATCAGTCCAAAAGTTGAACACATTCCTTAAGTGGAAACGAACCTAACCTTCTGGAGAATAACATGAGGATCAGGATCAGGTGGTCCTTTATATATAATTTGGAAAAGTTATGAGAAAAAATCAACTGATTCTGCTTAGGACAATCAACCTACTTTAGGAAGAAAACTAAATTATGTAATGATGGCAGATTAGGAGACTTTTATTTTGCTAATGGCCAAAAAAAGGATCCTGGAGTCATAGAAGACCATACTCCATACTATTGAACAGACAATGCAATAAGACCTTTGAAACAAATATGATTGGGGGGGGGGAGGAGCGGAAATAGAACAGAACATAAAAAAGATGAAAGGAAGCATTGAAAAAACTCTGAGATAATCCTCCAACTCTATTTAGGACTGGTCAGACCTGTATAAGAACACAGTACCTAGTTTCTTGGCTCCACAATTTAAATGGGAGATCAGTGGAAATGTTCAGGTCTGAAAATTAAAGTGAAAAGGATAAAGGATTTTGGATTACATATCTTGACAAAGAGAAAGTTAAGGTGTGAATCTGCAAAAGATGAACTTATTTACCTTTT
Source organism: Gracilinanus agilis (assembly GCF_016433145.1). NCBI lineage: Eukaryota > Metazoa > Chordata > Mammalia > Didelphimorphia > Didelphidae > Gracilinanus > Gracilinanus agilis. The sequence goes on from NC_058132.1 coordinate 334,498,478, forward strand.
TTTGTTATTGTTGAGAGGAAGGTTCTAGTGGGAATTTCTTAAGCCAAAATAGGATAGATTTAGGTTAGATATTGAATATGGAAAGCCTCCATGACTGTAAGGATTCTTTAGCTTTGGAACAGGAAATCTCTGTTTCCTAGAGAGGCATAGTCACTGTAGAGTATAGAGTGTTAGACTTAGAGTCAGTGCTAGATCAGAATTTTAATCCTTTTTCAAATATCCACATTACCAGAGTTGAAGCCTAACTGGAGTCATGGCAATAAGCCAAATTATTCTTTCAAAGTCCTTTTATCCCAGTATTTTCTTTCATTTTACAACTTCCATCCTCTCAATCATTTGGTAGCATTATTATAATATAGAACTAGGTAGTTTATCTATATTAAAAACCAGAATTTAGTGAGGCTGCACTTCAGATATTATAATTTATCAAATGGAAATCAGATACAACTCTATATGTATTTCAAGGCAATAGTGTCAACTCCATTTGAATAAGTTGATAAAAAAAAAAGACAATCATTCATAGTGCAAAGAAGTCTATAGAGGATTAATCAACAAATCTTTACTGATCATTTGCAACATGTCTAACACTGTAGTGTCTGGATGCTATGGAGATGCAGTGATGACTTATGTTTATAGCTAGACTTTTAGACCTAATATACAAAAGCTTTACTATACAAAAAGTGACGGTAACTGACATACTTCAAACCCATTGGTGAGTTATGGGGATGTCTACCACAAGCAAGTAAAGACTTCCCCAGGAAGAATGGACACAATTTGTTCCAATGGCCTGGAAAGCAGGGTCTTGCCATTGGACTTGGGTGACTAGAAGATAGAGTGAAGCTGATGGCTTTGTGCAACTCTGCCTCACTTAAATCAAATTCATGTTCCAGTTGAAATATCACTCCATGATGTCATTGGTCCTCTTCCAAAAAGAAGGAGGGACAACAACAAAAGCTTTATAAGGCATAGTCCTCATCCACAAAGAGCTTAAAATCAAGATTAAGAGAGAGAAGATATGGGTGCTAACTTGGTTTCACCCCTTAAAATCTGCTTGACTTTTCACTTCCTTCACCTGTATCTTTTAACAGGTTTTTTTAAAGGATCAAATGAATTAATATATGGACTTTAAACTCTGGGATGAAAAGTATTATTATTGGTTCATGAATTTTAAAAAATTCTTCCCTTCTATCTTAGAAGTGATACTAAATATTGGTTCTAAGGCAGATGATTGGTAACGGGTGGGCAACTGGGGTTAAGTGACTTGCCCAGGTTCACACTACTAGGAAGTGTCTGAGCCCAGATTTGAACCCAGGACTTCCCATCTCAAGGTCTGGCTCTCTAGTTGCCCCTATTCGTATATGATTGCTGGTTTTAAGAAGACATTGTCAATATCAGGAGTATCAATCTCTCTCATTGGATGCCATAGAATCATTTAGAGCTGGTCAAAATCTCAGAGACTATGTAATCCAACCACTTCATTTTACAGATAGGGACACTGAGACTTGGGAAGCTTAAGCGATTTGACCAAAATCACACAGGTAGCAGACATCAAAGTTGGAATTTGAACCCAGATCTTTGGACTCTAGAGCCCATATTTTTTTCCACTGTCTTCCAGATTTCTGGATAGCCAGTTATATTAAAGTAGGATATGGATGACAGCCACTGTGAAGTTCCTTTTGATTTTAAAATTCTGTGATTCTCTGCTCTAGTCCCAAGTGTCTGGATAGAAGAGACCATAGGATATCTGAGGTAGTCTTAGGTTTCCAAACCCAATTCCTGGATTTAGAATAAGAAGACCTGAGTTCATGTCCTCATCCTTGGAGAAGCTAGTTCTGAAGGTATAACAAGCTCATTGACTACTCAGCACCTCCTGAAACCAGGACTCCAGTCTACCCTCTTAAGGAGAGCAGGAGACATTTTGAGAGGGGGTGATCATGGACTATCCCTTTTGGATTCTCAACACCCCTATCCCAGTCACCCAAAAAGTACCCATCCAATTAGATTTGCCTTCAGGGACAGATGAAAGGGACCAGTATGATTTCTGGTCTTTGTTGTGTTTTTTTTTAACCTCCTCCCCTCTCTCCTTGACCTCAAAACAAACCATTCTTTTGCAACTTGCTGTGTAGCTGTGGTTAAATCTGTCCACCTCTCTGGACCAAAAAATGAGAAGGTTAGACTACATAGTCTCTCAGATCTCTATCTAGTCCCAGTCATTTGTCCCTGAGTAGGAAACTTTCAGGATATTTGCATGTACATAGTTATTTGCTTGTTGGCCATCATCCTCTCCTCCCTCACTAGAATGTGTACTTTTGGAGAGGATTTGTTTTTTGCCTTTATATCGCTAATGCCTGGTATATAGCAAGCCTGATGTATATTATTATTCGTCCATATCAGAAAAGTCAGATTGTTACCATAGGAAGAGGAGGGGAGAGAGGGAGTGGAATAGGCATCTGAGTTATAGCCTAGAGAGAGAGAAGGGAAAGGGTGGGATTCAGAGCTGAGAAATGTCTGCTTGTTTTAGGAAGGAATTATGGGGAAATGAGGGATGAGAAAAGGAAGGAAGTCTGGAAGGAAAGCAACTGCCAGTAGCCTTCTGAAAAGCTAACTTGGTGTCATATTCTGGAAGAGGCTGGTGTTAAAGGTATTCCTTGACTAGAGCACCTGAAATGGAGTCTTAAGCCTACCATATACCTTCCCAAACCAATTCTCAAATCCCACCTTCTTATGAAGGTGATCTCCTTAATTCTAATGCTTTCCCTCTGCTGATTATCCTCAATTTATCTTGTAAATAGCTTGTTTTCACATAGTTGTGTGGTCTCTCCCATTAGACTGAGCTTCTTGATAGCAGGGACTATTTTTTGCCATTCTTTGTAGCCCCAGAGCTTAGCAGAATGCCTGGCACATAGTGCAAATGCTTATTGGCTGACAAATTGCTAAAAGCTAAGTCCAGCTGATCAGTGCCAACATGATTTCCCAACTCTGTTTTCTTTTTCTTCTCATTCCAACCCCAAATCTTCTCCACCTGCTCAATGATGTGTGAAATTTCTTAAGTGGAATATGCAGCTTTTCGTTCCATAGTTAGGAAATAAAGACTTAAAAAGTTACTGCTGGCAGAAGGGGTCAATTGGTAGACAAGTGTAAATGTATAGGCATTAGAGCAGGGGACAAGAAAATCTTTGTTTGAGGTGGGCCCTGTTTATTTTCTATTGGTTCTCCGAAACTGTACCCTAAGGTACTTTTTTGGAGGGGAACTGGGGGAGTAAAAATGAGGCCTGGCCTGTTTAAATGAGGATTTCTCTCTTTCTTTAAAAAAAAATTGGTACCATAATGATTTTCCCCAGTATCCTTTTCCTTTCTCCTCTCAGAGAACCATGAGATATGACAAATAGCATTTTTTCAAGACAAGAAGAAGTCAAAAAAAGTTAACACAACTGATCAATGCATTGAAAAAGTCTGAAAATATGTGAGTGGTATGCTTGTTCATTTCCCAATGCCACAAAAGGTGGGTGAGGGGTGTCAAGAGGATTTCTTTTTAATTTCCCACAAAGAAGTTTTATTCCCAGGGGAATTCATCTCCTATCTCAGGGTTCATGTCTGGAATTGCCAGTCAGGCTTTTACATTTCCACTCCACCTCCTACTTCCCCAATTTTTTCCATGTTCTTTACATTGAAATCCCCCTAAGGCCTAACAGCTTTACTTCAATTGAGTCAATGGATTAAGATTTTTTTTTCTCCCCAGAACCACTGGCTAGGAGGAAGGGTTTCTATACAGATTATTCCTTATTGTAATTTTCTCAGTAACTTTGTCTTAAACTTTCAGTAATTTCCATCTCAGAGCCAGGATGGCTTTAGGAAGAAGTTGCTGTCCAGAGAGATGAATTTTTAGGATTTGAGGAATGTTGGGGTGGCCCCTTGACTAAGACATTTTCACCGGTCTCTCTTGGTGAAAGAGGTTCATAAATGACACTACTAGAGTGGGAATGGAGTCTAGAGATGCAGGTGCAGGGGTAATTAATCTTTGTTAATGTTTTGGACCCCTTATACAGTCTGGGGAAACTTCTGGATCCCTTCTCTAAGGAATGTTTTTAAACACATAAAATAAAATTCATAGGATTACAGAGGAAATCATTATATCAATATAGTTATCAGTGTATATATATATATATTTCATTTTTTTGAGCTTTTAAGTTTTAAGTTTTTAAGTTCAAGGATACAGACAGTTGGTCCAGATAAGACCAAATAATGATATTCCTGAAACGGTTGCATTATCCAAATCTTCAAGGCATATTTCCTCTTGACAATCAGTTACCATATTTTACATATTTGTAACTTCAAATGATGTAAATTTAGACACCATTCCAGGGGATTCTTTATTTTTCCAAAGAAGGACCTAGCTGTAGTCTAATTCCCCTTCCTCCCTTATTTTTCAAATGAAGAAACTGAGGTAACCCCTTATTGATTCACCCAAAGTCATATAGTAAATTAATTGAGAAGCCTGGTCTGGAACCCTGGTTTTGTGTTCCTTTCTTCAAGCATCACAGCCTCTGCACCATTAGAGATTCATTTTTCTGGGACCAAATGAAGTAATATTCGCAAAGTGCTTTATAAACCATAAAATGTTAATTATTATTATTTGAAGATGACCTTTATGGAATGTAAATAATCCTAGAAAGGATAACACTTTAAGCCTCTCTCTAGATTTAGCCCAGATTAGTTGGCTTCTAACTGAAAGCAACCTCACCCCTTTAGGAGTCAGGAGTGGGACAGGGATGTACCTAAATTAGAGGTGCCATTAGTGAATCTGCTGAAGGCCACAACAGCCTCCACTTAAGCATCTGGGAGAATTCTAGGGATGTTAACAAAGCGAAATGTGGACTGTTTTTAGGAGATTAGAGTTGAGTAAGTCCTTAAAGATTAAACTGGTCATTTTGCAGAGGAAAAAGGAGGCTCAGACAAAGGAGGACGTTGTTCAAGATAATGCCATGGCATGGTCAGGGCTATTTCCCAGGTTTCCTCCTATATTCTCTGTCTCTGTCTCTCTCTAGCTTTCTATTATTTTCAAGAGTTATTTTGATATTAAATATAAACTCAGAACCCACTAGCAACTCCCAGCTGTTGTTATTAAGTCATCTCAATTGTGTCCGACTCCTCATGATCCCATTTGAGGTTTTCTTGGCAAAGACATTGGAGTGGTTTGTCATTTTCTTCTCCAGCTCATTTGACAGATGAGGAAACTGAGGTAAACAGGGTTAAATGATTTACCCAGGGTGACACAGCTAGTAAGTGTCTGATGCAGGATTTGAACCTTTGAACTCAGGAAGATGAATTTTCCTGATTACAAGCTCAGTGTTTATTCACTTATGCCACCCAGCAACTAACTGCCTGCTGAGTAAACTTGAAACTCCAAAATCTGGAATCGTTTGATCTTTCCAGATTTTTTCCAGATTTGTTTCCTGTTGATCTCCTCATATTCTATAATAATTAGTACTGTAATCAAACTGGACTACTTCCTTCCCCCAAACATGCCCAATATTTTCCCATCTCTGTGCCTTTGCTCAGACTGCTTCCTACAGCCTGGCTTGCCTTCCCCTTCCCCCTCCCCCAGCTAAAATCCTACCTATTCTTTAAGTATCATCTGCTCCATGAAGCCTTTCTTGATTGCATCTCCTTTTAATAATAATAATCTCCCCTCCATTCCCCAACTCATTTGTTTTTCTCCATTGCACTTAACACATAATTCATATTATAATCATTTGTATATACATATATACAAATTATATATACATACACACACACACACACATATATATATATATACATGTATATATATATATGTATAATATCTTCTGTACAAACTTGAGAGCTCCTTGAGGGTAAACCAAGTTGTTTTATCTAAGCTTTGTAGCTCCTTGGCCACAGTACCTCTGAACACAAAAATATTTAATAAATGTTTATGGAACTAATTGAAAATTATCTTAAAGATCAAGTTAAACTTTGAAAAGTGAATTAGCACTGAGGCTGAAAGGGTTTCTGGCTCAGAAATCATTATTCTGAGATTTAGAACTACATGGATTCTTAGAGTCCAATCATCTAGTTTCGTCGATATTAGTCACTTTACAGTAGACATCATTACTAACAGCCCAATGTCAGAACATCCAGATGAGATGGGCACATTTAAATTTTTTTTTATTTTTTGGCATATTAAAAGATATAATAGTAGCTTTAATTATCCTTACTTTGGATATCATAGCTAGGAAGTTGTGTAAAAAAATTCATTTATTTTTATATTCATGCCCCTTCCAATCCACATCCCTCTAAACAAGAAAACAAAAAAAAAAAATAAACAAAATTGAGAAAAATAAAACCCTCTTCAAACATGCATAGTCCTAAAAATAAATCCCCACACTGGCCATGCTGGAAAATATATGTCTGTCTGCATTTAAAGTTTATCACCTCTCTGCCAAGATCTGTGTCATGTTTCATCTTTGGTCTTGATCTTGGTTTCTGATTGCACTGATTAGAGTTCTCAAGTCTTTCAAAATTGTATTTCTGTATAATGTTGCCATTGTGCAAATTGTTCTAATTCTGCTCACTTTCCTCTCTATCAGTTCATCAAGGTTTTCCCAATTTCCTCTGAAACTGGGCATTTTGTCATTTCTCATGACACAATAATGGTCCATCATATTTATATACCACAATTTGTTTAGTCATTCCCCAATAAGAGGATATTCCATTAAATTTCAAATTTTGATGACTAAGAAAAGAGCTACTGTAAATAGTTTTATTCATATGACTCCTTTTCCTCTTTCCACGATATCCTTGGGGTATAGACCTAGTAATGGTATAGCTGGGTCCAAGGTTATATATAGCTTAGAAACTTTGGGGGTAGAATTCCAAATTGCTTTCCAGAATGACTGCCCAATTCACATCCCTACCAACAGTGCACTGATGTGCCTATTTAAAAAGAAGATTTCCACAATAATTGTGTTCATGCTAATGTTTGGATTATCCCAGATGATATTAAAGTGTCATATTGTCACTTATGATTATTATGTAGCATTATAATGCCAGAGAGAGACCTGAGCTATGCTCCCACATTCTTACCACTGAATTGTAGTATAATCTGAGATAAGTATTTCATCACTTTTTTTTAAAACCCTTACCTTCTGCTTTAGAATCAGTACTGTGTATTGATTCCAAGGCAGAAGAGTGGTAAGGGCTAGGCAATGGGGGTTAAGTGACTTGTCCAGGGTCACACAGATGGGAAGTGTCTGAGGCCAGTATTTAATCACTTTACCTTAATTTTCTTCTATAATAAAGGTAAACTATGGCACCTAACCACCACACAGGATAGATTAGCTTTTCCTTCAAAAAAGTATTGACACTATCCTTGACATTTAATTGGCTCAGGGGACTAGGGCTTAGGCCACTGAAGACTAGCTTTCTGGTCTCCTGAGTACAAAATAGCCAGGGATATGAGGTCTGGAGCTCTGACCTGAGCTCTCAGAGTATAGACCAATAGCATGGAAGCAGTGCTTAAAGAATCAGGGTTTTATTCTGGATGAACATCCTCTCCCAGCTCTCATCACCCCTCCTCTGGTATGGCCAAGTAAAGCCTTTCCTTAACTGTTAAGTTATTATTAGTTTCTCATTTTATTCTAGTTTGGGACCTAAACATTCAAAGGAGCCTGATTGAGGTCCATTCCATTACCGACATCTATGCCTCTTGTGACCCCACTGGGAAATTGTGGGAAATTTATGTAGGAGGGCTTTAACTTTTGAGAGAATAGACATTTGGATAAATTAGAAATGCAATTATTCCTCTAATGTATTTATATATAATATTAACTGTACCTGTACATATTTTGTTGTTCAATAAGATAAATGAAAAAGAAAGAATTCAGACTTCTAGGATGTAAAGAGAGAGCAAAAAAATTTTATGTGGGTTTTCCAGATTACCGTGCTCCTGACCAGAGCAATATAGCAGGGATACCTGTATACAGCACCTACTATGGGCACTTAATATGACATCTCTGAGTAAGCCACTTACTTTGTGCTGGGCACTGTACTAAGCCCCAGAGTTTCAAAAAGAGTCATAATACAGTGTCTGCCCTCAAGGAGCTAACAGGGGCTCTAACAAGCAAACAAATATATTCTAACAAGACAGATACAGAATAAATAGGAAATAATTAAAAGTAGGGAAGTATATGAATTTTTTCTTTTTCATTTGTTTCATTATGTTCTATAACTTAGGATGGGAAAGCCTTCCAGTAGAAAATGGAAGAGAATATTTTAATTAAATCATAAAACTATGTAATCCCAGGTATGGGATTACATAGTTTTATGATTTAATTTTATATATATATATATATAAGGCACACATATTTGGAATACAAAGAAAGATGAAAACAGTCCCAACCTTCAAAGAGTTCCCTTTCTAAAGGGGATATAGATATGAATATACCCAAGTGATTGCTTAATACTTAATACTTAATAATTTTGGAACACCCTGTGAGTAGAGTAGAAAGAAGATAATCTTCTAAGGAAGGTGGGAGTGAGGGGAGCTGGGGAAAGGCCTCCAGCAAATTTTCCAGGAATTCGGGACAGTCAGTAGGGAAGCATGGCAGAGAGATGGAGTGTCATGCATAAGGAGCAAAAAGTGGGCCAATGGTTTGGATTTGAGATTTTACAGAGGGGAGTAGAATATAACACTAGGAAGATAAGAAGAGGCTATGCTGTAAAGAGCTTTAAATGCCAAACAGAAAACTTTATATTTCATATTCACTTTTTCACTTTAGGACCATCACTTTGACAAATGAAGGGAAAATGGGTTGGAGTGAGATAAGACAGGAAGCAGAGAGAACAATTCAATGATTATTTTAACAGCCTAGGTCGGAGGTGTCAAACTCATGGCAAGTGCTTCCTGAAACAGATTAAAATTGTAATTGAAAATGTTTAACAAAATAAATAAAAAATACTAGACAAAGTGGATAATGTTAATTTGTTAATTTGTGATTTTTAAAGTCAGTTCTGGGCCTGCAGTCAGGAAGTTTCATCTTCTTGAGTTCAAATCTGTCCTCAGACACGTGACCTTGGGCAAGTCACTTAATTCTTTTTGCTTTGGTTTCCTCACTTGTAAAATGAGTTGGAGAAGGAAAAGGCAAATCACTCCAGAATTTCTGCCAAGAAAACCCTAAATGGGGTCAGAAAGAGTTCAATCCAACTGAAAAAACTGAACAAAAATGTCAATCTGTGGTCCCAAGGCTTTGTTTCTATTTGAGTTCGAAAGCTATTGGTTTAGGAAAGGACCTGATATCAAGCCATGAGAGTAAAGGGAATGAATGAGTGATACTACAAAATAAATAATAATATGTGCACGAAAGGGATGCAAAAATAGATACTTAGAGCTTTTATTTGGTGCTTACTAAGTATTAAACACTATACTGTGCTAATACAGGCAGCTGGTGGTGGAGCGAATAGAGCCCTGGGTTTAGGGTCAAGATATGAGTTCAAATCCAGCCTCAGATACTTACAATTCATTTAGCTTCTGTTAAGTAAAGATAATGACAGCCCCTAACTTACAGGGTTGTTGTAGTTTTTTTAAGTAGTAGTCCACAGTAGGTGCTATATGTAGGCATATATGCTATATGCCTTATTGTTAGGGTTAGGAGCACAGTGGAAGACCTATATAAAAAATTTTGCCCCTCCCTTTATACCAGAGAAGTCTGAATTCTTTCTTCTTCATTTATATTATTAAACAATAAAACACATACTGGTACAGTTAATATTATATATAAATGCATTTAATGCATTTATGAGTTATTAAACTTTTAAAGATATCTCTACATTTCTAGTTTTTATGTGTCATCTGTTGGCTTTCACCTTCTTTTCACAAACTCTTACTTATTTTAACCTTTTAAAAATTGTGTATATTTATGTATGTATATTTAAAAGATAAAAATGTTGGTATTATATAATACTATACACATATATATATTTTATGCATTTCTGAGTTTCTAAACTTTTTCTGTGTCATCCGCTGGCCTTTACCTATTGTCGGCAGCTTGTGCAAACTCCCCAAATTTCTTATTTAATTTTTTATGCTGACCTGTAATATATGGAACCTGTGATGAGGAAAGTTGCAATGTGGAAGGTGTACCTGTCCTTTCTCCTTCTCTTCCTGTAAGCATTCAGAACACAAATATAATTAAGCATGACAATCCTGGCCCTCAAAGATCTTATGTTATAATGGAGAAAGAAAACACACAAAGGGTAACTGAATTCTAGCACAAAGACTTGTCTTGATGTTGAGTTGGCCTGGGTGTGGAGGGAGGTCTCGTTCTCAAAAAGGTAAACCAAAAGCTTCAGGACTGGTGGACCCAAGGGGAGAAGTCCAAGGTTCTAGTGGGAGGAAGATGATTAGATTCTGGCTGGAGTGTACTCTTCATAGTCTGCAGAAGAAATGCAGTCCAGCTGCTTCTAATTTTCAATTTTCTTTTGGCAGGATTTGGTGGTAACATCCAGAAATCAGAGATCTCTGTAGGGGGAGGGGCTGCCATCTGTACAGCTTTGACTCAGAGGTGATTGGAACAGAAGAATAAATCACTGCCAGGAGAATCCAAGTCACCCAAATATTTTGAGCATTGGCTTTGAAAAATCTCTCTGGTTACTCTTGGGTTCATTTCTTCTTTCCCAAGGAGGTTAGTTACCTTGTGCTTTTTGGATGTTGAAGAAAGCAACTCCACGCTCTTTAAGTTTGGATGTGTTTAATACATAGTAGCAATTCAATAAATATTTGTTGGTTGAATGAATGACCTGCAATGATCCTATATTTGACTGTGTGGTTTTCGTACTTTAAAAATTTTTGGAGTCATTAACAGTGAAGTTGGTCTTTTTAATCACTCCTATGTAGAAATGTGGACATAAGGGATTAGACTAGAAAAGGATGATAGTCTGTCCTCCTTGAGTAAATATATTTATAGAAGTGTTTAAGGACCACTAGAATCTAGCAGAGGCAGTTTGGTCTACTCTGGTGGGAGGTGACAAATCTGTAATAGATTACTTTTTTATTTTTAAATTAAAACTCTTACCTTCTGGCTTAGAATCAATACAAAGGTATTGGTTCCAAGGCAGAAGAATGGTAAGAGCTAGGCAAGTGAGGTTTAGTGATTTGTCTGGGGTCAGATAGCTAAGAAGTAGCTGAAACCAGATTTGAAGATGATGTTTATCCAGTGTGCCACCTAGCTGCCCATCCCTTCCTAAACCCTTCCCTATATTTATTCCTCTTCCCTAACCCATTCCCTGACCTTACCCTTTTCTGACTACTCCCCTTCCTGTTCCCTCCCTCATTCCCTGTTTTCATTAAGCTCATGTTTCCTTTTCTATCCTTATTCCTCTTCCCCATCTTAAAACTCTTCCTCTTATTTTTTTAAACCCTTACCTTCTGTCTTAAAATCAATACTGTATATTAGTTGCAGAGCAGAAGAGAGGTAACAGCTAAGTAGCTGAGGTTAAGTGACTTGCCTGTGGTCACACAGTTAGTGTTTGAGGCCAGGTTTGAACCAGCACTTCCCATCTCCAGGGCAATGAAGCATTATTATTGTCTATGTAACAGCACATAGCCATGACAAGCAACCCAAAAGGATCCCAGAATGTGAGGAAGTTCACAGGATATGGTCCTGGTAAAGAAAATAAATTCTAGTTTTGGCTGTCGCTTGTAAGTCAATTGAATTCTCTAGGAGGACATTTTTACAGTCTTCCACAAAAGTGAGATAATATGTGCTGCCTTCCTTCATAGAAGGAGCATTAAGGATGGATGAGACCATATACATGAATCATAGTACACTGAAAGAGAGCTGCTATTTAGCATCATGAGGTCTAGAACTAGAGAGGGTTTTAAAGTTAATCTCTCTCCCAATTCCCATTTGACAGATGGAGAAATTAGGGCCCCTAATAGTAGAATGATAATAGTAGAATAGTAGAATGATTTTCCAAAAGTCATAGAGATGATAGTAGTATCAGGGCCAATATGTGTACTTTTTTATTCTCAATCCACTATGATTGGTGATAATGTTGCATCCTACTTAATACATGTATTACTACTGTAAAAGGGAATTCTTGGTTCTCTTTGAGCTCACACTTGTGGAAAGGGAATCCTTTATTCTCTTTGCCTAGTTGCAGTTAACATGTTGGTTAACAATAACTTTGAATCAAAACAAGATTGAATTAGGTGGAGAAGCTCACAAACCACTTAGTGAATTCACACCCTCCCTAGTGCTAGGTGAGAAGCCAGAAAGATACTTGGAGAATTCCACCTTTTTTTCCTAATTCAAACAGTCAGAAGAGTTCAAACCCTCAGAAACTGTGAACCCTTTCAATGAGTATTCATCCCTCCAGAAGGTGCGAACTGGTTCCCACAAACACTGTCTCCTGGGCAGTGCTAGACTATTTGGAAGCTGTGATTGGCCCCTGTGAGGAGGGGAGGAGACAAGACACTATAAAAGGCCCTGAGTTTCTGAGGCTGGGGAATGGACTCCAAGAAGAGAGTCAACTCCAAGAAAGAAGTCAGTTGGCTTCAAGAAGAAGGTTGGCTCAAAGAAGAAAGCCAGCCTTAGGAGTCACCTTGATCTCAAGTCATTGTATTGACCTGCCTCTTGGAGGGAACTTGGGTGAGTGAATAGCTGGCTTTCCCTTCCTGTCTTCCAGAGAGAGTTTAATTCTGGTTGAAGGTTAACAAGTCCTGACTGACCCAAGCACTGGAACAATATTTAGTTAGATAGGTTAATGTCTTCTCTACCCTTTTGTATTCCTCTACTTTCACTCTTTCCACCTCTTTTGTAAATAAAAGATTTATAATTTTCATATATTTGGCCAAACCATTAATTTTAACACTTATACTACTTAGTTATATGTTATTCTTCTAATCTAAGGGGAAGAATAAGGGATGGGAATAATCACTTAAAAACACATGTATAATTTTATGTGTGTGTGTGTGTAATCTAATTTTGTCCTCACAATGCTCCTACATTTTAATAAATAATCTCAATTTTATAAAATAAAAATTATTTTACATGTAATCGAGAAATAAACTTTAAAAAAGAATACCACTATTATCCCCATTTTACAACTGATGAAACAAAGGCAAATAGAAGTTGAGTGGATTGCCCAGGCAGTCACAAAACTAGTATCTGAAGCAGAATTTGCAGGTCTTCCTAACTCTAGGTCCAGTGTTCTATCTACTGTGCTACCTAGGCAGGATGGGTTGTCCTTGACACCGCCCCCCCAAAAAAACCAAACCTTATATATCAGCAACAAATCTATCTGCTTTCTGTTTCACTCAGATCAACTTCCAAGGTTGTAGGAATTGGGACTGCTTATCTTGAAGAAGAGAAGATTAAATGTAAGATGATTAAATGTAATAAGCAGTTGTGCTCTCTCTTTATGTTGTGATTGGACACATAAACTAAGAGGAAGGCACAGGAAGTGACGAAAAAGAAACGCTTTTAAAAGGGAGTGACAACTTCTTGTGACTCTCTTCTTGCTCATGTCTTGGACCTGAAGGTGCTCTGGCTGGCTGGCTTGGACCTGAGACCTTGGTGAGACTGTTCTTAAATCTCTCCCTCAGAAGTACATGTGGTGAGTGAAAAAGGTTGACTACCTTAGCTTCCCTGGAGGTACTAGCCTCCAGGAGGCTCCCTAGATTGAGAGAAGCCCTGTTGGCTAAAACCCTTGTTAATTGACTTTTAGGCTCTGCAGCTGGGTCTGTGGAGCCCTGCGGGAGTAAAGCCCAGGCTTGAATACAAATCTAGTTCTTTAGGCTAGATCTCTTACTCTACCCTCTTCTCATCTCTCTACTTCCACTCTCTCCTATATTCTGTAAATAAATTATTAAAAATAATTTTAGAATTGATAATTATTCAATTCTTGGTGACCAAACCTTTTAATAGTCACCCAACAAAACCCCCCTTTTTTCCCTTTTTATACTTTATGAATAGTAGGACAAGAGAATTGATGTGTACTCTATGATCAGTACCTGGGATAAACTTCCAGAAAATGAGAACTATTCAATACTCAGACTTCCAAGCAAAGTTATGTATTCTATTTCCCTGGAAGGAGGTAGACCTTTATCTGTCTGAAAAAGTGACAATTCTACCCAGAGGCTGGGAAATGTACCAAATAATCACTGGAATCTTCTAAGCCAGGAATTGTCTGATTCATTCATAGTAATAGTATATATATATATCTATATCTCTTTAGAAAGAGTTTTCATCTAAACAGCCTGGTGATATAAACAGTTCAGAAATGTCCCTATTCCTCAGATGATGAAAAGTGAGGACAGAGAACTGACATTGTCACGCATGCCATCATGCAGCTAATAAATGGTGAGCCTGGGATTAAAACCTAGGTCTTTTGATTCAGTACAACTGATTTATGAGGAGGCAGCTACTACAAAATTTGGAACTAATCAGTAAATAAGTTGTCAGGCACAAAACAAGTAGTGTGGGACCAAAAAACCCCAAACAATTATGATGCTCAGAAGGAGACCAAAAAAGGGTGTAGTGGAAAGAATCCTTTGGAGTCACTTTTAGCTTTGCAGTTACAAGACTTAGGTTCTATCAGATTGGCTAATATGTTGGAAAAGGAAAATGATAAATATTGTAGGGGATGAGGGAAAAATAGGTATACTAAAGCACTAAGTTGTGAACTAATCCTGCCATTCTGGACAGCAATTTGGAACTATGCCTACAGAGCTATCAAACTGTCTATACCTTATGGCCCAGCAATACCATTATTGGGTCTATGTCCTAAAAAGAGCAAAGAAAAAGGAAAAGGGCCTATATGTACAAAACTATTTATAGCAGCACTTCTTGTGGTGGCAAAAAATTGGAAATTGAGGGGATGCCCATTAATTGGGGAATGACTGAACAAGTTGTATATGATTGTGATGGGATACTATTGTGCTATAAGAAATGATGAGGGGAATAGTTTCAGAAAAAACTTGGGAAGACTTATATGAACTGATGCAAGGTAAAGTAAGCAGAACCAACAGAACATTTTACATAGTAACTGCAATATCATACAATGTTCAACTGTGAATGGAATATAATGTACCAGGATAATTCTGAAGGACTTATGATGAAAAATGCTATCCCACTTCAGAAAAAAACACTTATGGAGTTTGAATACAGATCAAAGAATATGTTGTTTTTTAAATACTTTATTTTTCTTGAGGTTTTTTTTGGTTTGTTTTCTTTTCCAACATGGCTAATATGGAATACATTTTGCATGACTGTACATGTATAATCTATATCAAATTGCTTGCCATCTCAAGAAGGAGGGAGGAGTAGGAGGGAGAGAGAGAATTTGGAACTCAAAAGTTAAAAAAAATGTTAAAATTATTTTATATGTAATTGAGAAAAAGAATAAAATTAAAAAAGAAGACAGGTTCAAATCTTGGACCTGCTTCTTAACTTCCTCTCTGGGGCCTTGCCAATACCCCTTAACTCTCTGGTTCTCTGGTTCCTTGTCTGCAAAAGTGGGAGGATTAGATTAAGTGATTTTTCTAGCTCTGAATCTTAAATTCAGATTCATTAAGGCTTGGTTGGATCTATGCCTTGCTAGGAGAGATTAGTGAGAGGGTTTGGCCATAGTTTCCTCTGTTCAATCCCCATTTTCTCTACTTTGATGTAAAGGAAGCCTTCATTTTCTGGGTGTGTATGTATCCTAGTGTTTGGGATGGATTAAGTGTATCCTGAAGGCCTAGAAGGAGAAGAATAGAGTAGATAGCTTTCTGGAACTCTCTTAGCTAATGATTCTAAGATTCTACAAATGAGCTGAATGGAAATATTGCAGATTTTCAGTTTTATTCATTCCTTTTTTTCCTCTACTTAAATGGCATGAAGTTACTTGCAGACTAGACTGGAGGCTTCTCCTATTGTACAATACAAAGGATGCTTCAAAGAAAAGATAGGGATTGGACCTATGATTTCATTGTATAGGAAACTAACAGATGAAGAAACTCTACCAATTCAGATTGGCACCTTCTCTGAAATGCACAGTTTTAGAGAAATGCCTAGAGACCTGAGAAATCAAGG
Source organism: Gracilinanus agilis (assembly GCF_016433145.1). Classification (NCBI taxonomy): domain Eukaryota; kingdom Metazoa; phylum Chordata; class Mammalia; order Didelphimorphia; family Didelphidae; genus Gracilinanus; species Gracilinanus agilis. The sequence continues at coordinate 334,514,572 of NC_058132.1, forward strand.
GATTGTACCAGGGTCACTTGTGTCCAGAATAGGAATTCTGCTTCTGTTTTGAGTCTAGGTGTTCTTGGCTCCAAGGCTGACTCTTTATCTCCTATTGCCTGTCAGGAGGAAAAGTAGGGGAGAGAAGGAAGGAAGGAAGGAAGGAAGGAAGGAAGGAAGGAAGGAAGGAAGGAAGGAAGGAAAGAAAGAAAGAAAGAAAGAAAGAAAGAAAGAAAGAAAGAAAGAAAGAAAGAAAGAAAGAAAGAAAGAAAGAAAGAAAGAAAGGAAGGAAAGGGAAGGAAAGAAAGGAAAGGGAAGGAAAGAAGGAAAGGGAAGGAAAGGAAAGGAAAGGAAAGGAAAGGAGAAAGGAAGGAAGGAAGGAAAGGGAGGGAGTGAAGGAAGGAGAGAAGGAGGGAGGGAAGGAAGGAGAGAAGGAGGGAGGGAGGGAGAAGGAAGTGAGGAAGAAAAAAGAGAGAGAGAATAAAGAAGGAAAGGAGGTAGGGAGAGGAGAAAGGAAAAGAACTGGATATTCAGAAACCTCTTTTTTAAGGACACTTTTTAGTTTAAATTCCTTGAGGACAAATACTGGGTCTTATTTTTCCTTTATATCTCCCTCCATACATGGTAGGGGTTCAGTAAATGTTTAATGAATGATAATGAATACGGTTTTTGATGTTGAAAAAATGTTTATCTTGGCCTATGGGAATTTGAATAATAGGCTTGCCACACTGTCTACCTTTGTCAAATATGGAGCTGCCTACTTGGTAACATGAGATTGGTTTCTCTCTTACAGAAAAAAAATATCTCTACTGGCTTTCTAGTGGTATTGAAAAATATTCATGTTTTTGGACTTACTTAATCTTTGTATTTTTTTAAACCCTTACCTTCCATCTTGGAAGCAGTACTATGTCCCCTTAACCTTTGTATTAAGATAGTTTCTCTCAAACTCTGCTCTGGAGATCCTTGATGATCAATGGGAATAGGAAGTCTATGGAAAAATTCTGATGCTAGCTATTTGCCCTCTCTAATGTATTAAATTTCTTTGAAATCAAAGAAATGTGTGGGCAAAAATGAAGATGGACTGATCTCATGGCAAGAGCAAAGGATTATTGTTGGATAGTCTGAATGTACCTTTAACATAATTAGGAAGGTGACATCAATTGAGGAATGTCCCCTACAGATTAGGAAGATCTAACTGAGGGGAATTTGGGGATGTAGAACATGGATGAGAGTTGGCCAGGATGGGTGGGTATAGATAGGATGTGATCTGCATTACTGGATGGAATACTTATGCCATGGAGCCTTTTGAATATTTGAATCTCTTACGTATGAAAAACAAAATTGTGTCAAAATACTTTTTATGGATGGCATTTTTAATGTATGAAAATAGTCTTCATTTCCTCTTTTTTGGTTCCTGATTCTCCCTAGTCCCTTTTATCATGGAGAAATTGAAAACCACCAGACCTAACCATGCCCATCCACCCCCAGTATTTGTGGGTTCAGTCAAGCCCTAAAATGTTCCATGACCAAATTAGTTTTTAAAAATACTGTACTAAGGCACGGAAATCCTCTGGTGAAATATGCTGATGTGTGGGAGGATTGCATTCAGTCACACTCAATCCTTAGGTCTGAATTAGTCTGTCAGATGATGTGGGCACTGAGGAATTGGGATTTTATTCACTGTAGCTGAGGAGAGTGAGGTCAGAAAATATCTAGAGTTCAAGCACTGGCCTTTAACCCCTTTAGGCCACTGGAATGGGGGAATCAGGGAAGTTAGGCAAAGAGAGTTCTATACAAAGGCAAAAGATCTTGGAAAGGAATTGGCAAATGGAAGGTAGAGACACAGAAAGTGACTCCAGAGACAGACTTTTATCTTCTCCCTACTTGCTTCCTTGGCACTTCTCTTTAGCTAGATTCCTATTTCTATAAATTGGAAAATAGAATTTACATTGAGTTTTGACCATCAATCCCAGTGTTGTGGAATCATTTTAAGCTCAACTACTTATTAGAGTGGCCTTTGCAAAATTATTCATGAGCCTTAGTTTCTTCCATTATATAATGAGGAGTTTGAACTCTAAGGTTATTTTTTGTTTAACCTTTACTTTCTGTCTTAGTAACAACTCCACGACAGAAGGGCAAGGGTTAGGCAATGGAGATTAATTTTTTGTTTTGTTTTTATGTTTTGTTGTTGAAATGTTTATTTATTTATTTAATTTAGAACATTTTTCCATGGTTATAGAATTCACATTCTTTCCCTCCCTTCCCCTTACTCCCCCTTCCATAGCCAACACATAATTCCACTGGGTTTTTCATGTATCATTGATCAAGACCTATTTCCATATTATTGATATTTGCACTAGGTTAATCATTAGAGTCTGCATCCCCAATCATGTCCCCATTGACCCATGTGATCAAGCAGTTTTTTTTCTTATATGTTTCTACTCCTACAGTACTTTCTCTGAATGTGGATAGAGTTCTTTCTCATAAATCAATGGAGATTAACTGACTTGCCCAGGGTCACATAGCTAGGATGTGTCTGAGGACAAATTTGAATTCAGGTCCTCTTGATTCCAGATCTGGCGTGTAAAAATAATAAAGGCGAGCAACCAAATAAAGGACAAAGAGCTAGAAAATAAAGGTTCAAAATTGTTTCCAGATACTTTTGATAGATGTTATCAAAGGATCTTCAGTGGTAAGTGAACCCCTTCAGGGCCAGGCACAAGGAACGCTAAAGATACTCTTTTTTAATGAAAAATAAACTATTTAAATATATATAAGGGAAAAAGGATTTCTCATTCTAAGGGATTCTAACTCCCCCCAAATAACCTCCCAGGTCTCGTAAGAAACCACTTCTCCTGTGGTTCACAGCTACGCTAATCCTCCCTGATATAACTAACCAAATTTATACTATTCTAAATAAACTCAACCCCTCTAACTCTTAACTTCGCCTATAAGTTATAAAGATAACCAAGGCTAGCTGGTTGAGTCGCCACAAGAATCAAGTCCAGACCAAAGATTGGGTTTTGTTTGGTCTTTTCAGAGTTCAACCAATCTATAATCAGTACCAGATAAATGAATAGTGTTTCCCAAGTTGGAAAAGAACGAACTCCACTCTTTCAAGTCTTTTCACCCAGACAAAGACAGAGAGAGAGGCAAAGATGTTACCTTCTCTAGCCCTAAGGGAGAAAAGAAGCTGCTTGTGGCTGTGTTGACTGCTGGAAGCCAACTGCCAAAATGCCACACCCAGAGAGTGTAACTGTCATAGAAATAACGGCTATAACTGCCACCAGTTGAAATTAACACTCTCTCAGCTCTATTTGAAACTCCAATTTTTCCTCAAGCCAGCTTCTCTACTTCTTATCTTTAAACTAATAAAATAATACTTATTTTCTAATATCATCGTTATAGGTGTTCTACTCTCTGTGCCACCTAGCTGACCCTCTATGGTTCTTTTTAGATCATATCTTTAAAAATTCATATATATGTTTAGAGAATTATGGTTTATGGCATAGGTTGCTAGATTTCAAGTAGGAGGACTTGTGTTCAAATTCTCAGATTTTGTAGTTGTTCAGTCATTTCAGTCTATGTCCGACTCCTTGTGACTACTTTTGGGCTTTTCTTGGCAAAGATACTGGCATGTTTTGCCATTTCCTTCTCCAGCTCATTTTACAGATGAAGAAACTGAGGCAAACAGTTAAGTGACTTGCCCAGGGTCACAAAACTAGCAAGTGTCTGAGGCTTAATTTGAACTCAAGGAGATCAGCCTTCCTAACTCCAGGCCCAGTACTCTAACCCCTATACACCTGGCTTTTGTGTGACCCTTGACAAATCACTGAACTTCTAGGGACCTCAGGAAACTTTGCCTGATAAGGCAAAGACCAGTTCTTCCCTGTGCTGACAAAATTGTAGAGTTTTTCCATATTTCCTAAATTTATATGAACTTTAAATAGTAAAAACCAATTACACTTCTCTCTATATATTAATTAAATGTCTAAAAAAGACACTAATCATACATTATCTAATTAAACTTTAAGCAAATAGTATGCTTTAAGTCTTGCTTTCTCTTATTTAATCTTTTCTGCAAGTGATATCTTTATGTCAAACAGGGTCTTAGTTCTCACCTGAAGAACAGTTGGAGTGATGCCCCAGCCAATGGCATTTTGCAATAATATCATTGTACAAGAGAAGCTGAGTACATTAGTGATGCACTTAAAGGTGCCAATGCCGAACCCCAGCGTAAAGCCGGAACCCACTGTAGCATCATCTGGCTGTTTCCCTTTGACAACACTATCACTGGAGAATTAACCGCCTCCTCTCCCAATAAGATCATGTTTTTGCTGAAAACAACAAAAGTTTCCCTCTTGAGGTCTCAAGTCAACAGTTGGGACCCTAGGTTTTAACTTCAAGAATGGGCCAGGTCCTGCTGAGGGCATAAGCTATGCCCTTCTTCACCCCTGCCACTGAAAAAGAAAGATAAAGCCGTTGTAGCAAATGCATAGTCAAACAAAACCAATTCCCCATTTGTCACGTTCAACAAGTATATGTCTCAATCTGCCCTCTGAGTACCAATGTCTCTCAAAGCTGTTTGTCTTTACAATATTGTTGTTATGGTATAAATTGTTCTCCTGGTTCTGCTCGCTTCACTTTGTATCAGTTTATATAAATTTTCCCAGCTTTCTCTGAAACCATCCCTTTCCCCATTTCTTACAGCTCAATAAGATTCCACTGGACTTTTTTCTCAAGCCTCTTTTTCTCTAACCTCGATGCAGCATTTTACACAATGATCATTTCCTTTTGGACTCTCTTTTTCCTCATTTCTTCTGACAATATAATCTGTTATCCATTGGTTCCTCAGAGGCAGAGATCTAGTCTTTTTTTTATCTCATCCAAAGCTCTGAAAAGAGCCGTTTGTACACAGTAGATGTTTCATGAATAATTTTTGCTGGGTGGGACTCTTTCCCTACTTAACTGGGTTTATTTGATTAAAAAGGAAGAAAATAGATGCTTTTGTTCACAAAAGAAAATCTTTAGTCACTGAGACTTAAGTAGCAAGCAAATCAGAACCGTATCTTAGCTGAAATCCCTTTTTTTCCCCATGCTTCGCTCTTAGGAGAAAGGCTAATAATAATAATAATAACTAGCATTTACATCATGCTTTAAAATTTTCAAAACATTTTATACTATCTTGTTTGATCCTTATATGTGTTTTTTGGTATATTTGGTATATATAGGTATATTTTATCTGGTGAGGTAAATATTGTTATTTTCATTTTACAAATGAGGATCCTCAGGTAGAGAGGCCTTAAGTGGCTTGCTCATGATCACATAAGCTAGTGTCTAAGGCAGGATTTGAACTCAGATCTTCATGACTACAAGTATTGCATTCAATCAACTTGTACCATCTAGCTGCCCAAAACAAACAAAGCAAATTAATTCATGTATTAAAAACAATCAAAAACTTCCAAGGGTGTCCTTGAACTGTATGGATTTTGCCTGAAATCTCTTGTACCTTTCATACTTATAGTTAAATGACTAGAAATCATTGACATTCAGAAAGGTGCTCATGAGGCCCTTTAAGATGCTAACCTATCAAAGAAACAACAAATTATGTTTTCTTCTCGTTTTGGTTCAGTCTTTCAGTTCCTGTCTGATTCTTTGTGGCCCCATTTAGAATTTTCTTGGGAAAAATACTAGAATGGTTTACCATTTTCTTCTCCAACTCATTGTACAGATGAGGAAATTGAGACAGAGTGAAGTGACTTGCTCAGGGTCACATAGCTAGTAGGTGTCTGAGGTCTGATTTGAACTCAGGAAGATGAGTTTTTCCTGAGTTCAGGTCTGTTGCTCTATCCATTGTACCACCCAGCTGCCCAGTGTTTTCTAGGAACCAATAACTTCAAGCTCACATGCAGACTTTCTCCTCCTGCCTTGGATATCTCCATTAATGGAGGCTTTACTGTATTTCTCTACTAGAGTTTATTACACCCTACACAGAGTTTATTAGCACAGAGTTTATTAGAATCTCTATCCAGTGACCATCCTGGACAACCAACACTTTTGTAATGGGGTTGGGGAAAAACAACAAGCAGATGCATTTGTTGTGTTCACAACTGAGCCAGTAATCTCTAGCACATAAGATATGCCCAGAATTTTCATCTCCCTTCAGTTGGAAACTTATGTCTCTACCAAAATGTATTATCTTGTGTTATCACCAAGTGCCCCTGATATTACCATAACTTGCCCAGGCAGTGGGGTTGAGATAGTTCAGCCCCGTTGCCTCTCCATGTCCAATATCTCCTGCCCTTTGATATTTGTTTCAGGGCATTTAGACTCTGGAATGGGGGGAGAGACTAACATTTTGAGGGAAAGTTGTAGGATTGTGGGAAAATCTATGCTTCAGAGCCCTGACCTTTCAGAAAGTGTAGTGTGTAACTTAACTTTCCTGGTGGTTCCACTGAGGTTTTTCTAAAGAACAAATTCCCACAACTTTGACTTTAGAATGTGAGAGGGAGATGGGGGGTGGGGGGAAGAATCATAAAATAATTGTGAAAACAAACTTTTAAAAAAGATAAGGGCAAGAAAAGTTGGAAAATAGCTGATTCAAAGAAACAGAGAAAGCTAAATAAATGATCTGTTACTGCTATTTGAATAATGATTTGGGGTGTGTTTGTGTGCATATCTATACAAAGTTAGAGCAGACCCAGAACTCTCTGGTTTTTTTTTTTAAACTGCAGTTTCTTATTAAGGAAGGATCAGCAATCTGATATTTACATACCTTTTGCAATATCTTCCAAAGTGTCTCAACTTTATTTTTCTTTGTTTCTTGGGTTGGAAAAAAAATTAGGTTGTCCTGTAGTGAGAGGGAGGACTTTTGGGGAGCTCCAACTTTTCCTCACACATTATGAAAGAAAACTTAAAGGAAGTGTTGACCGGTATATTGGATGGATCTTCTATGGAGGTTTCGTAATGGGAAATGCATCAGGGTCACAAAAAGTATTAGAAGGAGAGATGGAGAAAGAAGCTTTGAAAAAAATCATTGAAGATCAACAGGAATCACTAAATAATTGAAGTCAAAAGGTCGCAGATTTAAAGGAAAAGGAAGAGGTAATAAAGCTATCCAGGGCACCCCGAATAAAAGAAAAATACAATTCTAAGGCAAGAAAACAAAATTTGATAGTGATGAAGAACAGGAAAATGGTGATGCTGGAGGGTCTTTTAAAAGGACATGAGAAGAACCTGAAAAAAACAAAACAGAAAATGGAGCTGGAGACCAGTAGCTTGTTATAAAATTTTTTATTCATTTTAAATAAATTTTAAGCTGTTTCCAATTTGGGGGTCTTTAAAAAGAAAAGCGAATTAAATCCACTTCAATGTCTACCTAAAATAGAAGGAAATACTATTTTTGTTTAACTTGTTTTTATTGTCCAGGTATCCTTACACAATTTGGGTGGTTTTTTATATTTATAATTTTGTTCACAGTATCAAATGTTGGCATTTCAGACATTGATTTGAACATCAGAAGAAAGGGTTCTTTCAGTGAAGCCTGGCACTGTAATGCTGGAAATACTAACAAATAAAATGTATAAAAGGCAGGCATCAATGGCTCTCTCTCTGTACCATTGACAAGACTATCACTATCAGTAAGATCCATTGCAGAAGATTAGACAATTTCAAGTCTTTAGTCTCATTGATCATGATGGTCTCTTCTTGTTCTAAATCCCATGATCCTCTATGATCTCTTGGGTAGTGGAGATAATATACCTCTGTCATTATATGAGGAATCTGAGGTTTAGTGAATTTTTGACTTACCCAAGGTCACATAAAAAAAATAATAGCTACACAAGCAATAGCCATTGTACTAAGCATTTTATTATTATTTCACTTGATCCTCACAACTTTGCAAGGTAGGTGTTATCATTATGTTCAATTTACAGATGAAGAAACAGAAGCAAACATAGGTTAAGTGACTTGTGTAGGTGTATATAGCTAGTGTCTTGAGGCCAAATTTGAACTCAGATCTTTTTAATTTCAAGGCTTGACACTCTTATCTACTTCATTGTTTAGCTACCCCTATGTAAGCTAATATTTCCATGATGTTTTAATATTTGCAAAGTATTTATTAATGTTTATTATACTTAATTAAACATTATTTTAAATTTAATTTAAATTAATTAAAATATAATTTATTATATTTCATATATTGAAAAGCATTTGCAAAGCTCATTTGATCTTCAACTCTGGGAGATAACTGCTATTATTATACCAATTTTACAGATGAGGAAACTAAAGCTGAGAGAAAGTGACTTGCCCATGGGACCATAAGGCTAGTAAGTTTCTGAGGAAGAATTCAAACTCAGGTCTTCCTGACTCTAAATCCAATACTATCCACTGCATCGCCAGGGTTAAAATTCAAATGTCTCCACTTCCACACAAATGCCCTTCCTAATGTATATCTCTCCATCAGTGCCTTTTCCCCCATTGCCATTTCCATTGTGCATGTTAGTTTTTGTTGGGGTCATTTTTGTGCATTTCCACTGTTCTCTTAGAGGAATTTCAGTACACTTTACAAACATTGATAAATACAATCACTAATTACTTTTTAAAGACATTATTTATTATTATTATTAATAATAATTCAGTCCGTCCTTTCCCCATACCATATGTATAATAGATTATATCTTTTGTGTTTCCACTTCTTAGTTCATTCTTAGGAGGTGAACAGTCACAAGTTATTCTTCAATATTAAATCTATTGCTGTTTATAATGTTCTCTTGGTTCTACTCATTTCACTCTTCATTATTTCATATAATTCTTTCCAAGATTTTAAAAAATGAATCTGCTCATCACTTTTTATGGTACAGTAAAATTCCATCACAATCATATGCCATTCAGATCATTCCCCAGTTGATAGGCATCCTCTTGATTTCCAATTCTTTGCCACCACAAAGAGAGCTGCTATAAATATTTTGGGACATATGGGTTCTTTTTGTCACTGATCTCCTTGGGAAATAGACCTGGCAATGGTACTTCTGGGTCTAAGGACATACACAGTTTTATAACCCTTTGAGTCAATGTATATTATTTTGCTGGTTCTGTTTACTTTGCATCAGTACGTAAATCTTCCCAAACTTTTCCAAACTCTGCCTTCATAATTCTTACTGCTCGGTAATATTCCATTACACTCAAAACTCATGGTTTGTTTAGCCATGACTGACACTATTTTTAAAAGCTTAATTTCAGTCTCAAATGGGGATTGCTGGCAGCTGGCGGTGATATTGTTCAGGTCTCTCTGGAACCTGGAGAGAACAGCCTGAAATGGGCTAAGGTCATGCTTCTTAGGTGCTATACATTTCAAGCATCTCATCTTGCTTCTAGGAAAGGTTGCGGTCCTGCCATCCCCTCCTCATCACTCCGAGATCCTTTGTTCTCTGCATTCACTCAGCTTTTACTTCTCTTTGCTTCCCCTTTCCCCCAGGTTTGTAGTGTCCACTGTGTGGTGAGGGCAGCCTTTGTGAGGCTCAAAGCATTATATAAATAATAGCCATTATTATAGTTTTCACAATGTTAAGCTTGCCAGAATCACAAGACTGGGAAGTATCTGGGATGAGTAGTGAGGCTGTGCTTCCCTCTTAACCCTCTCCTTCTTCCAGGAAGAACTTTGGTTAGCCTGGGACAGACTGAAATGAAGCTTTTTTTTTTTTAAATCTACTTTATATTCTAGTAATAACTCTAAAACAGAAAAGCAAGGGGTAGGCAATGGGGGTTAAGTGACTTGCCCAGGGTTACACAGCTAAGAAGTGTCTGAGGCCACATTTAAACCCAGGTTCCTCCCAACTCCAGTCCTGGAGGTCTAATCACTGTGCTGCCTAACTGCCCCCTGAAATGAAGCTTTTAAAAAAAGTGAGAGGATTAGCTCAGTGGATTGAGAGTCAGATCTAGAGCCAGGAGGTCCTGGGTTCAATTTTGGCCTCAAACACTTCCTAGCTGTGTGTCCCTTGCCAAGTCATGTAACCCTGTCTGCCTCAGTTTCCTCATCTGTAAAATGAGCTAGAGAAGGAAATGGCAAACCTCTCCAGTATCTTTGCCAAGAAAACCCCAAAGGGGGTCACAAAGAATCTGACACAGACTAAAATGATTCGACAACTAATAAAGAGGGAGTTTTCCATCATATTAAGCCTTCCCCAATAACTTCCACCCAGTGATACTAAATATGCCCTCAAGGGTCAAACAGAACAAAAGTCAAATCCCCCTTCAATCTGACAAACTTTCAACTATTTAAATGTAACTTCCTCTGGGAAAGAGATATCTGTTTTGTTTATGTACTAGTACAATGCCTGGCAGAGAATAAATTTTTGTTGAATTGAGCTGAATTTAAAGATGATCACATCTTCCCTTGAGTCTTCTTCAAACCAAACTTCCTCAGCTCCTTCAAGCAATCCTCCTATGACACTTTTTGGAGGGCCCTCACCATCCTGATGACCCCTCTCTGCAACAATACTCTTTCTTAAATTTGACGCCCAGAACTAGACAAAATATTCTAGATGTTCCCAGAAACTGGGATGCCTCCACCTTTACTGCTTGAACTTCTTGCCTTTAGATGGGTTCAGACCTTGCTAACTGAAGGGAGTATTTAACAAGCTTTATCCAGCCAAAGCTGTTTAGCAGGGATTCATTTCTAATCCTGAGAGATATAAAGTTGTCTAGTACAATAAATTACCCTCCCTACAGTGTTCATTATATATTTTTCTAAGGCTGTAATTGCACACACACACACACACACATCAAACAATAGGACTTCCATGATGAGGTGGAAAAAACTCTGAATGTTTTATCCAAGTTCCTGGGTTTAATCTCAGTTCTGTAACCTGAAAATTATTTTCCCTTTCTAGGCTTTCCTTTCCTTTTTGTGAAATGGGAAGCTGGACTAGACTACCCCTAAAGTCCCTTCCAGCTCTAAATCCTACCAAAGCAGATTCAGCTTTTTGGTGGTTATAAAATTTCTTGGCCAGCCTTCTGGTAAGGCACAATCAATGTCCTGTGTTTCTTTTTAAAAAGAGAAAGGGGGGCAGCTGGGTAGCTCAGTAGCCTAGAGACAGGAGGTCCTAGATTCACATCTGGCCTCAGATACTTCCTAGCTGTGTGACCCTGGGCAAGTCACTTGACCCCCATTGCCCACCTTTACCACTCTTCCACCTAGGAACCAATACACAGAAGATAAGGGTTTAAAAAAATGTAAAAAATAAAAATAAAAAGAGAAAGGAATGGAGGAGTGGTGGAGTTGGGGGTAGGGGGAGGGAAGGTACCTAGATGATCTACCTCTTTAAACTACTTTATTTTCTTAAATTAATTTTTTTCAATGACAAAACATCTATTTTTCCTCTCTCCCATCCCTCTTTCCAGGAAAAACCTTTAAATGACTTTCATCTTGCTAATTGTATAGATGTTGGTAGAAAGTAAAATTATTGAAAACGGGGATCATTATATTATTGTCCTTGTTTCTTCTGGGGGCAATGACTGGCTCCTCAGTGATGCTTAATCGATGTTTGATGAATTAGATTAATTAACCCTAAACCAATTATCTGTTAGTTATAAAGGGCCTTGATGGACTAGGACAAGATTTGCTAAGTGTTGAGTGCTAAGTTCAGGTCTCAGATATCCAAATCTAGGGACCCTGGCAAGTCTGAGGCCAGCAGCAAAGTGCCAAGTTCCTATAGGGTAGCAAGTTAATTGCTGAATTAAACAAGGAGTGTCTGGAAGAAAGTCTTGCCAGCCTCCTGAACTCCAGCCTGGAATGTATGTTTGCTTTCATTCCTGCAAACTTAAAAAAAAATTCTCAGACAATGGATTATTCCCCATTGAGACTAAAATTTCAACTCCTGATTATAGAATCTTCATTAGGCAGAGTATTACCTGTTTCTGTTCAAATGACCACATTCTTTAGGACTTTGGCCTTTGGGCCTGCACCGAGGGCCCCCTACGCAACTGATGACAAGGTGAATGATCTCCTGTCTGGGTGCCAGGACCTAAAATCGTGTAAGAACAAAGTATTTACTTAGCTAGTATTTCCCTGCCCCCCAGAGATGCTGCTTCATCCAGAAGTTTTGGGTCCTGAGTTTGTCATTTGCAGCCAAAGCAAATGGGATCAGTATTTGGATGACCAATCTATATCCTGCTGAAGTTGCATTTGAAAGCAAAGGGAAGTGGTCTTGCTGGGTGATAGCCACTGGAAAACTAGAGAAAAATTAACAAAAAATTAACAGTTTACACTTACAGCTCCCTTCCTGGAAACAGCTTAACTTATTAGGTAGAGAAGAAGTGAGATAGTTTAGGAATGCTTTGTGTGGATCTTATTTTTCAAATAGGTTGTTGGGCAAAAGATTAGACTTTGGGCCCAAGACTACCCTGCAAGTTCCAGAGAGAAACTCTGGCCTCTTGGGGCACACTTGAGAACTTTAGCCTAAGAGACAAGTCAGAGTTGGAAGAGACTTTAGAGAATGAGTCCCACCCCCCTCATTTTACTAGTGTGGAAAATGAGACCCCCAGAAAAGACCTGATTTGTTCAACATTCCCCAACCGCATTCCCCTGGGGTCTCCTGGCTTTTCATCCAGAATCCCTTCCATGGTACCATCTTGGCTCCCATTCCAAAGCCCAGTCCTCTGAATAAGTAAGGATCTGCTTTCCAGTTGTGGTTGGTACTTAACGATTGTCGTCCCAGATGGCTCTTAGAAAGTAGAGAAGACAAGGAAGATCTGTTCTAGTCCACTGTCCAATGACCTCTCTACCTTGTGTCATTTTATGGAGTTTTGGGCTGAAAACTCAAGAAAGAAGATTTTTTTTTAAATGTGATTTTGATAGCCTAGGGGGAAGGGAAAAAGCATTGTTGTTGAATCTACGAAGGCTTTAAAAATTGACCAAAGAAGGGGAGATGTTGGTGGCACCAAGAAGTGTGGGACTTGGGGTCAGGAAGCCAGTTTGAATTCTGCTCCAGTTGGCTGCTAACAATGTGATTCTGCACAAGTCATTTAAGTTCCTTCAGTTGCATTTTCCTTATCTGTAAAATGGGGATAATAATAGCACCCAATTCATAGGGTTGTTTTGAGAATCAAATGTGACAGCCATTGTAAAATGCTTTGCAAATCTGGAAGGGCTATTTATTCTGTTATACTAGTTATTTAAAAAATGATCATAAACATTATAAATATACATTATATATGCACATATATAATATATATTACTTGCTTGTGTAGGGTTGTTGTTTAGGCATGTTTGATTCTTTGTGGTCCTTTTTGGGGTTTCCTTGGCAAAGATACTGGAGTGGTTTGCCATTTCCTTCCCTGCTCATTTGACAGATGAGAAAACTGAGACAAATAGGGTTAAGTGACTTATCCAGAGTCCCACGGCTAGTTGGTGTCTGAGGCTGCATTTGAACTCAGGCCTTCCTGACTCCGTCCTTGTTTCATAACAGATCGGTGAGGAGAACGTAGTTTAATGGAGCCAGTTACAGGATTTCTGGGAAGGAAATCCTCTGTGTGTGGTCTAAGATGGGAAGGAAAAGCCAACATCTGGAAACAGATTAATACTGAAATGTGGAAGAGAAACAAGACCAGGAGAACAGGAAGGAGATAACATTTCACAACATGAAGACAAAGTATTCTATCAGTCCCAGGAGAAACAGCATCAATGAGCAATATTTTAGGGGTAGAGTAGAGGAGTAGAGGGATATTTATTTGAAGATGAGACCTGCATAGGTAGTAGAATAATTGTAATTATAGTTAATAATTGTTATTATTAATAATAGCATAATTATAGCTAATAGTAATGATGATAGTATTTATAAAGCAATTTAAGATTTACAAGGAGCAGCCAGGTGGCACAGTGGATAGAGCGTCATTTCTGGAGTTAGAAAGATTCATTTTCCCAAGTGCAAATCTTACTAGTCTGGTGTCCTTGGGCAAGTCACTAAACTTTTTTTGCCTCAGCTTCCTCATCTGTAAAACAAGCTGGAGACGAAAATGACAAACTAGCATCTTTGCAGAGAAAACCCCCAATGGAATCAAGAAGAGTTGGATACAACTTAAACAACTGAACAACTTCAAGGTTTACAAATATGATCTCATTTTATCCTCGACAATCCTGGGAGAAAGATATTATTATTCTCATTTAACATGTGAGGAAACAGTTTGAGGGAGATTAGGTGGCTTATTCGAGGTCACACTGCTAGTAAGCATCTAGGGCTGAATTTGAACCCTTGTCTTCCTTGATTCCATACCTAGCAATCTATCCACTATATCATGTAACAGGAAAATTTCATATGTGTGAATGTCCCTGCTGGACAGAGGCTGTTCTTTTGTTGACTAAGAATTTTGTAATCAGTTCCAGTTCCAGGTCATTTTGATGCTGGAAAATGTTCTGGGAGTACTGTTAGATATTATTTCTTATGGTATTAATAACTCAGAGATAAATAGTGAAGGTAAACAAAAGAAATCTCAGAAGTGTTCTTAATTTTCCCTGGTGTCTACTGCTGACTTTATTTCCGGTGCTTACGTTAGACATTTTATGGTGGAGAAAGGGACCTTTATGGCCCAGTGACCCTTCCAGTCAATCCAAGAGATTAGCATCAGGTGACACCTATTTGCTTGACCCCTGAGGTAATGAGCTAGAGCCCTTAAGGGTGTGGGAACTAGTGAAGTATGTTTTTTATTGCTGTAACCAAAAAAAGAAAAAGAAAAAAGAAAAGAAAAGAAAAGAGAGGAAAGGAAAAGAAGAGAAAACTTCTCCTATTTTCCTGTGTTGAAAGAGACAAAAATAAACTTGCTGCTACCTGGTACCTTGGCATTTCCACAAAACAGTTTCCATTCTCCTTCCCAGGCTGGAACATAGGGATGTTATTTGGTCTTACAAACTTCTATCTTTATCCTTCCAAAATGATTCTTCTTGTGGATTTGTTTATTCCATCCTATTTCTCTAGCCTTAAGCAAGCTGCTTGTCATTTCCATTTCTGTCTTCCCCTCTATTGTCCCTCTTAAAACAATTAATTAATTTTTAACAAACTTTGCAAACATCAACAAATGTGAATGTTTCCATATACAAAGAACAGGAAAAGAGAATTGTGCATGAAACCAGGAATCTGTTGCATACTTTTTTTTAAAAAAACAACCCTTACCTTCTGTCTTAGAATCAATACTAGGTATCAGTTCCAAGATAAAAGAGTTATAAGGGGTAGGCAATGGGGGCTAAGTGACTCACCCAGCTTCACAGGGCTAGGAAGTGTCTGACATCAGATTTGAGCCCAAGACCTGCAGGTCTGGCCCTCTAACCACCCAGCTGCCCCAAAAAGTCACTTTCCTTTACAAAATTGTAGTCATTGTATTCAGTTGTTCTGATTCTATTGACTTCACTCTGTGGCATTTCCTACAAGTCTTCCCAGGTGTCTCTGAATGCACCCCTTTTATAATTTCTTCTATCTTAATAATATTCCACTACATTCATAAACCGTCATTTTTCTAGCCATTTCCCAAGTGATGAGCTTTGTCTTCAGTTCTTTCTAAAGCAAGATGTGCTAGTATGGCTATTTTTGTACACATGTTTTTGTTTTTCTTCCTTCTTTTTTGATTTATTTGGAGATATATGACTAATTGTGGTATCAATGAGTTGGAGTATGCATAGAATAGTAACCTTTTAGATAGAGTTCCAAATCACTTTCCATACTGGAACAATTTAGAGCTTTATGAATATTGTATTAGTATGTCCATCTTCTTGTAAACCCTCCACTACCAACTTTTCATCTTTTGTCATCTTTGTCACCCACCTAGATATGAAGTAAATCCTCAGAATTTTCATTTTTAAATTTTTTTCTCATGAGTAATTTAAATCCATCTTTCTCATGGTTCTTAATAATTTACAAGTAACCTTTTGATAACTGCTCATATCCCCTGGAGAATCTCTAACTCATATTTGTATCACTTCTTTATATTTCTTGGCTATCAGTATCCTTTTGGTTAATCTTTTCCCCTAAACATATTTGTCAAAGACACCTTAATATATTTTTTCATTCTTTTATAATGATATGACCTTTCATAATTAAAGTGAATATGAATTATGAATTTACTAGGGGGCAGATAGGTGGCTCAGTGGATAAAGTGCCAGGTCTGGAGTCAGGAAGTCTCATCTTCATGAGTTCAAATCCTGCCTCAGACACTTACTAGCTGTGTAACCCTGAGCAAGTCACTTAACTCTCTTTGTCCCAATTTCCTCATCTATAAAATGAGCTGGAGAAAGAAATAGCAAACCTCTAGTGTCTTTGTCAAGAAAACCCCAAAAGGGGTCAGGAAGAGTTGAATGTTGTTATAAGAAAAAGAGCATATGAGCAGGAGCTGCTGAAAAGGCAGAAGCAGGAAGATTCTGGAGTTCTGGAGAAGTGACAGGTCTGTCTTCTTCTAGCAGACAGTTGAGCTGGAGGTTGAGTTTGCTAGTCTTCTAGGGTGAATGTAACTGAACAACAACTATGGCATGTGTATATATTAAAGATGCTGGGCTGAAAAATGCTTTTTACCAAATTTTAAATTTTCCCAGAAGTTTTTGTCAATAGGGACTCTTTCCTCAAGTAGTTTATGTTCTCAGATTTATTGAACACTTGTGTATTGAGTTTCATTATTTCATGTTCTTACTTACCTTATCTTTCCCACTAATCGACCTAATTTTAACAGCATTTATCAGTTTTTATGATTATTGATTTATAACAGATTTTGTCTACTCTATTACCTTTTTGTTCATATCCCTCCCCCAATTTTTTCCCTTAAGATTCTAAACCTTTTCATCTTCCAAAAGAATTTTGTTATTACTTTGTCTAGCTCTATAAAGTAATTTCTCTGTAGATAAACTGGTATGGTACTAAATCTGTAAGTTAATTTAAATAGCATCATCATTTTGTTTATATTGACTGGCCCAACCATGAGCAAAAATTATTCCTCAAAGTGTTTAAAAAAATTTTTTTAAGTATTCATAATCACATTTGTATATTTTAAGTGTGTCAAGGTAGATTGACTCCCAGATAGTTTATGTACTTTGAGTTATTTTGTATTTTTGTTTTTTCTAAGTTTATCTCTATTTTATTCCAATAACAAATGTACACATACATTTTCCCAAGTTATATGATTCCTGTTATCTCTCTCCCTTCTTCCCTCCACCCTCCCAGAGTTGAGAAGCAATTCCACCGGGTTATATGTATATTATCACACTTTGAGTTATTTTGAATGGAATTTCCATTTCTATTTTCTTTCTAGATTTTATTATAGTTATATAGATATGCTGATGCATTGAGAGATTTATTTTAGATCCTGTTACTTTATTAGAGATACAAATTGTCTCAAGCAATTCCTTGCTGGAGAGTTTCTCAAGAAAGTGTTGTGTCTATCTACAAAAAGGGATGAAGCTGTCCCTTCCTTGCCAACTATTGTTGTTGTTCAATAGTTTTAATTGTGTCCAACTCTTTGTGACCCTTGGGGTTTTCTTGACAAAGATACTGGAATGGGTTGTCATTCCTTCTGAGCTCATTTTAAATATGAAGAAACTGAGGCAAACAGGGCCAAGTGGCTTGTCTGGGAGCTACACAGCTAGTAAGTGTCTAAGGCCAGATTTGAACTCAGAAAGATGAGTTTTCCTGACTCCAGATCCTGCACTCTATCCACTGCACCACCTAGCTTTATCTCTGTCTTAGAACTGATACTAAGTATAGTTTCCAAGGCAGAAGAGTGGTTAAAAGCTAGGTAATTAGGGTCAAGTGACTTAGCCAGGAATCCATAGCCAGGAAATGTTTGAGGCCAAATTCAAACCAGAACCTCCTATCTCTAGGCCTGGTTCTTTATCCATTAATATCCACTAGTTGCCCTTGTGGATTGACTTTTGATGACCTGGAATGACTAAGGAATTCAGTCATGTGCTCACTAGTTTTGGTCATTTTGGTTTATACATTGATGCAACACCTGAAAGGATTGGAGTCCCAGGGACCCCAAGAAGTCCCCCTAAAGCGGGGTTATACCAACCTAGATTGTATGATTCCTGGGGGCAGAGACTGTACCTTTTTAACCTTCTAATGAATATCTTCCCTCTCATTCTTCCAGCAAGCACTTATATGCTTCCTATGCACCAGGTACTGTACAAGGTTCTCTAAAGTCCTCAAGGAATTTCATTCCTTTGAAGGAGAACAACATCTACACACAAGAAATGCCAAGTAATTTCTGGGGGGAAGGCACTCTCGACAGGAACATTAGGAAAGGCCACTTGGGCTGAACTTTGAAGGAAGCTAGGGCTCCTAGGAGGTGAGGTGAGGAGGGAATGCTTTTCAACCAGGTGGGAATGGTCTGTGAACAAAGATAAGAAATGAAAAGAGTGTGAGGAACAGTCATTAGGCTTATCTGCCTGGAACATAAGGGTTTCTGAAAGAGAGTAAAGAAAAACAAGCAAGGAAAGCTATGTGGAGCCAAACTGAGAAGTTGATATTTTATCCTACAGGCAATATGGTGCCACTAGAACTTCTCAGGCAGGGAAGTGACATGGCCATATCTGTATTTTGAGAAGAATTAAGGAAGGGAAAGAGTGGAACCAGGGAACTCAAGTAGGTGGTTATTGTACTCTTCCAGGTGATTGGTGATGAGGGCCCAGATTATACTGGTGGCTCTCTTGGTGGAGTCAAGGAGCCAGATGTCAGCTTTATAGTGGAAGTAGAATCCCAAAGACTTGACAACAGACAATATGAAAAAGGAAAGTGTGGAGGATGACCCTGATGTTGTAAACCTTAGCCACGTGAAGAATGGTGGTACTATCAGCAGAAAAAAAGAGAAGTTGGGAAGAAGGGAAGATTTTGGAGGAAATTGATGAATCCTGTTTTGGATATGTTGAGTTCAAGATGCTTATGGGACAAGCACTTGAACATGTCCAGTACATAATTGATGTAATCAGAAGAGAGATTAAGGGATGGACACATAAGTCTGGAAATTTTCTGTTATGTATACTGAAGGTGTTCAATATATCTTTGAATGAATGAAAAAATGAAAAGAGATTTATGAGATTACTTCTGGGAACTTTAAAGCACCACCAAATATTCCAGTAAATTCTCTGTTGTATAGAGTCTGGAAGTAAGTTTACTTTGCAATTAACAAAGGGTACGATGACTCATTTTAAAATTTTTGCTTATGGGTCCCAAATTTAGTTGTTAGGTTAATGTTTTGTGGATAATTAAGCTATACATAGTAATATCCTTGATCATTTTTTTCCTGTTTCATTTCATTTTTAGTCCCTATCCAAGTTTTGACATGTACTCTTCCTTGCATCATGATTTGTCTGCATTTTATGACCAAATTTTATATGGTAGGACACTTTAAGTGAGGAGGCTGTACTTTCTTTCTTCCTTTCCCTATTTTTATTTGGTTGAAATCCATGAGGACATGCTATCTATATAACACCCTCTGTTTTAGTAGTATTTCACCCACATCTTTATTGACATAGTTCACATACTTGACATGTTTTATAATTGCTAGGCATTCTGCAGATACAGATACCTAAGGCAAAAAATAATTGGCACAAAAATCCTAGTCAATTATAATTTTTTTCTATAAAAATAAATTAAATTATAAAGAATTACAACAATTTAATTTCTAACTACTAAGTATAAACAAGATGACGCATAAATTAGAGCCAGATTAGAAATTTAGAAATTTAGAAAGAGCTAGAAGTACCTAAGCATAGTAGTCTACCTACAAATAGAGATATTTGGCCTTAATTTCTGCCTCTTCAGCCTGACATGCAAAGCCTTCTAAAATCTGATCACCATCCTTTAAGTTCTATCTTCCATCATTTTCTTAAGTCAGTCCTTGATTCCTTGTAAACTAATTGATCTATTCACTGTGTCCCAGATGTATCTTTTACTTCTTTTCTTTTTTTCCTTCTTCAGGTTATTATAATTTTTTGTCTTTTCTAACTTGGCAAACCTCAACCTACATTGATATTTCCATATACAATGAGCAGAGAAAGAAGACCATATATGAAATTATGAAACTTTCCTTTGTTTTCTAAAAGTATACATTAAATTGAATACTTTCGTTCAAAAGCTATCCTGCTTCTTTTGCTTTCCTTCCAAACTTTCTGCTACACTCTCTTTGAATTAAAAAAAATAACAATTTAAAAATAATTATTTCACTGATGCTCTTTCCTTTCCTTTCTTTTTTTGGGGGGAGGCATCTTTATCCTTAGCCTAACCCCCACCTTTTTTTCCCCTCCAAATTCTTGTCTTCTTCCCTTGTAACAAATAAACTTTGTTAAATATAGCAAATCTAACCTCTGACTATGCTTGCATTTATTTCTGTAAAGAATGTTTTATAGTTATATTCATTCTCACAATTCCAATGATTGTCACAATAGGTGAACTCCTAAGTATTTCATATATTCTGTAGTTATTTTGAGTGAAATTTATTTTCCTACATTTTCCTGCTGGGTTTTGTTGGTAATATGTACCTTTTGTCACAGAGCTATTAAGTCAGAGATTATGATTCAAACTCAGGTTTTTGTGATCCTAGAACTGGCACACCACCTACTAAATCTGCTTTCCCTCTTGTTTATGAGCAAATGTAAGAAATGACTAAAAGACATGCTCAATCAGTTATGACTGAGGGGGAGTAGATTTTTCCTACACCAGGGATTTCCCAACATTCCATTATGTGATGCATTATGGAGAGGACTCATGGGCTGACAGAGTTTCAAAGAACGTTATAGATCATCTAGTGTAACCCCCTCATTTCACAGATGATAAGAATCTGATGAGAAAAGGGACCTACCCAAGGTGACAGAACCAGTTAATTACCTATCTGGGAAGAAAGACTTCTACGGAATTTTATGTAAAGGTATATGTTGTTAAATGCTGCTTTATAATTGTTGAGTCATTAACTGGAAGACTCATTGTATGATTACTGACAAGTTTGAATCCAGGCTTCTGGGAAGAGCAATGTATAAGGAAACAGGAGAAGATTACAAAGGGGGGCAGGCCTGGGAGGAGTGGGGGAAGCAATGATAAGTGAGTGGGTAGGACAGACCAGAGGAGTAGTGGGTTTGGATTCAATGGGGTGGGGGGACCCTGGCAGGGAGATTGGAGCTGGGAAAGAATTTCGAAACTCAGATAGAAGAGAAAATACTTCTTTTTAAAAATTTTTATTCAAAGATATTTTATTTTCCCAGTTACATGTAGTAATAATTTTCAACATACATTTCCCAAAATGAATAAGATCCAAATTCTCTCCCTCTCTCCCTCCCTTCCCCCCTCTTGGAGATGGTAAATAATTTGATCTGGATTATGCATGCATTATCATGCAAAGAATACTTCCATATTGGTCATTGTTGTCCACTTGGTCATATAAAACCAAAATATCAAAATAAAACTGTATATAAATTGATGTGGGAGATAGTATAAACATATCTACACCTGATGGCAACAGTTCTTTCAACAGTTCAATTGAAAGATGGATAGTATTCTTTGTTACAAGTCCTTCAAAATTGTTCCAGATCATTGCATTGGTGAGAGTAACTAAGTCTTTCTCAGTTAATAATCCCACAATACTGCTGTTTCTGTGTACGGTGTTCTCTTGGTTCTACCCATTTCACTCTGCATCCGTTCATGTAGATCTTTCTATCCTTTTCTGAAATTGTCTCGCTTATCATTTCTTCTGGCAAAGTAGTATTCCATCACCAACTTATACCACAATGTAATCATCCATTCCCCAATGGATGACTATCCCCTCAATTTCCAAATATTTGCCACTACAAAAAGAGCTGTCAGAAATAATTTTGTACAAGTGGGTCCTTTCCCCTTTTTTATTATCTCTTTAGTGTACAGACCCAGTAGGAGTAGTACAGGATCAAAGGGTATGAAATTGTTTTATGGCCCTTTGGGCATAGTTCCAAGCCCTCCAGAATGGTTGGATCTGTAAGAGAATATATTTCCTTGGTGACCAGGAGAACAAGAGGAGTAAAAGTTGGGAGCTGGATGAGACTAGGAAATAGGGAAAGAAGATGTTTTTCCTGGATGACAAGATAGAGGAGACCTAGGCCAGGAAGGATTGGATTTCAGTGTCTGGAAAGAGCAATTCAGAATAAAAGAGGTCTCAGGGACTCTTTATAGCTAGAAGGTCCCCTAATTCTCATCTTTTTTTTTTTTTTATAGACTGAGGAAACGAAGTCCCAAAAAGGAACAGCCTCTTATCTAGTGTTCAACAGCGCTTTCTAATAGTTGAATGTTTAGAACCTTTAAGAACTATATCTTAAAGAGTATGCTTTCTTATTTTATGCAAAAAAATACAGCTGAGGTCCAGAGAATTGTGCTGACTTGTCTAAAGTCACGCAATGAATTAAGATCAAATTGGGTCTAGAACTTTGCACTTTTGAACCTCATCTTAAGAATTAAGTTTTTGAGATTGTCTAAGCTCAATGAGGCTGAATTCTGAGAGTTAATCTTTATCCCAGTGACTGTCCACTTAGTGAAATGAAAGGAAAACTGGTTTTGGAGTCAGAAGACCTGGGTTTGACTGTCAGCTACCTACCATAATGAAATAGTGAGTTGTTTACTTTTTTCTGAGCCCTTTATACATATTATTTAAATTCCAAGTGTGTTCTTGTGAAATAGGGATATTGTTCATTATGAGATCTACCTTTCAAAGTGTTTGGATGGAAAGTGTTTTGCAAACTTTAAGTGCCATTTAAACAAAAGTGTGTACACCGAAATTCCTCACCCTGGAGATCATTTATACTTTGCCTTCTACAAGGTAGGTCTGAGTGTGGTATTGCTGATGGCTCATAAGTGAGAACTGCCAGCATGTCAACTTAATTCCTTCCTTGTTTCTGTCTCTGGGAAATCTTTTCTACCTTAAAGGCCAAATTCAATCCAAAGAGCCCCTATTATGGCCTTGGTAAGGGGGGTGCTAGGTGGCACAGTGGATAGAGTACCAGACTTGGAGTCAGGAAGACTTTTATCTCTGAATTCAAATCTGGCCTCAGGCACTTACTAACTATGTGACCCTGGGCAAGTCACTTAGCCCCAGTTGCGTCAGTTTCCTCATCTGTAAAATGAGCTAGAGAAGGAAATGAACCATTCCAGTATTTTTGCCCAGAACACCCCAAATGGGGTCACAGAGATTTTGACACAGCTAAAATGACTGAACAACAACGAGTGTGCTGAGCTATAAAGACAAATGTGAAATAGTCCTGGCCCTCGAAGAATTTCCATTCTATCAAGGGAAACAACATATGTGCAGATAGAAAAATAGAAAACATGTTCAAAGTTACCACAAAGAAATTGGAGGGACTTTTAGCAAGGGACAGATTTCTTGTAGGAGGTGGGATTAAGCTGAGATGTGAAGGAAGCTAGGTATCCTGTAAAGTGGAGGGGAGGAGGGAGGGC
Organism: Gracilinanus agilis; assembly: GCF_016433145.1. Lineage (NCBI taxonomy): Eukaryota > Metazoa > Chordata > Mammalia > Didelphimorphia > Didelphidae > Gracilinanus > Gracilinanus agilis. Next base: position 334,537,992 of record NC_058132.1, read on the forward strand.
ATTCTAAGTATGATGAATGGGAGATGGAATGTTGGGCATGAGAAGTGGCAAGCAAACCAGTTTGACTAAGAAGTAAAGCATGTGAAGGAGAGGCAAAGATATTAAATATGTTCCTAAGAAATATTTGTGGACTGATTGTTCATAATCACAGTAAATATGGAAGGCAGAATTTGAACCCAGGTTTGTGTGATTATGACCAATCAGTCCACAAATGTTCCTTTTCTATTACTCTAGTACAGTGATGGGCAAACTACAGCCCGAGGGCCAGATGTGGCCTCCTGAAATGCTCTATCCAACAGTGCTACATTATTCCTAATCTGACAAATACAATGAAACTTGGAAAGAGTTGCCTTAGAAACAGACTGGCAGATGAATATTTCCTTTCCTTTGGCTCCCTCTTTAAAAAGTTTGCCCATCATTACTCTGGTCTATTTCCATATTGTTTCTCTCTATAGAGGGGTCATTTCCTGTGAGATGTATCTTGTGGCAGACTGGTGAAGTCTTTGGACCCCTCTTCAAATCAATGTTTTTAAATGCATAAAAATAAAATAGCTAGCATAACAAAAGGAAACTAGCTATACTGAAATATAGTTTTATATATATATATATATATATATATAGACATATATATATTTTAATTCAAAGACCCCAGATTAAGATAGGGCATCTAGGTAGCATAGTAGATAGAGTGTCTGGGCTGGAGATAAGAGATCCTGGGTTCAAATCTGCTCTCAGACACTTCCTAATTGTGTGATCCTGGGCAAGCCACTTAAACCCAATTACCTAGCTCTTACTGGCTCTCTGCTATAGAACATTTAGTGTCGATTCTAAGACAGAAGATAAGCATAAAAAAGAACTCTTATTGTATTTTTTTTGAGGACAAGGACTAGATTATTAAAAAAAATTCCTCTCCATCTCTTTTCTTCTCTTCCTCATTTAGCACAAGACTTTGCACATAGTAGGGACATAATAGATACTTGTGTGCTTAATTGAATTGAACTGAAGCCAAAGAAAGATGGAAGGGACTGAAGGCCAAAGTGAAGAATCACTTGTTGGGGAGTCCCATGAAGCAATTCAACAAATATTTATTTTATCTCTTATGTGCAGAACTCTATGCCTGGAATTGGGGGTGGGAGAGAGGAGATCTATAAACATAAATACCATAAATGGTTCAGGAGGGAATGTGAAATCAGTTAAGCAAATTAAAGGCCAAAAAAAGGTAGAAGAGATAAGTCTGGAAGAGAAAAAGAGATTAGGGAGGTTATCATCTAAGCCTCCAAGCCAAAAATGAAGATAAATTTAGAAAATGACAGGGAATCAACTTGAAACTTTGAAGGATGGTCTATCAACCCTATCTTCCCAAAGCACTTTGCCTGACCCACTGGTCCTCCTGCTTCAGGAAGAAGAAGGGAAGCCTGTTTAGGTCAAAATATGCTCCTCCAGTGCCCTCTCTGCAGTTACTTTGCAGAAGATATGGAACAAGTGCTAGAAAGACCATGTTATGAACGTATGGCCTAATGGAAAGGGCAACAGGCCATGAATGAGACAACAAGCTTGCTATTCTGGTCCCAGCATTGATATCTGACCGTAGGTGAATCTCTGAATTTCTCTGAATTTCCATTTCCTCATCTGTAAAATGGGAATAATGCTCCTTTTCTAATTACTAGATACTGTTAATATTAGTAATATCATTTTCTAGCGTTTATCTACATAGTAGATAGAGGTCTAGCCTTGGAATCCCCAGGAACTGGATTTAAGTCTGATCTCTGATGCATATTAGCTATGTTACCGTAGTTGTGTTTTAGGGACCCCAGACAACTCTCTAAGACTTGAAGTTAGAGACAAGCTGCTTGTTGTAGAGGACAACTCTGCTGTTTCAATCAAGAAAATCACAGGTCCAGACCTCCTTCCCTCACCCTCCTCAAAAAACAACTTCAGAGTACCACTGGAAGAGGCAATATAGCACAGTGTAAAGATTTAGAGTCAGGGAGCCCCAAGTTGAGACTTTGATACTCACTCATTGTGTGACTTCAGGATCAATTAACCTCTAGGCCTCCATTAGTTCATTTTATTTGTTGTTCACTCTTTAAGTTGTGTCTGACTCTTGATGACCCCATTTGAGGTTTTCTTAGTAAAGATACTGTAGTAGTTTGCCATTTCCTTTTCCAGATCATTTTACAGGTAAGGAAACTGAGGCAAACAGGGTAAAGTGACTTGTTCAGGGCCATATAGCTACTGAGTGTCTAAATTCAGATTTGAATTCAGGTCTTCCTGACTCTGGGCCCAGGGATCTATCCACTGTACTATCTAGCTGCCCTGACTCACTTGTATTGTAATACTGATTGATAAGACCTGACTCACAAATCTGTCAAAATCACCTGAGATAATGACTGTGAAGAGCTTTGTAACTTTAAAATGCTAGATAAATTATTATTATGCTGTGCTTTGACAGTTTAGAGTGTCTGCCATCCATGGTTTTACTTACCAATGGAGAGAGAAAACTAGGCAGGACTAAGTGACTTTCCTGTAAGACACACATGAAGCCCTTGACAGCCCCAAGCTTAGATTTTCTGACTTTTTTTTCCTTATGCAAGACAAACGACTAGATGGGAAAAAGCCATTCTATGTTCTGGTCACCGAGAATCAGAATTTCAGAGGTGAAAGAAGCCTGAGAGACTATCTTATCCAAACCCACAACTTTACAAATGATGAAACTGAGGTTTAGTGATACAAGGAAGGTGAAGCCAAGTGGAGTCAGAATTAGAACTCTGAATCTTCTAGCTCTTTGTTCACGGTTTCCCCCAGCCCATGTTAAGGCTAATTTTTGTCCATTTGGGGCATAAATCCAGAAAGTAGGAAGGGAAGGAGGGAGAGAGGGAGGGAAAAAGGAAAGAAGGAAAGAAGAAAGGAAGGAAGGAAGGAAGGAAGGAAGGAAGGAGGAAAGGAAGGAAGGAGGAAAGGAAGGAAGGAAGGAGGTAAGGAAGGAAGGAAGGAAGGAAAGAAAGAAGGAAAGAAAGAAGGAAGGAAGGAAAGAAGGAGAAAAGGAAGGAAAGAAGGAGGAAAGGAAGGATGGGAGGAAGGGAGGGAGGAAGGGATGGAGGAAGGAGGGAAGGGAGGGAAAAAGGGAGGAAGGAAGGGAGAAAGCAAGTGTCTATAATGTACCACATACAGTTTAAATATTTTTGGAACAGTGTCTTATTTGATCCTCATAAAAACCCTTGGAGTTAGGTACTAGTATTATCACCATTTAATAGTAGAGAATGCTGAGAATTAATATAGCTAGTGACTGAGGTAGGATTTGAACTGAGGTCTTCTTAACTCCAGACCTAGCTTTCAATTCACTATTCTGCTCAGCGGTATCTATAGACAGGAAGTAAGTAGTTGACCATTGAAATTAACATTTTTCCATAGTAGAGACAATAAAAACTGAGTGTTGGTCAAGTTTTCCTTTCTTCTCTTGAAAATATGTTATTCTATGAATGCTAAAGGTCTGCAAGAGTTGGCAGGCAGAATTGAGTGTGAAAGCTTTCCCCAGGGTTGGTTTCTCTATTTTAGAGTCAAGTGTGGCTTGGAAGGGAGTCAACAGCCTTGTGTAAACAGCCTGTGGTTATGAATGCCCAACCTCTCTGAAGGGAAATGTCAAGGTGATTAAGAGGGGATTATGGAAAGTATCTCTCTGTGTAGCAGTGCATGTCTCTGCATGTGAGCGTGTCTGTGGCTTGGGGGACTCTGGTCTGGCGTCTGCTTTTTCTTTTCATGTTTCCCCCACAGATCATTGTGACCGCAATAGAAACTTTGAAAGTAGGAAAAAGGTCAGAAAGAAATTACAAGTAAATTGAGAGAAGCATCCATATTCATTCTGGCCAAAGTGAACCAAATATTCAATGTCTTTGATCATACTACTCCTTTGCTTGGGATTCCCTAGTCTGTTCTCCCCTTACTTAGCCTTCCTTCCTTCCTTCCTTCCTTCCTTCCTTCCTTCCTTCCTTCCTTCCTTCCTTCCTT
>NC_058132.1:334560008-334695966 GCF_016433145.1 Gracilinanus agilis
GAGACTCGTGCAGAAATGCTCCCCTCCCCCTCCCTACTACACCTAATGACATTTTTTCACATCCTTTGCCCCTCTGCCCAGCAGCCAATGGGAGGCTTTCCCCCTGTGTGGGGTAAAGAGGGGCGCCCAGCATGCCCTGGCACTTGGTGGGGGGGAGGGGCATGGCATTTGTTCTACCAGGTCCGGGGTGGGCAGGGCCCAGCACTCCATCTCTAAAAGGTTCACCATCATTGGGATAGTGTCTCTCAGGTTCTGGAAGTCAGGGTCTATTAGAATGATAAAGAGCTCAGCCTCCTATAGTTCCTCATATGCTTTCATTCTTTCCTACCATCTCCTGATACAAACTGCTCCCTGCTCCCTGGCTACACACACATTCCCACATTCATTTAATCCCTCTTCACTTCTTGCCCTTCCAAAGACACTACTTCCTTAGAACAGCTTCTATTTTCCTTCTAGAGTCAGGAAGATTTTAAGGACTTTGGAGGGACTGGAAGGGAAGTCTTGTCTCTTGATCCATTTTCTTGGACTGGCCTGAGAACCTGAATCCTTCCCTATGTTTCAAAGAAGCTGATCAAGCCAAATTCTGAATTCCCTGGTGTACATGAATGAATGAATATTTATTAAGCACTTATAATGTGAGAAGTACTGGAGATAGAAATAGAAATCAAGCCAGCAACTGTTCTTAAGAAACTCATTTCAAAATGGGGAGAAAACACAAAGAAAAAGTTTTAGTTGCAGGTCAGATGGGAAGGTCCCATGACTTTTTGGGTCATTTAGCTGACACTGGACCATTTAAGAATGCCAAGGACTGTGGTGAAGACAGCTTCTATGCTTGGGGAAAACTTGAGATGGAAAGGGACTTAGGAAGGAATTCCTGCCTTATCAGAAACAACAAATTGGGCTGCTACCATTCTGAGAGGGAAAAGTAGAAGTGTTTTTGAAGCTAGCATTTATTTAATGATTTAGAATTTACAGAATGCTTTACTAATACAGTCATCCCTCACTGTATCACAGTTCACTTATTGCAGTTTCACTGTATCATGAGTTTAAAAAAAACTAAATCTGTATCTCAGAGTTTTCCCTGTGTCACGGGATTTTGTGGATGAATACTGTACTATACACATTGGAAATGCAATACACCACTACTGCTTGCCCAAGTTTGTCAGTGTGAGATTATACACGGCACACTATTGGCTGAGGGAATGAAAGGTGACCAACCACAGTGCTGTGTTCTGTATCCTGGGGGTTGATTGGCCCAGTGACTGTAGCATCGGTCTGTTTGCTTTATTGCACAGTGCCCATATATTCAGCATCTCTCCTTGTCCACTTCACATCAATGTCTGATCTCTGTGCGTAGTGTTCCTCTGCAGTGTAGTCTTTTTGTGAAGTTTTCGTAAAAGTTTGAATTCATTTCAAGTATCTAGGTCTATCTTTATTGAGCCTCCATGCCAGATAGACAGAGGCTCAATAAAGTGGTTGACCCACTGTGTCCTGTTCCTCTGTACTTCTCCAGGTGTTTCTTTACCTTAGAAGTCACTGAGAGGCAACACAGGCCCAAGTAAGTTAAATGATGTACCTGAGGTCACACAGGTAGTGACAGAGCTGAAATTTGGACATAGTTTTAAGAATGAGAGGAAAACAGAAATAAAGCCAAGATTAATCAGATTTGCTTTGATTTACTTGAATCACAGATGAGGAGGAGATGAGGATGAATGAGGTTTTGGTACAAAGATATTGATAGGAGGTTTTTTTGTTTTTTGGTGTTAAAAAAGGAAATTAAAGGAGGCCCATCAATTGGGAAATGATTGAACTTTTGTATGAGAATGTAATAGAATGCTATTCTGTTGAGATAAATGAGGAAGCAGATGATTTCAAAGAGTCACAAAAATACTTATGTGAACTGATACAGAGTGAAATGAGAACCAGAATAATTTATATATTATATAAATTATTATATAATGTTATAATATTATATAATAATTATATAATATTATAATATCAATATTATGAAAACAAATAATTGTGGGGATATAATCATCGTCCAACATAGGGCTAATGTTGAAGTATGCTTTTCACCTCTTCATAAAGAGGTGAGGGATTCAAAGTGCAGAATGAGTCACATTTTTTTAACATAGCCAATGAGCAAATTTGTTTTCTTTGACCATACATATTTGTTACAAGAAATTGCTTTCTTCCTTCCTTCCTTTCTTTCCTCCCTTTCTTTCTCCCTCCTGTCTTTCTCTCTTTCCCTTTCCTTCCCTCTTCTCTCATTCCCATCTTCCCTCTTTCCCTACTTCCTTCCTTTTTGTCTTTCTTTCTTGGAGGCTGATAGCAATGATGGGAGGGAGGAAAAATAAATTTTTGTTTATTAAAAAATAAAATACAATAAAAATTAATTTTTAAGTTAATACCTTAATAAGAGGGAAAATTTAGAGATGAGGTCGGAACATGGTAAAAGTACTTTAAAACAAGCTTGTTTGAAATTGTTAGGGCATTGTAACAGTCATGGAAGCCGGAAGATTGCACAGTGGATAGAGTATTGGAGTTGGAGTCAGAAAGACCTAGTTTAAGTCCAGCCTCACTTACTAGCTGTGTGACCCTAAGCAAGTTATTTAACCTCTATTTGTCTAAGTTTCCTCAACTATAAAATGGGAATAATAGCATCCATCTCCCAGAGTCGTTAAGAGGGTCAAATGATATATTTGTAAAGCACTTAATACAGCATCAGCCATACCATATAAATGTTTATTCCCCTTCTTCCCCCTTCATGAGGCAGAAATTCCTTTCTGTTCTAGTACCTAACAGAAATGGCCATCTGTGAAAGCCTCCAAGCTTGCTGTTAGAGCAAGCATACCTAGGAGCCCAGAACTGGCTGTTCTAAGCATTTCCCTTGTCAGGATGGGAGAGGCAACATAGAATGCTTGGCTTTGACCCTATACTTTGGAATGAGGAGTACTGAAGAGGAGTGAAGCTAAGATTTGGAATGAAAAGAACATGGAGATATTACAGTAATTAGTTCATTTGAGATGCCAGTTCTGCAGGAAAGACAACTTAACTGTTGAAAAGACAACTTTTGAATTACAAAATGCAACATTTTCCCATTATCTCTGGCAGACACCCCTTATTTTCAAAGATTAACCTTGAATATTGCCCAATTTAATTTCCTTTTTTTAACACCAAAAAAAAAAAGCTCCTATCAATGTCTTTGTACCAAAACTTCATTCATCCTCATCTCCTCTAAATCCTCTAAATCGGGGGATTCTTATATTGGAGTCCATGAACTTGATGGTCTTTAAAAACATTTTGGTAACTGTATTTCAATATAATGGGTTTCCTTTGTAAACTTGTGTATTTTCTTTTATGCATTTAAAAACATGATTTTTATAATTGGCTTCAGCAAACTGCCAGAGGGGTCCAAGATATAAAAGAATTAAAGTATCCTTCTCTAGACAGTGTGTGATAGGCTAGGAATAATACTTCTGCTAATGGAGGTGGGAGAATCACTTTGGGCCCCTGAGATTGCCAGGAGGATTCAATATGGTACTTTATCACTGGATTCCAGAACTCATCTCATCTCTAGCTTAATTACTCACCTACCTAACTGGAACTTTGTTAAGTGTTTATTCTATTCTAGAAAATAGCAGGAAGTAAAAGAACAACATAGAAAAAAAATAAAGTATTATTTCATTTTATTTATGTGCATTTATTTTTATCCTTTTATCAAAATACAAATAGTTTGTCTTTTAGAGTTTATATATTTTGTTATTTATCACTTTTTTGTTGAGATTTCTTATATATATATTTTGAAGGTTTATTTTTTAAATAGAAAATAATAGCTGAACACCTACTGTCTTCTTATATATCTTCAACTCTGCTTACTTTTCTTTGCGGGTTGATGATCATTTTAGTTTCTCTCCTCTTGGTCTATACCAGACCCAAGATCCAGAATGCTTGGGCAAGGGCTCTTCTGCTGACCTTTGGAATAGGAGGGTAGCTATCACTATACCTTAGAGCTTGAAGTAACTTTAGAGGTCCCCCAGTTCCATTTCTTATAGGTGAGGAAAACCAAACCCAGAAAGCTTAAATGCCCACAATCACTTAATTATTGGCAATACTGGTCTCCCAGGCCAAGTTTCTGTCCATGGTGGGTTGAGGAAGCTCAGAGCCAGAGGAGGCTGGGGATGGAATCATTCAAGGATGTAAATGACTGACCTGTAGTTGTATATTCTCTCTCTGACAGGTGTTTGTGCTCTGCCATGGGCTCCTACAGTTGTGCCAGCTCCTCTACAGTGCCTACTTCAAGAGCAGTCTCAGCACCATTGAGAAGCGTTTTGGACTCTCCAGCTTCTCTTCTGGCTTTATCTCCAGTTTAAATGAAGTAAGTGCTCACTTGCCCTGGACCTATGGCCAAGGATATTGGGAGGAACTGAGCAGGAGGAAGGAAGATGGAATTGGGCATGGGCATTCAGCCCCATTAGATACCTCACAAGAATAGTGACAATGGCTTCCTAATGAATGCTGGCAAGAATATTAGGACTAGACGGGATATTAGAGAGTATATCAGAACTCTAGATCAGGACATGACCTCATAGATCATATAATCTAATTACCTCACTTTATCCTGAGAAGATACTGAGGTCCAAAGAGATGAAAAGACATGACCCAAAACACATAGATCGTAAATAGCAGAGTTATAATCAAATGAGATGCTTTTTTCCATGATTCCATGATCATCTGGTCCATCTCATATATATATATATATGTACAGTTGGAAGGGAATCTTACTTTAAAATTTTTTATTTATTATGAATTTAACAAACACCAAATAAAATGAGCATTTCTTTATGCAAAATAGGTCTATAATACAAGGTAGAAAGGTCTATATGGAAAATAGAAAAAAGAGCTATACATAACATTTCTCTCAAGTGTAACTTGATTTTATTTTTAATTTTGAAATTAATTTAACATGTAATTTTCAAAGATGTCCAGTTTGTATTTCCTTCTGGCTTCCTGTTTCTGTGCATTTTAGGATAATGCTTCAGAGATCCTTTTTTCCCCTTTCCTTCTATTTTTTTGTGGAGAGAACATCCCTGTGGGGGCAGCTAGGTAATGCAGTAAGTACTGCTTCGTCTGGAGTTAGGAAGACTCATCTTCCTAAGTTTGAATCTGGCCTCAAACACTTACTAGCTCTGGGTTCTTGAGCAAATAACTTAACCCTGTTTGCCTCAGTTTCCTCATCTGTACCACTACAGTATCTTTGCCAAGAAAAAAAAACAAAGGGGGTCACAAAGCATCTGATAGAACTGAAATGACTGAATGACAACAATAAAAAAATAATACCTTGTGGCCACCCTTCCTCTCCCACCCAGTTCTCTTACCCTTGTTTTTCTTTTAAAGTACATAATAAATTCAACATATAACTTTATATATACATGTATATATAGAGACTTTATTTTAACATTAAGTTTTTTAAAAATTGAGTTTCCAATTCTTTCCCTCCATTTAGCCCCTTCCCCACCCATTGAGAAAGCAAGCAAGATGATATCAATTACGATGTGAAATCATGCAAAACATTATATTAAATATTAGCCCATGTTGCAAAAAAAGGAAGAAAAATAAAGTAAGTGAAAAAATGTGCTTCAGTTTGTATTCAGAATTCATCAGTTCTCTCTCTCGAGGTGAATGACATTTTTCATCATAGATCCTTTGGAAATGTCTTAGATCATTGTCTTGATCAGAGTAGCTAAGTCTTTTACAGTTGATAATCCTTATAACATTGCTGTTACTGTGTTTAGTGTTTTCCTAGTTCTGCTTACTTCACTTTGCTTGAATTCATATAAATTTTCCCAGATTTTTCTGGAACTCATTGCACAATAGTATTCTGTCACAATCATATACAACAATTTGTGTAGCCATTCCCTAATTGATGGGCATCCTCTCGATTTCCAATTCTTTGCTACCACAAAAAGAGAAGCCATATATATATTTGCATAACTAGATCATTTCCCCTTTTCTTCCAACTCTTTGGAAGTCAGCCCTAATAATGGTATTTCCTAGTCAAAGGATATGCATAAAGCCCTTTGGGCATAGTTCCAAATTATTCACCAGAATGGTTAAATAGTTTATAACTCTATCAACAGTGTATTAGTGTCCCAATTTTTCCATATTCTCTCCAGAATTTGGCGTTTTCCATTTTTGTCATGTTAACCAAATCTGATAGGTATAAAGTGGTACCTTAGGGTTGTTTTGATTTACATTTCTTTAATCAGTAGAAATTTAGAGCATTTTTTAATGTGGTTATTGATAACTGATTTCTTCTTCTGAAAAATGCCTGTTCATATCTTTTGACCATTTGTCAACTGAGAATGACTTTTATTTATTTTTTAAATAAATTTGACTCAGTTCCCTATATGAGAAATGGGTCCTTTATCTAAGAAATTTTGTTGCAACTTCCCTTCCAATTTCCTATTTTCCTTCTAATTTTTGCTGCATTGGCTTTGTTTATACAAAACCCTTTTAATTTCATGTAATCAAAATTATCGATTTTATTTTCTGTAATACCCTCTTTTTCTTATTTGGATATAAACTTGTCTCTTATCTATAGATCTGATGTGTGCATTTTTCTATGTTCCCTAATTTACCTATAATATCACTATTAATGGCTAGGCTATCCATTTTAACCTTATCTTGGTATATGATGTGAGATATTGGTTTAAGCCCATTTCTACTCAATCATTTTCTAGTTTTTCCAGAAATTTTTGTCAGATAGTGAGTTCTTACTCCTAACGTTTGAATCTTGGGTTTTATCAAACAGTAGGTCTGGTCATTTACTACTGTATATTGTGTACCTAATCTATTCTATTGATCCACTGCCCTATTTCTTAGCCAGTACCAGATTAAATGCTATCAAAATGTTAGCTACTATTATGTATCTATTTCTAGAAATGTTGTATCCCCTAGTAGAATGTGAAAACAGGAACTTGAAAACAGGAACTATTTGGTTTTTCTTGGTATTAGTGCTTAGCCCATACTAAGTACTAAGACACTTGATGACATGTTGACTGACCTCTGACTTAAGACCTTTGGGTACACATAAGAAGATCTTTCCTTTTCCATCACTTAAGCCTGAGTGGCTCTGATCTCACATGATGTTCTCTGCTCTCCTCCACAGATCAGTAATGCTACCCTCATCATCTTCGTCAGTTACTTTGGCAGCCGTGTCCACCGGCCCAGGGTCATCGGCATTGGGGGCCTCCTGCTGGCCACAGGAGCTTTCCTTCTCACTCTCCCTCACTTCCTTTCAGAACCATACCAGTATTCTGATATCAGTGTGGGTAAGTAACTTTCTCCCTCAAACTCCCAAATCTATCCCCAGAGATCTATGATACCCATTTCCTGTGGAAGCAAACTCTAATCCAACCATAGCATTTTTTAAAGATTATTTCAGGGCCATAAAATACATAGATAAGCAACTAGATTGGACAGTGGATAGAGTTCAAATCCAGCCTCAGACACATACTAGCTCTTTGGCCCTGGGCAGGTCACTTAACCCTGTTTGCCTCAGTTTCCTCATCTGTAAAATGAGCCAGAGAAGAAAATAACAAACCACTCCAGTATCTTTGCCAAGAAAACACCATTTTGGATCAAAAGGAAGTCAGTCATGAGCTGACTTTTAAAAATTCTTTTAAACCCAAAATGTATTTTGTATAGTGAAAAGAATAAAAGGCAGTAAAATATAGAGCAGGTGTTCTGAACCTTGTTTTAAAAACCATTTTGATAACTATATAATATATTGGTTTCCCTTGCAATCCTATGTATTTTATTTTGTGCAACTAAAATCATTACTCTGCAAAAGGGATTCATCATACTTTCAGAGGCGCCGATTACACAAAAAAAGTTAAAAACCATTACTGTAGAGGGTAGAGAGTTAATCTCAAAGTCTGGAAGAATTGAATTCAAATCTTGCCTCTGAGACAGACTGATGTGTGACCTCTGGCAAGTGATGCAAGCACTCTGTGCTCTAGGGCACCTCTCTGATTCCAAGATGCAGAAAAGGTGCTGACTGATCTGCTTTGTAAAGGGAGTTCCTTCACAAGGGAATTCCCTATTCCACTGAAATCACAGGACCAATCCCTATCACTATTTCTAAAGTCCCAAATGCTGAGTTTGGAGTTATAAATATCTCTCTTATTTGACTAGCTAGTTTATTGTTTCTGAGATTCAATTTCCACATCTGAAAAGGGAGAATAATAATGCTTCTACTGGTTACATTTGAGACAGTTCACTATAGAGGGCAGAACCCCTGCTTATAGTCAGGAAGATCTAGGTTCAAATCCTGCTTCTGACATTTTTCTAGCTCTGATTCTGAGCAACATACTTTAACCTATATGCCTCAATTTACTGATCTTTAAGATAACAGAGTTGAATTTGCTGGTCTCTAAGACCCTTGGGTCCAGTTCTAAATCTATGTTCCTCCAATTGGGCATGACCCACATTCTATCTGCCTAAAAAGGTTGTCAAGTCACAACAGGTTAAGATTATAGTTTTAGATTTAGAGCTGGAAGGGACCTCATTTAGTCTAATCTCATAATTTTATAGCTGAGGAAACTGAGAACCAAGGAAATTAGGTGATTTACCCAAAGTCACACAGTTAGTGAATAATAAGGGAATAAAGATTTATATTGCACCTATTATGTGCCAGGCTATATGATTTACAAAAATTACTGCATTTGGTCCTCGTAACAACCCTAAGAATTACCCCCATTTTACAATGAAAGAAACTGAGGCAGAAAGAGGCTATGTGACTTGCCCATGTTCACACAGCTAGCAATATCTGAGGTTAAATTTGAGTTCAGGGAGCTGAGTGTTCTATTCCACTGTGTCAACTAATAGAGGATGGATTTGAACTTGGGTTTTCTGACTTTATAAGTCTTAAGGTACAGTGGATAGAACACCACCCTGAGTTCAAATCTAGCTTCAAGCACCTATTGGTCATATGACCCTGGGCAAGTCACCTAACCTTCTTTGCCTTGGTTTCCTCACCTGTAAAATGATCGAATACCGCAGGTGTTCTATGAATCCTTTCAATGTCTATATTGCTCTCTTGTTGTAGGACTTCAGGGCAATTTTGCTGAATTATTTCTGTTAGTATGGAGTCCAGGTTTCTATTAATTTCTGGTTTTTCTGGAAGACCGATTATTCTCAAATTGTCTCTTCTAGACCGGTTTTCTTGGTCTGTCACTCTCTCATTGAGATATTTCATGTTTCCTTCTATTTTTTCAGTCTTTTGGCTTTGTTTTATTTGTTCTTGTTGTCTTGAGAGATCATTAGTTTCTACTTGCTCAATTCTAGCCTTTAGGGATTGATTTTCGGCTATAATCTTTCAGTTTTCAGCCATAATCTTCTGGTATTCCTTTTCAATCTGGTCATTTCTGGTGTTCAATTTCTGAACCTCACTTTCCAATTGCATGATTCTACCTTTTAAACAGTTATTTTCTTGCCAGATCTCTTCCATTTTCCTCAAAATCTCAGTTTTGAACTCTTCCATAGCTTGTGAGGAGTTTTCCTTATTTGAGGAGGGTCCGGATGCTTGTTTGTTCTCCTCCTCTGTTTGCTCGGTTGTCTGGATTTTCTCTGTGTAAAAGCTGTCAAGTGTTAAAGGCTTCTTTTTCTTGTTGTTATTCTTTCTCTTCTGAGCTTCCTGAGACTGGGTAGCCATCGTTAGCCCAGCAGCTTCTCAGGTTTATCCTCGCGCTCAGTGTCTGTCCGAGGTCTATTGGCTCCTGAGGTCTGAGTTCTGGTTTTTTCCAAGGTCAAGCCCCCTGGTGGACCCCCTTGCTTGATCCTCTGCCGGAGGTTCCTTTACAAGTCTCAAGGCGCTGCTTCCACAGTCGTATACCCATCCACACTGGTTCCCCACTTAGGCTTTAGTTCCTTGTTGTGTCTGCCTCCACCCACGCCTCCTCAGTGCCTGCGTTCTCAGCCTGCGCTCTGCGCCCTGCGTCCTGCTCCCGCGCTCAGATTTCGCCTGCGTTTTTTGGCTTAATGGGGGTCCTAAGTCTTGCTGCTCTCAGGAACAGGCCCTGGAGCTGCCAATGACTCGATGGGTGCCCCAAACTTGCTCTATTTCTTTTTAGCTGGCTTCGGAGCTATAGATGTTGTGTGTGGAGGGGTGGGGGTGGGGTGGTTGCTCAGCCCACGATTTCGTGAGGGCTGTTTCACCCCTTTATAGCATGGAAATGCCTCGATTCCACGTACCTTCCACGCGGTGCCCTGTTGTGGGGGTTCCTCCGTTCGTCTGGACTTGTTTTTATGTCCCCTTGAGGAGTTTTGTGTGTTTTTGTCAGGAGAGGTTAAGAGCTGCTTCTTACTCTGCCGCCATCTTAATCCGGAACCTCACCTGTAAAATGAACTGGAGAAGAAAATGGCAAACTACTCTAGTATCTTTGACCAGATACTCCAAATGGGGTCACAAAAAGTCAAACATAACGGAAAATGTCTGAACAGCAACAAAATATGAACTATTGGTTCTGTTCCTGCTGTTCTTTGAAGTATTTTGGGGGGAGTGCTTTTAAGTCTTAAGACAGATTGTTAGTTTCCCCATTAGAAGAGAACCAAAGCCTGAATCGGTCAGTCTTGGGGTGAAGAATGACACTGAGACTATTGGCTAGGATGAAGCAAATGATTTATTCTTCCTTTTTAAGTCTTCTGCTTTCCATTCACACCTACCCCATTCCTCCTTGATTTTTGATAAAAGTGTCCTGTCATGCTCAAGATGGAGCCTAGAAGCCCCTAACTGATTAAGTAAAGCCTCCAGAATTAGGTGACACCAACTCAGGGCAAAGTTCATAAATGTGCAGCGGGTACAGTCATGTGAGTCCACAGACAAGCTTCATTCCTGATTCTACAATCAACGAGCTGAATGGCCTTAGGCAAGTTATTTTCCCCCTTAGTTTCTGGACCTGTAAAATGAGAGTGTTAGTGTCCCATCATGTGCTTAGAGTACTGATATGGAAGCATTCCTCAGCAGAACGACTCTGGGTTTAGAATGAGCTGGACACTTGAAGGGATGGCCAATGCATGGGTTTGTTTTGCTAGATTATACTTGTAAGGGCAGGGCAGCTAGGTGGCACAGTGGATAGAGGGCTGGGTCTGGAGTCAGGAAGACCTAAGTTCAAATCCATCCTCATATACTTGCTAGTCGTGTGATCCTGGCCAAATCACTGAACCCTGTTTGCCTCAGTTTCCTCATCTGTAAAATGGGCTGGAGGAGGAAATGGCAAATCACTCCAATATCTTTACCACCCCCCCACCACCCAAAAAAATACCAAATGGGATCACAAGGAGCTGGACACAACTGAAACATTCTAGATATTCTGTCTGTAGGAGAGAGACATTCTATCCTGGGGAAATGGGTCTTCTACACATTGCTTAAGAAGCATCACCAGACCAGTGCACCTAGCCTTACACTGAGTACCTTAAAAGGAAGATGGAGTGAAGTGAATAAGAAAGAGTAATGGATTTGGTATTGAAGGGATTGGGTTTGATCCTGCCCTTTCCCCCTTATTACCTATTTGCTTTGGGCAAATTTTTGACATCTTTGGGCCTCAGTTCCTTATCTTAAAATGACAGGATTGGAACAGATGACTTCTGATTGCCCCTTCTGGCTCAAGCCCTATGATCTTATGATTAGATAACCTTTAAGGTTCCCTATGGCTCTAAATCCATTGGCTCTGTGATGTCAGATCTTAGATCATTAATCACAGGACAAACCAGTCCCCCACTATGACGAGGATCTTGGACTACTCCAGAGCAAATAGGGCATGGCTCGTGCCCCTCCTAGGACAAGCCCATAGAACTATATGTAGGTCTCAGATGTTAGCACTGAGAGAGATCTCAGAGATCACACAGACCAAGCCCCTGTTTTGTGGGCAATAAAACCAAGGTTCAGAGACCGGGAATGAGAGGTAAAGATACAAGAATCCATCCCTGGTTCTCTGTCAGTCAGAAACAAGACTTTCTACTGTATGCCAGGCACTGCGCTAAGCTCTGGGAAAATAAAGAACAATAGAAGACAGTCCCTGCTCTCAAAGAACTCAGCCTAATGAAGAAGACAACATTCGAATAACTATATAAACAAGTTATAAAGAGAATAAATTGGAAGTAATAACAGAAGGGCATTAAACTTGAGGAGAACTGGGAAAAATCTGTACAAGTGGGGATTTTAGTTAAGACCTGAAGTTTCCAGAAGGTGCAGATGAAGAGGGAGAGTGTTCCAGGGATGGGGACAGCTGGTAGCAATGATCAGGAAATGGGAGATGGGGTGTCTTGTTTGAGGGATGACAAGGACACCTTATTATACATGTTATTTCATTTGGTCCTCACAACAACCCCATGAGATAGATGGACCCCCATTTTACAAATGAGGAAATTGAGACTAAGAGATATTAAATAACTTGTCCAGGATACTACAGCTTAATAAAGTGTCTAAGGCAGGACTGGCATTCAGACCTGCCTGACTCCCAAGTCTCACTGAAGAGCATGCTAGAGGAATCATCTGGGTATTTGGGAGCATTCAGGAAGGCCAGTGAGGATCCATTCTGCTGGGGTTTCAGTCACATACCAGCACACCTTCCTGAAGATTCTATTTTGATTTAATCTGGGTTCCTGGGTTACGATGGGTCCACATTATGTTCTCATCTTCATTCCAACACAAAGTCTCTTGTAGGGAAGGGCTTCTGAAAACAATTACTTGACTTCTCATCTGGGAATGGTAGATTTTTCAAGGTCTTCAGGCCCACCCAGGAGGGAAATCTTCTGCATTTTATGCTCTGAACTAAACTCTCTGACTTGACAGGAGGACTTTGGGAAGTGGTAAAAGCAGGCATGGCTTCCTCCTCCTGGTTTCCCTGAGGAACAACTAGTCAAAATAGCTGGGCTTAGCTTTATTTGTATCAAATGTTATACAGTTCTAACAATAGTGGAGGTTAGTGTCTCTCAGATGAAGAAGAGTTATTCCTAAGAACCAAAATTCTGGGTAATCACTGGACTGTCCCCAGAGGATGTCCAGGCATCCAACTAGAGCAGAAGTTCTTAAGTTTTTTGAGTTCTAGACCCCTTTGGCAGTCTGGTGAAGCCTATGGATCCATTATCAAAATAATGTTTCTAAATATGTAAAATAAAACATATAGGATTACACAGGACACTAATTATATTGAAAGTTATCCATTTAAAAAATAAGGTCATACTTATGAGTAAGAAAACTAGCCACTTTCAGAGGAAGGACTGTGGGAGGAGAAACACAGAAGAAAAACAACCGCTTGAACATATGGGCTGTTGGGGATATTATTGGGGATATAGACACTAAATGATAACTCTAGTCCAATTATCAATAATATGGAATTAGATCTTGATCAATGATACATGTAAAACCCAGTGGAATTGTACATCAGCTAAGGGGGGTTAGGAGGGTTTGGGGGAGAGGGAAAGAACATGAAATATGTAACTAGGAGAAAATATTCAAAATTTAAATTAAAAAAAATTTTAAAAGAGGAAAAAAAATAAGGCCATAGACCCTACATTACGATCTCCACATCCAGAGAGTTCTCTGGTTCCTTGAAATTTGGGAGAGAATATGGCAGCTAGATTGCTCAGTGGATAGAGAAGAGACAGATGGTCCTAGGTTCAAATCTGGCCTCAGACACTTCCTAGCTGTGTGACCCTGGGCAAGTCCCTTAACCCCCACTGCATAGCCCTTACCTCTCTTCTGCCTTAGAACCAATACAAACAGTTAATCCTAAAACAAAAGGCAAGGGTTAAAAGAAAAAGAAATTTTGGAGAAGAGAGAGGAAAGGACAGTGCCCAAGTGTAGTATCTTAAGATACTGGTGCGCAGGGGAAGACTTCACAGAAAATGCCAACCATCTCCAGAAGTCAACCCTAGAAATATCTGATAAAAGGGCTGTTTTGTGAGGACAACTACCACTGACAGAATCTTTTACATTCTGTCAATAGTTTGAAAAAGCCTTCAATGTAGACAGATTTAGAGAGTTATAAAGAATTATCTTCAATTTACTCACATGGATACCAAAATTCAAAGATGCAGAACAGAAGGAAAGGATTTTGAAAAACCCTCAATTAAGCATGTAATTTGCTATCTTGTTATTGTTCAGTCATGTCCAAAGGTTTGGAACTGACAGGGATCTTTGTTGCTTAGTTGAGAATTCTTTGTGAACCCATTTGGGGTTTGCTTGACAAAGATACTGAAGGGGTTTGCCATTTCCTCCTCCAGATTATTTTATAAGTGAGGAAATTGAGGTAAACAGGGTTAAGTGATTTGCCCAAGGTCGCATAGCTAGTGTCTGAAGCAGAATTTGAACTCAAGTCTTCCTGACTCCAGGTGAGTGCTCTATCCACTGTACCATCTAGGTGTCCCTAACTTGCTATAACATCCCCAAGCATTCCATCCCTTGACTGAGCATTCTCACTAAGTAGGCCCCCATGCCTGCAGTTCTCTCCCTCCCCATCCTGTATCTCCTGGCTCCCCTGGCTTCCTTCAAGGCTCAAGTAAAATCTCTTCCATAAGAAGCCTTTCCCATCCTTCTCAGTGCATTTCCTCTGAGATTATCTCCACCTTATCTTGTATCTATCTACCTTGTTTGTATAAGGTTGTTTCCATGTTGTCTTTCCTGATTAGACTGTGAGATCTTGACTGCAAGGTCTATTTTTTATCTGTCTTTGTATCCCCAGCACTTAGCACAGTGCTTGGCACATAGTAGATGCTTAACTTGCTGACTTGACTATTGAGTCCCTAGTGGTTCTGGTCATTCATTAATATCACTCACCAATCTCATTATCCTTTGTTGAACTCCTGTTTGTTTTTCTGAGAAGCAGTCTGTCTAGCAGAATAAGTGGAAAAGTCATGATAACCCAATATTGAAAGGGGTGGGGACATTCCAGAAATAAGAAAGATCTTGTTGAAAAAATAATGGTTGCTAATGTTGAAAATAAACCAACAAAAACTATCTGGGAAATTTTAACAGGTCCAGCTCAATGGGATGACCTAGTAAAATCTTGAAATGATTCCTGAAGGGCTCCAAAGATAAAAAAAAGTTTCCTTGGGCAGGAAACCAGGCAGCATGACACCAGTTTATTGAAGGAGATAAGAGAAAAGACTTTGGAAATTAGTTATCTGGTAAGATGGGCTGTAATCTATAAAAAGTCTAAAGACCAAAAACTTGAGGAAAATCTGCACAGAGACAATGGATGAGCCATAGGCAGGAAGCTCTGTGAATTTCTCCAGGGTAAACAGCAGCACACAATGCCAAGGGTTTTATTTTGTGGGGAATTAAGAAATTAGTAAAGGAAAGAAACACAATAAATGTTACCATGCAACCCAAGAGTCCTTTTTCTTTCATCCAAGATATTCGAAACACTTGGATTCTGCTTCCAGTGGAACCTTGTACTAATTGCATATGTGCCTTGGACTAAGAGGCAGGTAGACCTGAGTTGCAGTCAGAGAACTGAGGAGCTGAGGAAGGGGGCTTCCAGGGACATGAGGGTCTAGATAGAGTCAGGGGCGGAGGCACAGCTGGTATAGGTGTCTTCTCCAATGGAGAGGAACTCACAAAATGGAGGAGCATGTGGTGGTAGAAGGATGTTGGCAGCATCAGGAGGCTACAGGGGAAGAGAAGTAGTCTAAGGAATCATGGTCTGATTCTGTTTAGAAGTGATTTGTGTAGAAACAGCTAGGTGGCTCTATGGATTGAGAGCCAAGCCCAGAGATGAGAAGTCCTGGGTTCAAATCAGGCTTTAGATACTTCCTAGATAGGTGACCCTGGGCAAGTCACTTAACCCTCATTGCCTAGCCCTTATATTATTCTGCCTGGGAACCAATACTAAGATTCTAAGATGGAAGATAAGGGTTTTAAAATAAATAAATAGAAAGAAGATTGGGAATTAAAGGAACATAATTACTATCCTTAAATATTTAAAAGGCTATCTTACAGAAGAGAAAATTGACTCCTACTTGAAATCTATAGGCAAAATGAGGAGTAATAAGGGGAACTTGTAAAGGGATAAATTTAGACTTGATTATCAGGAAGATGGCCATTGTGAATAGAGGTGTCCAAAAGTGAAATGGACTGACTTAGGCAACTATGTAGTGCCTGACATAGAGCTCCAGGCCTGGAGTCAGGAAGACTCTCTTCCTGAGTTCAAAGCTGACTCAGGCACTTAACTAATTGTGTGACCCTGGGCAAGTCCCTTCACCCTTTTGGCCTCAGTTTCCTCATCTATAAAACGAGCTGGAGAAGGAAATGACAGACCACTCCAGTATCTTTGCCAAGAAAACCCCAAATAGGGTCATGAAGAGTCAGACATGACTGAAATGTCAAAGCAACAACAAGTAAATAGTGAATTATGCCTCATTGGAGGCAAAAGCTAGATGACCACTTAGTAGGAAAGCTGCAAGGAAGTGTCTTGTTCAAGTCAGTGTGTCCAGATCTCGTTGGCCACTGAAGTCCTCTCCAACTCTGATTCTGCAATTCTTATCAGTGAAGTGAGCCCAACAGGACTATACAGTCAATTGAAATGATACCATTCTGTACCCAAGAAAAAGGTTTCTCCAGAGCAGCATGACCTTCTTGGGTGAGGTTTATTCAACCGCCAGAGGGGGAGGGAATAGACAGCCATGAAAAGAATTAAACATATGGATGTTATTATTAATCAAGCTGTTTCAATTGCCCACAAGGAAAAAAAGAAAAAATAGCAACACCAAAAAAAAAAAAGTTTGACGACTTAGCATAATTAAATTCAACGTGGAAATTTTTAAGTATGCATTTGATGAAAAAAAGATACAGAATACCAAGCAAAAAATGACAGAAAAACACCAGGTTTCCTATGGTATGCTCAACAGGAAAGGGTAAAAACAAGCTCTGCAAAATATACAGGCATCAAAGAGATAGTACATTGCCTAGTGTTAAAAGTACTCAAAGATATTCTCTAAGAGGCAATATGGCATAATGGACAGAGCTGTAAACTTAGAATCAGGAAGCCCTAGGTTCAAATCTCACTTCAGATACTTATTAGCTGTGTGACTGGGCAATTCATTTTGGGAAAATGAAGGAGTTGTACTAAATGGCTAGCATGCATCTTTCTAGCTCTAAGTCTATGATCCTATGAAATAAGGAAAATGCATTTCCCCCATTTTTCTCTGGGGCCAAGATAGGGCATCATAATTCCTCAATGTTGAGCTTCATTTTAGCTTTTTTTAATTTACATTATTTAGTAATTGTGTTTATCATTTCCTTGATTTTGCTCTCACTTCATTTGGTGGTAGCAACAGTTGGAAATGAAACTAGTGTCCATTGATTGTGGAATGGCAGAGTAAATTATGATATCTCGAGGGGATGGAATATTGTTGATCATAAGAAATCAAAAATATAAGAAACTCAGAACATGCGATAACTTACATGAAATGTATGAATTTTCAACCACTCCAAGCTTCCTAGTTTGAATAGTTTACTGCCATACAGTCATAGATTTAGAGCTAGAAGGGATGTTGTTGCTATTTTTCAGTCATGTCTGACTCTCTATGATCCCATTTGGGGTTTTCTTGGTGGATATACTGGAGTGTATGGAATGGTTTGCCCTTTCCTTCTCCAGTTCATTTTACAGATAAGAAAACTGAGGGAGACAGGATTAAGTGCTTCACTAGTAAATCACTATGAAACTGAGCTCTTAGTGCTATCTGTGGACATTTGATCTTTGTCAGTATGGAAAACTTACACCTGATGATGCCACTGACTACTTGGGATAATTTGTGTCTCTCAGATAATGACATTTCAGGGAACAGGGATAGACCTTAACACACTCATAGTTAAAGAGGGAATTAAACTCAGAACATTGCATTTATTCCTTTTTAAAACCTTTAAAAATATTTTTTCAATGTCCTTAGTCATTCAAATTTTATTATTCTCTTGTCATCACTGTCATTTCTAGGAACCACCTCCTCTTTCCCACCCCTGGTTTTAATCTTCCCTTATAACAAAAATAAATTTAGCCAAAGCATCCAGTGCAGTGTCCAATTCTGACATTGTGGGCAACTTTCTGTAGCAGCTATCTCCTGCCTCTCTGGAATGAAGAGGAAGGCATGTTTCCTTGTGTCTTTCATAGAATGTTCATTGGTTTTTTAGTTACTCAGGATTCAACTTCTTTTTAGTGTTCTTTTCATTCACTGTGTGATTGTCATGAATATTGGAGGTTTTATTATTGTTGTTTATTTTGCTCTGAATCATTTTGTTAATTTCCTTCTTTTTGGTTTTGGTGAGTTCCAAGCGACTGAGGAGGAAGCTAAATGGCATAGTGGATAGAGTGTTGAGTCTGGAATCAGAAAGACTCATCTTCCTCACTTCAAATTTGGCCTCAGACACTTACTAGCTGTGTGACCCTGGACAAGTCACTTAATCTCTGTTTGCCTTACTCCTCTGGAAAAGAAAATGGCAAACTACTCCATTTTCTTTGCCAAGAAAACCCAATATAGGGACACGAGGAGTCAAACATGACTAAAACAACTGACAACAAAAAAGCTTCTGTGATTATTTTGAATCCTGATCCTGTCTCAAATATATTGGCTATTCCCTCCCAGTTTGTGTCACCATCCACATATTTGCTAAACATACCTTTGGTGTCTTCATTGAAATCAGTGAAAAATATCAGACAAAGAAGGATCAAGGACAGATTTATGTCTGGATCTACATTGAGACACTGCTTTGCTATTTAACCCACTACTATTACCATTCTAACCCACGTTTCTTCATTTTGTAGTCTCATAGAGTAACAGATGTAGAGCTAGGAGGGATCTTAGAGAGCATTTTAGTTCAGATCCCTAATTTTGCAGATGAGGAAACTGAATCCAAGCAAAGTTAAATGTTTTGCTCAAGGTAAGATAGGCAGTGACAGGAATTTGAGCCCCTATTCTCTGATTTCAAAATCCTCTGTATTTTCCATAAACCATGCTATATCTTGTCCATAAGAATATTATGAGAAACCTTGTCAAAAACTTTTAAGTTGAAATTTGTTGTGCCTGTGGCTAAAAGCTGGAAAAAACACAACAAAATATATTTCTCTCATCCTAGAGAGTCAAAATATGACTGCTATGGAATGTTGCATATATTGTAAGAATGAGTCACTGCACTGATTGTTTTTGCTAAAATTATTTTTCTTTGTCATAAGGGAGGATTCAACCTGGAGGTGAGGGAGAGGGGGAGAATTCCTAGAAATGAACGTGATGTAAAACAAAAAGAAAAATAATTGCTTTTCTTTATTTATTTTTTTAAATTCTTATTTTTTATCTTAGAATCAGTACTAAGTATTGGTTCCAAGGCATAAGAGCAGTAAGGGTGGGGCATGGGGTTAAGTGACTTGCCCAGGGTCATATAGCTAGAAAATGTCTGAGGTCATATTTGAACCCAGGACTTCCTGTTTCCAGGCCCGGCTCTCTCAATCCACTGAGCCACCCAGCTGCCTCAATATTACTTTTAAAGAAGGAATTTAAAACAGATAAATGTAAACCACCATAAATTCATTAAAAAGGAAATTAAATGAGTTTGGCATGATTTATTCTTTTATTTTTTTAAACCCTTACCTTCCATCTTGGAGTCACTACTGTGTATTGGCTCCTAGGTGGAAGAGTGGTAAGGGTGGGCAATGGGGGTCAAGAGACTTGCCCAGGGTCACACAGCTGGGAAGTGTCTGAGACCAGATTTGAAGCTAGGACCTCCCATCTCTAGGTCTGGCTCTCAATCCACTGAGCTACCCAGCTGCCTCCTGGCATGATTTATTCTTAATGAACCCGTGCTAATTACTAGAAATAAACATTTCCCTTTTCTTTTTGGTCTTTATACATTTTCTTTTTCTTTTTAAATTAGCAAGCACACTCCACCCCCATCCCATTCTGCCCTCCCCCTTCCCCTTCCCTTTTCCCAATAGAAAAGGAAAAAAGAAAACTCCATGAGACAAAGGCATGATTTGGCTACAAACAAAATCCAAGAAACCTTTGTAATAAATAAACATAGTTAAGCTAAACAAATACTCACATTGCTCATGTCCAAAAATGTATGTGTCATTTTGCATCTTGAATCCATCACCAACTTCCCTGTCAGGAGCAATCATTTTCTTTTCTAAGCATTCAGAAATGGAGCCTGCTCTTCTACCTGTTTTGAAAGTTAGACATTTGACTAATTCATCTTTTGGTGATGATTTTTTTTTCATCTGCTACTTTTCATCAATTCTTTGAGTAACGAAAATGTTGAGAATTAACAAGTTACTGGTGCCCACTACTACCATGATTCTCTACTTCTTTTTGACCCCACCTCTGATAAGTCAGCCCTTATTAAGGCAAGAGAGTTATTCCTGAGTGGGAATCAATATTCTTTTGCCTATAGAAAAAGCATTATACATAGCGATGAGGTATAGTTTAAATAATATCAGAAAGTTGTTATGGTAAAATTGACTTTTATGTGTGAGCCTTTACTCATTACAGCTCTTTTATGGGAAAACAGTTGCTGAGTTTCCAAAAGGCCAACTGCTTTACAGGCAAACAGTTGGAAAACAACCTGTTTGGAAATTAGGAGTTGCCCACACTGGGCTGACTGATGGGTGTTCCTGGGATATACAGGAAGACCTTTCGAGAAGGAAAATTTAGGAGGATTAGGAAATGGGTATTGGAGAACAAAGACATTCTAAAATAGACTTCCAGGAGTGTTGATGATATAGCTTGATATTTTTTACTATTATAGTAGGGAACACGGCAGGAAACAGTAATGTCTTTTCTGTATCTTCCTTATTGCATGATACTTATTTACACTTTGGGACTTGAAAATTGAGAAGCTGCCACACAGTGATTTCTCCTTTCTTCCCTTTCTCTCAGTCTCCCTTCTTCTGAGTTCTCTTCTTAGGCAAACCCTGGGAATGGCACAACCACGGGAAATAGTTGCCATCAGGCAGGGGTTTGGGGGATGCCCAACATGCATGTGGTTTTCTCTATCCTCCAGGGAAGAGAGGTAAGAATGAGGAGGCACCACAACAAGGGGCAGCAGGTGTGCAAATCAGTCAATCAAAAAGCATTTATTACATGCCTACTATATGCCAGGCTTTGTGCTAAGCACTGAGGATCCAAAGAGAAGAAAAGACAGTCCTTCCTTCAAGGAGCATACATTCTAAAGCAGGAGACATCACACAAGCAAATATATTCAAGGAAAGATATTTACAGAATGATAGGAAATAACAACAGAGGGAAGGCAGTAGAATTAAAAGGAATTGGGGAAGGCTTCCAGGAGAAAGTAGGATTTTAGTTAAAGGAAGTCAGGGAGATCAGTAGTCAGAGCTGAAGAAGGAGAATTTTCCAGGCATAGAGAAAATTCAGAGAGAATGCCTAGAGCCAAGTGATAGAGTGTCTTATTCAAGGAACAGCCAGAAGACCCTTAACCATAACCTCTCTCTCTTTCCTTCATCTATGCTATCATTCTTTTTGCCAAAGACCTTCCTTCTTTCCCCTTTGTTTCACATTCCCCTCTAGGCAGTTGTTCAGCCCAGGTGGATGGAAGGCAGGGACTTGGAGAAAAGTCCATAACAGCAACCTGATCTTCCAGCAATGAACATGGGCAACTACCTCCTCTGGCCTTCCTGGTATCCCAGAAACACGTTTCCACTCCATCCTCTGAAGACTGATTGGAAATGATTAATAATTATAATAGCAACTGATTGACTTTAGTGGGGCTGTGTAACCACACAGGGACCCATTATGACCAAAGATCCTTTCTTATTTTTTTTTTTATGTAGATGTTCATTCTCGATTCACCATCATCTGTGATCAAAAGCAGCAAAAGGGTCCCAGAGATTTTAACTGAAATTCAGCATGTGAGGACACATAGTGAGTCACAGTTGACTCACTCTCAGCTAGGCGTGGGGCTGGGGGAGCTGGAAATGGGGAAAGGTCCTGGCCTGTTTCATGTTAGTATTTCACAGCTTTGTGAAAACTGGGCTTAACCCAGAGCCTCGTTTGTATTAGGCAGAGAAAGAATGTACTCCGATGAACCCAGAGCCTTCCAGAAGGACCCTTCTGGTGAAGATGAGAAACAGATTCCCATATTCACACAAGAATCTCTCTTCCCTCCCCTTAAACGTCCCCAACAGGGATAAAAATTGTCTTGGAAACATCAGACTAAGGGAGCCCACTTTTAGGACTATGGTAGCTGGGGAAAGCTAGGAATTCCAGTGGCCTTTCCACAAAGCACCTGAGTTGATGGGAAGACCATGTATGATTATTCTTCAAAGGATGGAGATGGGAGTGTGTTTCTGGGATTCCAGTGAAGCCAGAGGAAGCAGTGGCCCGTGTTCTTTACTGGAAGATCTGGATACTGTTATGCATCAAGCTCTTTGCAGTGGTGTTCCATGGGCAAATTATCTGGGTTCCCTCCCTCCAGTTTAGACTCTCCCTAAGGAACAGTATGTACTATGGCAGCCCACTGAGACCCTGGTAAATGTCAGAAAAGCTACTGCTACCCAAGATGAGACCAGATCCAAATTTGTCTTGAGGGGTAATACCTTAATTATTACCCTCCCTGACATTCTTCCTTTCACACTCTGTCTGTCTGTCTGTCTGTCTGTCTCTGTCTCTGTCTCTCTGTCTCTCGCTGTCTCTGTCTCTCTCTTCTCTCTGTCTCTCTCTCTCTGTCTGTCTCTCTCTGTCTGTCTCTCTCTGTCTGTCTCTCTCTTCTCTCTGTCTCTCTCTTCTCTCTGTCTCTGTCTCTGTCTCTGTCTCTGTCTGTCTCTGTCTCTCTCTCTCTCTCTCTCTCTCTCTCTCTCTCTCTCTCTCTCTCTCTCTCTGTTATTTTTTAGCCTGGGTCCATGATTTAATAATGTAGGAAATGCCCACTGTAGAAATTCCCTCATCCAGTGCAACATCTAGAAAGCTTCTTAGGACTGAAGAGTTAAGTGTGACTCACCCCCATTAGTCTCAGAGACAAAACTTGATCTCATTTCTTCCTGACACCAAGGTCAGACAGATATCAACAATACTAGGAGCTTTGAAACTATCTATACAGTCATATTGGACTTTAATCTGTAACCCTCTTCCCAGGGTCCTTTGTATGCTAAAAAACCCACTTCATGGTGGAATAGGGGGACATTACTATGTCTTATTAATATTAATAGTATTATTATTAGATTGTCTCAAATCTTGATTTTTTAAAAATGTGTTATTGTTGAGTCATTTCAGTCATGTCTGACTCTTAGTGACCTCATTTGGAGTTTTCTTGGCAACCACTGGAATGGTTTGTCATTTCTTTCTCCAGCTCATTTTGCAAATGAGGCAAAGCATTTTACACAGGAGAAAACTGAGGCAAACAGAGTTAAGTGGTTTGCCTAGGGTCACACAGTTAATAAATATCAGTTTCCCTAACTTTAGGACCATTGCTCTATTCCCATGTTTGTAAACCTATGGCATGTGTGCTGGAGGGGGCTGTTCTCCTCCCCATCTCCACACACATCTGAGAATATTTCTCACATAACCCATCCCTCTGCCCAGAAGCCAATGGAAGTGCTTCCCTCCCCTGTCTGAGGTAAGGGGTGGAGCTCACATGTAGCATGAGGGTTGCAGTTTGGGCACTCAGTTTCTAAAAGGTTCGCCATCACTGCTCCATGCACTATGCCACCTAGAAAGCCCAGGAGATGGATCTTAGTTCAAAATAACTTTAATATGAAATTTAGTTTAATTTATATACATAACCATTTATTGGAGGCAGCTAATTAGCTAAATGGATAGAGAATCAGGCCTAAGGATGGGAGATCTTTGTTAAAATCTGGCCTCAGATACTTCCTAGCTGTGTGACCCTGGGCAACTCAAACCCCCACTACCCTAACCATTACCATTCTTCAGTCTTACAACCAAAACACAGTATCATTTTAAATTGTTTTGAAGGGTTTTTTAAATATTGTTTTAAAAGGTTAAAAAAATATTTATTAAGGGTGTCTTAGGTACCTAGTGGCCAAAGGTATAAAATATGAAACAAGCTCCTGCCCTCAAAGAGCTTACTCTCTAATATATGGAATGAAAAAAGATACATAAAGATCTTTTAAATTACAATATGATTGATTGCTAGCTGGGTAAACTTTAGCAAGTCATTCAACATCTGCCTCAGTTTTCTCATCTGTAATATAGGGATCATAATGGCACCTACCTTCTAGAGTTGTGAGGATTGAATGAAATTATATTTGTAAAGTGCTTTGCAAACCTTAAAGTGAGATAGAAATACTAGCTCTTCAGATGATCATGTATTGTATAGGAGAGGCCAAACAGAAAGAGAAATGTGAGGAGAGAGATCACTTCTAACTAGAGCTATCCAGCAAAGAATTTACAGAACTTTAAAGAAAGAGAAACCATGTTAATGAATATGAGTTTGGGGCAGAGAGGAGTCCATTTCAGGCATGAATGAGGGAATAGGCAGGACCAGATTGAAGAATTGCAAGTATTCACACTATGGTCTGAACAATGGAAATAAGAGTAGAAAGGGGAGATAGGAGACATAGATATCAGAGATATATATAAAGGAAACTACATAAGAGCCCAATATTTAGAGCTAAAAGCAACCAGCTACTAGATTGGGAATTAGAAAGGTCTCATCTCATGGATGAAGAAACTGAGTGAAGTGATTTCCTCAAAATCAAGCAGGCATTAAATAACAGAGTCTGGTTTTTAATCCAGATCTTCCCACTCCTAGATGGTACATTGGGCTTGGAATCAGAAAGGACTCATCTTCATGAGCTCAAATCCAAGCTCAGATACTTACTAGCTCTGTAACCCTGGCAAGTCACTTCATCCTGTTTGCCTCAGTTTCCTGATCTGTAAAATAAACTGGAGAAGAAAATGGCAAACCACTCCAGCATCTTCATCAATAAATCCCCTAATGAGATCATTACTGAATAACAACAACTTCCCATTCCAAACCTGGTGCTCACCCTGGGACACCAAGCTGTCTCATGACATTGCTAGATTGCTCGCTGTATATCTGAACTAAAGAGAAAACAAAAATCCCTCCTTAAGAAAGGAATTAGCAAGTCCTACTCATTTCCTGTTGGAACATCACACCCACAGCCCATCATGTTCTTTTGGCCCTCTCGAACCACTTCTGATACAGCATGGCTGTTCCCTGGGGCCAAGAGACATCCCCTAGGTGATAGGTTGGCCCTGTCCTTCACGTTGTGTTAGATGGGGATTGGGATGGGTTTGGCTGGTTTGAAGACTGGTTTCTCTTTTGTAAATGAAGTTGGACTTGAAAGCCATTTGAAGGGGTAGGGGGTGCGGTTTGAAAAGGGATCCAAAGTGTAAAACAGATAAAGGAAAGGAGAGGAGAGGAGAGGAAAGGAACCAGAACATTTGAATATATTTTGTTCTGGTTCCAAGACAATTAACAAAAACAACCAAAAACATCCAAAAGGAGAATTCTCTCTGTATATCTCTGGAAGCTGTAGAATGTTAGTGGTCTCAGGGCTTTTGCTTCCCTGGACCCTACTCAATGCTAACCATCTGATGCATTCACAGGAGGGTTTCTGTAGCATCACTTCCTTGTATGTGGACTCTTGGTCCATGGCTATGGGCCAGTGTAAAGTCTTAATAATCTGGTCAGCATTTTTATGGGTTTTCATGATCATAAAATGTCCCGCAAAATTAAATTTGTGACTGCAAGTCAGCAACAGTTTTCTAATAAATGTGAATTTAGTAGAACAAGAGTCAATGAAATCTGACCTCATGCACCCAACCTCATAAAAAACTAAATGTTATGAGGTTCTCTCTACTTCAATCTCCACCCCATGCCCTAACCTGGACACCCCTAACCTGGACACAGACCTTAAATGTTATCAAGTACAACCCCCTTATTTTACAGATGATGCAATTTAAGGTGTCGAGGTATTAGATGATTTGCCCAAGGTCAATACATTGATGGCAAAGGTAGGGCTTAGAACTTTGGTTTCCTGATTCAGTTTCATTCACTCATTCATCCATCCACTTCATAAGCATTGAATTATGCTCTATAAGAATAAACAGAGCCAGGACCCAAATGTTATGATAGAAGGGAGAGAGAGAGAGTCTATGAGGTGATACTCTCTTCTAATGCTCCCCTTCTGCTGAATATACACTGGGAGACTTTAAGGGGGTGTCACCCCGAAACTGGGTGACCTGGATGGTTGTGCTGCCCCACAGGAGTTGGGGGCGAGGCTTCCGTATAAGATGAGGTATGGGGGACCCCAATCTGATTCCAAATGAGGGCAGGGTTCACACAAGCCTCCCCTGAGGTCAGCCAACTTCACAGCGGGTGGTCTGGTTCCAAGATGGAGGCAGCCAGACCAAGTTGTGATTCCCCTCCCCCTCATCTCTCAGGCACTCTAGAATGCTATCTGACTAATGAATGGCTTTTATTAATCACAATTCAGGGATTGGGAAAGGGATGAAGGGCAGAGGGATTTGGGGGTGCTCTCTTCTCTATTTCTATGGGATCCGTCACTCAGGTGGGAAACTTTGGGGTTCCCACTCCTAAGTGTCTCCCCGCCTCTTCTTCTGTTTCTATTTCTATCCTTTTCTATAATTGTAAGTTAGACCGGAAAAGGTCTCTCAGCAAGGTTGGGTAATGGGGGAAGGAGCCTAAGAGAATCACTCCCAAAATGGAGTCCCAAAACTTAGCTTACTTGATTATTGAAGTCTTGCTGGGTGAGAAGTGCTGGGATGCCTTTGACCAGGGAATTGGGGTATCAATGTCCAAAGAAAGATCTTCAGGAAGCCCTCAGGACTGGGTTCGAGCTGAGAAGTTCTCCTTCCCTCCTTCCCCCTCTGGAGCCTCCCAGAATCCTCCCTGGTCCCAACTGTCAGTAACCATCACCAATGACCTTCTTCTGGCTCTTTTTGTCCCATCCCCGATCCTTATAGCTCCAAGTCTAGGGATACAAAAACATAAGCCAGAAAATAATTCTTACCCTAAAGGATCTTATATTCTATTAGGGAAATAATTTTATATTATTATTATTATTATTATTATTATTTTCTTTTTATTGTCATGCAAAACAGAGTTTCACAATGATCATTGCTGTAAGAGCACTCTCAAACACAAAATCCCAAAATAAAGCCATAAATACACTAATGTGAAAGACGACTCCAACCATTCTTTCTCTGGAGGTGGATTGGATTTAATGAAATAATTTTAACAGCTTTTTGCTCTAAATTCTAGGATCTTATGTAGTTTCCTTTATATGTCTCTTCTATCTATGTCTCCTCTCTCCCGTTTCTACTCTTATTTCCAGTGTCTCAGCTCTTACCTCACACTTTCTGTGTTTAAC
This sequence comes from Gracilinanus agilis, assembly GCF_016433145.1. Classification (NCBI taxonomy): domain Eukaryota; kingdom Metazoa; phylum Chordata; class Mammalia; order Didelphimorphia; family Didelphidae; genus Gracilinanus; species Gracilinanus agilis. The sequence continues at coordinate 334,587,395 of NC_058132.1, forward strand.
ATAGATTTAACAGGATAGAATATGAACAAAGTAAATATAAAGTGAGGAGGGAGAGCTAGCAATTAGGTATGGGGAAAGCATAACATTGTTCTAAACACTTTTCTTTTATAATGGTATTTTTATAGTGTTTTTTCAGTCATTTCTGACTCTGTGACTCCATTTGGAGTTTTCTTGACAAAAATACTGGAGTGGCTCATCATTTCCTTCTCTAGCTCATTTTACAAATGAGGAAACTGAGGCAAATAGGAATAAGTGACTTGTTCAGAGTCACACAGCTAATAAGTATCCAAGGCTGAATTTGAACTCAGGAAGATGAGTCCTCCTGACACCAAGAGTGGAGCTCTATCCACTGAGCCACCTCACTGTCCCTTTATGGCACCTACATTTTGCATATTATCCATATACACTAGATTATATACATTTTTGTTACCTTCACCTTTTTGAATAACAACTCCTATTTACCAAGTGCTTTAAGCTTTGCAAAGCATTTCACATACTTTATCTCATTTGATCTTCAAAACAACCATAGGAATTAGGTGTCGTTTTTATCTCTATTTTACAGATGGGGAAACTGAGGCTAGGAGCTATGAATGATTTGCTCAGGGCCACACAACTAATAAATGTCTGAGGTAGGATTTAAGCTTAGGTCTTCCTGAATGCAAATTCAGCACTCTTTTCTACCACAGTGACCTAGTTGCCAGATGCTATCCCTATTTTAACTTTGATATTTATTTATGTATACATGTATGTGTGTATCCCTATTTTACTAGGAGAAAGAGAAGATAACTTGTTTAGTGTTCAAATTTATACCAGCTGAACTGGTTTAATAAATTATTATTGGATTATTGGAATATTATTAGATTAATAAATAGATTCTAAATCATAGTATCTAGTACAAACTTCTCTCTAGATAACCATATCTAATGTTGTTTTGTTTTTTTTTAACTTTCTTGCCAATGGTTTAAAAAAAATCAAACTGTTGTAGACTCTGCCTATGTATAGATAGTAGAGTATATATATATATATATGTATATATAAATATATGTGCTTGTGTATGCATATATATATGTCTTATGTGTGATCTGAAGGATGAAGAAATGAGGAGAGAGAAGGGAAGAAGATAGGAGGGAGGAAGGAGATGAAAGAAGAAAAGAGAGGAGGGCCTAGAACGTCTATTTTTACTTATATCTCTAAATGGATAGCCAAGGAAAATTGCTTGCATTAGGGCTTAGGCAGAAATCAGCTAGTTGCAGATAAAAGGGAGATAAATAAGCTAGATCCCACTGGCAGGGGAAGGCTCACTTTCAAAGTCTTACCCCAAAACCAAAGGGGTAGAAGACATGGCTAGTAAGAGTGGAGTAGGTGTGGGAAGACTGGATAATTTTCCCAGACCATGTTACCCCTGTGGCTTAGATTTAATAAGAATACATTATTTTATACTTTTTTATAAAGATATTAAGGTGGCGTGGTGGGAAAACCCGAGTTCAAATCCAACTTCAGACACTTAGCTGGGTGATCTTGAGCAAGTCACTTTATGCCTCAGTTTTCTCATTTGTAAAATTAGCCAGAGAGGGAAATAACAAACCATTCCTGTACCTTTGCCAAGAAAACCCCAAAAGGGGTCATGAAGAGTTGGACACAACTGGGAAATGATTAATAGCAACAAAATAAAGAAATGAACACTATCACAGATCACAGACACCCAATCTTAGCCAATATTTATTTTTTGCCAATATTCTGACCATCTCTGTGCCTTCGGTGAATTGTAGACCCTATTTAGTGTCCTGACATTTTTCTAAATTCCCTACTGACTGCAAATTTCACTGAAATCTGTTAAATGACTAAAGTTATGGCCCTAACATATTGGCAGTCATTTTGTTTCAAGATGGCAAACTAAATAGAATAATGGCTGCTATGAAGGAACCTATTGCCTTCTTTAAGTTTGTCAGATTTGGCCTGTCAGACAACTCCACCTGAAGATGAACTTAAAAAACAAACAGACACAAAAGCAGGTACAACACGGACTTACCTCACTTTCTGTGGTCAGCTATCAGCTGAGCTGTATCTTTTGGCAAATGGACATCTATTTGTTCACAAGGCTTGCCACATAGGTAGCTGGCTTTGCCTCTTTCCTTTAAAATGAAAAAGAGCTTGGAAGATGTCTGCTGGTGATTTTTTTTTCTTTATAAAAACCCTTACCTTCCGTTTTAGAATCAATACTGTGTATTGGTTCCAAGGCAAAAGAGCGGTAAGGGCTAGGCAATGGGGGTCAAGTGACTTGCCCAGGGTCACACAGCTAGGAAGTATCTGAGTCCAGATTTGAACTCAAGACCTCCTGTCTCTAGACCTGGCTCCCAACCCACTGAGCTACCCTGATGCCCTCATGCTTGTGATATTTTTGAAATTTAGGACATCTGTTAATCTGAGGACTCTTACACAGATCTACCAATAAGTGTGGACTCATGTATCAGAAAGAAAGGAGGGAGCAACTAAGTGGCACAGAGAATAGAGTGCTAGTCCTAAAGTGGAAAGGATCTAGATTCGAATCTAGCCTCAGATATGTCTTAGTTAGCTATGTGACTCTGAGCAAGTCACTTAACCCCAATTCCCTAGCTTGTATTGTTTTTCTGCCTTGGAATTGATCCTTAGAATCAGTTCTAAGCCAGAAGGTAAGTTGTTTTTTTTTGTTTGTTTGTTTTGTTTTTGTTTTTAAGAAGGAAGGAAGGAAAGAAAGAAGGCAGGCAGGAAGGAAGGAACTAAAGGAAAATGACAATATAACTTCCAATACAGCTTCTGGGCTTGTTAAAGCAACAAGCTTTTTGTTGCTATCAGTCAGAACACCAGACAACTGGAAAGTGTGGTCAGGAGTGGGGAGACTTTGTAGAATAACAGTAAATAAACAAATTAAGAACCTATCCTCAGAGCTCTTGTAAAGGTCATAGGGAAGCACGGCAGCTTTATTTCAACTACTTCTTCCAAACTTAACTTTGGCATCTCTGAGCTCTCATGGCTAAGCCTTTCCTAAGTACCAATTATTTAATAACATATCACTAACATTTCCAGAATACATGATTTTTTTCTTTCTTTCCATTTTTAAACCCTTATACCTTCTAAGTTAACATATTTTCGTCCAGTTGTTCATTTATTGGAAGGTTTTTTAACCCTTCTAGGCACTAGGTAATGATAGTTAAGTGACTTGCCCAAAGTCACACAATTAGGAAGTATCTGAAGCCAAGTTTGAACCCAGGTCCTCTCAACTCCAGACTTGGTATTCTATCCACTGTGCTACCTAGCTGTCCCCAAATCCTGTTTATCCTTTGAGCCCCAGTTTAAAGGAAGCCTTTTCCATGAAGCCTTCTCTGATACTCTTAAGCAAAAGCATCTCTCCTTCTCTCATCTTTCAGAGCATTTTGTTTCTCCCTGTTATGTGCTCCGATCACTGACTCACAGGGATTAGAACTGAATCATGATTTCATTGGGAGAGAGAATTCTCAGGTGAGGAAACTCTCTTGACCAATGCAGGTCAGTAACTGGTTGTCATTTTAGTTGAGATGCCAAGTGGTTTGTTCAGGGTCCTACACCCACTGGAATAAGAGGTAGGATTTGAACTCATGTCATTGTGGCTCTGAGGCTGGCTCTCTGTCTTATACCCTACACACTCCCCTCATTTGATTCAGTGGCATTGATCTCCTGAATTCTCCTGCCACAAATGGCTCCTTTCCTCTGTTCTAGGCATTTTCTCTTGCTGTCCTTCATACCTATTATGCTCTCCCTCATTTCTGTTTCCCCACTTCCCCAGCTTTCTTCCAGTCTCAGCTAAGATCCCACCTCCTTCAGGAAGACTTTTCTAATCTCTCTTAATTCTAGTGTTTTCCTTTTTTTTTTTTTTTTTTTTTTTTTTTTTTTTTTAATAATACCTGTTTATCCTGGATATAGTTACTTTGTATGTAATTGTTTTTATGTTGAGTCTCCTGTTCAATTGTGAGTACTTTGAGGACAGGGACTGTCTTTTGTTTCTTTGTATTCGTAGTCCTTAGAGCTTGTCTGATGCTTAATAAATGCTTAATTGGCTAATGGACTCAGCCACTTTGGTTTGATTATAGATTTTTTGCATAGAAGTCTTATTTCTTCTGCTAGTGCAGTGATGGGCAAACTACAGCCCCCTGAAATGTTCTAACCCGCTGAGGGACATTATTCCTAATCTGATGAATACAATGAGTAGGATACAATACAATGAAAATTCGAAAGAGTTGTCTTAGAAACAGACTGACAGATGAGCATTTCCTTTCCTTTGGCTCCCTCTTTAAAAAGTTTGCCCATCACTGTGCTAGAGTATAAGATGTTGAAAGCAGGGAGGGTATTTTATTCTCTACCTAGTGTAGTACTTTTTTTTTTTAACACTCTGTACCTTCTGTCTTAATTAATTAATTCTGTCTTAATATTAATTAATTAATTAATATTAATTCTAAGACAGAAGACCAGTTAGGGCTAGGCAATTAAGGTTAAGTGACAACTAGGAAGTGTTTGAGACCATATTTGAACCCAGGACCTCCTGTCTCGAGGCCTGACACTCTATCCACTGAGCTACCTAGCTGCCCCTGCTAGCACAGTCCTTTAGCCATGGAAGGTGTTTGTTGTTATTCAGTCATTCCAGTTGTGTCCAACTCTTCCTAACCCCATTTGGGGTTTTCTTGGCAAAGATAATGGAGTGGTTTGCCATTTCCTTCTCTAGCTCATTTGAGAGAGGGGGAAACTGAGGCAAACAAGGTCAAGTAACTTTCCCAGGGTCACATAGCATATCTGAAACTAAATTTGGATTCAGATCTTCCTAACTCTAAGCCTGGCCCTCTATCCACTGTGCTACCTAGCTGCCCATAGATGTTGAATCCATGCTAAGGAGATTCTGGACTATTCGGAGCCTCAATTTAGAAAGGAAAAGAGGTTCAGCTAAGTCTATCCCGCTCTCTTTAGAGATGAGGAACCTAGAGGAATAAAATGATTTGTTCAAAGCCACACAGATAGTGGCACCTTTCTACAACTAGCAAAGCTAGAATTCATTTTTTTTTTAATTTTTTTAAGCCCTTACCTTCCATCTTAGAGTCAATACTGTATATTGGCTCCAAGGCAGAAGAGTAGTAAAGGCTAGGTAATAGGGGTCAAGTGACTTGCCCAGGGTCACACAGCTAGGAAGTGTCTGAGGCCAGATTTGAAGCTAGGACCTCCCATCTCTAGGTCTGGCTCTCAATCCACTGAGCTACACAGCTGCCCCCCAGAGGTAGGATTTAAACCAAGATCCTCTGCTTCAAAGTCCTATACTCTTTCCATTTTGTCAGGCTTCTTTCCCCCTGTGGGAGACCTTATAAATTTGAATTAAACTGAACAGGATTGATTTAGAACTTAAGGGGATGCCTTATGGAATAAGGAATGGTATATCAGCTGTTTCCGTCACAATGGGAAAAATGCATTTATTTTTAAAAAGGGACAGAAATGGGAACAAAATCTCCTAAAAGCCTGCAGCCCAACAGGAATCCCATCAACAGTGCTGATTGTTTAGATTGGGATCATATTAAAACCAGAGGGACCAATCCAGGCATCTTCATTCAGGCCAGATTCCTGCCAGCTGTCAAAATGATCCTCCAGGCAAGAAAGTTATTGTAGGAGACTGCACAGAATGGTCTCTGGTTGGTGAGGTAGTAGGGTGCAGCCTCAATTTCTTCATCTGTTAAGTGAGGGGGGTTTGTCTGAGAGGATGTCTAAGACTTTTTGCAGGGTAACATTCCCAGGGTCTTATGGATACACTTTAAGGTCCCTCCTGAAGAAATGCAGATGCCTGGCTTCTTTCTATAGCCTAGTTACTCTGGTTTGCTTTCTTCTTCCAGAGCTGATGTGATAGACCTCCAGAAAAGGAATGCCAGGAAGTCTGCTTGTACTTAAGACTCACCTTTTTCCTTAGGAAGTCAGCAGCAATCTGCTTCACTCTAGCCTCAAATATGGAAGTACCCAAGTTTGAGTTCTAGCCTTTTGAACTGGGCAAGTCTTTTTGGAGTGACTTAGCTGGGGACTCACTTATAAAAATCAGAGAAAAAAATCCCTACCTCAGTGGGCTGCTATGAAGAAAGTCCTTTCTAAATCTTAAAGTCCTACTCCTGAAGGACTTATGGGAAAGAATGCTAACCACATTGAGAGAAAGAACTGTGGGAGTAGAAATGCAAAAGCAAAACATATGACTTATCACTTATCACATGTACATATGGCTATATGAATTGGGGTTTAGGCTTTTAAAAATTGCTCTATAGCTGTAGTAATTAAAATTGAGAGGCTTCTAGCAGCTTTATAACCTTAATCAAAGTAACAGTAGTAGTAAAGAGAGGGAAAGATAGGAGAGAGGTAGAGTTACTTAGCTTTCTACTCTATCAACCACCATGCCTGTGACTAACTTCAACAATAGTTCCTCCAGCCTCCATGTTCCAGCAAGAAGACCTCTACTTTCTGTTGAGTCTCCCCTAATAAGTAATTTTCTCCACCCACTAGCTCTCACACGTCACATCTAAGGAACCAATCATAGTTTCTTAATTTTAGTTTCCTGTCTCGTTGGTTCCTTGGTTCTTTAACTTCCTTTCTCTGAGGTTCATCTATACCTGAAGTACTCAGTGGTCTTTGACCTCCATGTCACTGAGAAATGATGTCAAACAAAGCAACATAATGGAGAGAGAAATTCTCTTTCAACATAGCAAAAATGAATAATATGGAAATAGGTATCGAGTGATAACACTTGTATAACCCCAGTGGAATTGCTTGTCTGCTCTGGGAGGAGGGAGGGAAGAGGGGAGGGAAAGAAAATGAATCATGGAAACATGGAAAAATATTTTAAAATAAAATTTTTTTAAAACAACTTAATGTTAACGTCTTCAATGTGTATTTTTGGGCTAATGATAGCCCTAGTCTAGATATAATACTTACAATATAATATATAACATATAACACTATATATATATATATACATATATATATATACATAGATACATGTGTGTATGTGTATTATGGGTAGCCAGATGGTAAAATGGAGAGAATACTGGGGCTAGAATCAGGAAGATTCATCTTCCTGAGTTCAAATCCAGCCTCAGACTCTAGCTATATGTGCCCCTGGGCAAGTCACTTAATCCAGTTTGCCCCAGTTTCCTCATTTGGAAAAGGATATGGCAATGCATTTTAATATCTTTGCCAAGGAAATTCTAAATGAGGTCATGAAGAGTCAGACATGATTGAAACAAATGAGAAACAACAGCAAAACCTCTCTATGTATGCGTATGTATATATGTTTATTCTCTCTATATGTGTGTTTCTGTATATCTGTATCTATATCTATCTATATCTATAGATAGATGAACATATGTATATATAGATAGAACAATAAATATATGTATATACACTATATTTATCCATGCCCCCACATGACCTGCCTGACACTAGGCTCCATCTGGGTTGAGGTCACCTTCTCACCTGTGTTCTCCTCTGCTCATGGCCAACTCCTCCAGGATCCCATAATGATCCCCTGAACTGATAATCCTAGGCTGGGGAAGCTAAATCCCTAGGATGATAGGTTTGAAGCAGGAAAGGATCTCAAAGGCTAACACTCTCATTTTGCAAATGAAGAAATCAAGCCCAGAGATGTTAGGAGAATTACCCTCCATCTTCCAGGGAGTCAGTAGAAGAGATAGGATTCTAGTTTAGAGCCTCTGACTCCAACTCAAAACATTCTTTCCTCTGCCCCGAACTGGAAATAGTTTAATAATAATAATAATGTAATTATTATTATTATTATTATTATTCAATAATAGTTTAAACCCCACGTGGATTCACTAGTCTAGTGCCTCCTTAGCTTAGAGTTGGAACACTAATCTATAAGCCTCTGTGAAGTACAACCAATTCTCCCAACCAATAGGGGAACAAAGGCAAAAATGGGGAAAATCCCTGCTCTCAAGAAGCTTACATTCTATTGGTAAAACTAGGACCCTCAATTTAGGTTCTCTAGAGATTGTATGGTACCTCTCACAGGGTTATCTGATATACCCAGAGGAAGAGGAGGGGGCATATAAAGATAGAGATGACTTGAGCAACTGTCTGTTGCTCATTCTAAAGGGCTGGTGGCCGAGTGGAGTCAGGGAGACTGAGTTCAAATCCAGACTCAGATGCTAACTGTGTGACCTTGAGCAAGTCATTTGTCATCTGTCTGCTTCAGTTTCTCCAGCTTTAAAATGAGCCTGATTACCACCCCTACCGTCAAAGTTTGATGAATGAATCAAATGAGATGATATCTGTTAAAAGGATTTAGCAGAGTACTACATAATAGATCCTTATTCTCTACCAACTTTTATATTTAGCTCATTGTACCTACTCATAAATAGTGCTTCTTATGGAAGGGGATGGGGAGACTTTGTCAACGACATTTATTTTTTAAAATCATGAATATAATAAACATGAACACTTTCCTATACAAAGAATAAGATAATGATTGCATACAAAACCATAAATCTGTTATATAGAGCTTGGGTTTTTTAAACAATAAATTTAACATAATAGTATCAACATTGCCCTGCTTATTTGTCTCATCCCAAACTTCCTTCTGCTCATTTCTGCTTATTTTTTTAAATGTTTTGCTCATGTTTGAAATTGATGCTTCTGTAAAAGACTTCAGCTGATGGGTGCAGTGAGATGACTCAGTGGATTGAGATCTTGGGTTCAAATGTGGCCACAAACACTTCCTAGTTGCATGAGTCTGGACAAGTCACTTAACTCTCATTGCCTCTCCCTTAGTGCTCTTCTGCCTTGGAAGTAATGCACAGTATTGATTCTAAGACGGAAGGGAAGGGTTTTTGATTTGTTTTTTTAAAAGAAATTCTGGCTTCCTCTGTCTATTGCAGCACATATGTAACCCCAAGTTCATAAGTCTTGTGTGCCAGCTGGTGGTCAGGCTACATCTGAATAGCCCATCTTCTGGGAGCATTTTCATTTGTCACTCCACTTTTCTGGGCCAGACAAAGATGAGAACCCAGCAGTAAAGTGGTAATACACAACGTTTCCTAATATCCTTTTTGTATGAGTCAGTGTATCTGTGGGGTCTCCATATTATGCTAAATCCTGTAGTTACATAACTTGATTTATGTTCCTGGAGATCCCAAACCTGACTAGTAGATGATTTATTTTTAAAAACTTTTTTCTAATATTTTATTAGATATTTCCCAATTACATGTAAAAAATAATTTAACAATCATTTTAAAAAATTTTGAGTTCCCAATTCTCTCCTCTCCCTCCTCTTTGGTATAGATTATATGTGTGAGGTCGTGCAAAACGTTTCCATATTGGCCATGCTGCAAAAGAAAAATCCAAAATGAAATTAAAAACAAAGGAAAAAAAACGCATATGCTTCAGTTTGCACTCAGAGTTCATCAGTTCTCTCTCTGGAGATCTATGGCATTTTTCATCAGGGCTCCTTTGGAATTGTCTTGGATTGTTATCTTGCTAAGAATAATTAAGTCTTTCACAGTTGATCGTCATATTTTATTGCTGCTACTGTGTACAATGTTCTAGTTCTGCTCACTTCACTTTGCATCTGTTCATATAAGTCTTCCCAGACTTTTTCTGAAACCACCCCCCTGGTCATTTCTTATGGCACAATAGTATTCCATCACAATCATATACAACAATTTGTTTACACATTCTCCAATTAAGGGGCATCCCCTCCATTTCCAATTCTTTACCATCACACACACACACACACACACACACACACACACACACACACACACACACACACAAACTACTATAAATAATCTTATATGCATAGCTCATTTTCCCTTTCTTTTCTTTTTTAATCTCTTTGGGATAAAGACCTACTGGTGGTATTGCTGGATCAAAGGGTATGTAGAGTTTTATAACCCTTTGGACATAATTCCAAATTGCTCCCCAGAATGGCTGGATAAGATCACAACTCCACCAAAAAGTACATTAGTGTCTCAATTTTTCCACATTCCCTCCAACATTCATCATTTTCCTTTTTTTGTCATATTAGACAATCTGATAAATATGAGGTGGTATCTCAGAGTTATTTAAAATGCATTTTTCTAATCAGTAGTGATTATGGGCATTTTTTTAATGTGACTATTGATAGCTTTGATTTCTTCTTCTGAAAATTGCCTGTATTTTTTGACCATATGTCAACTGGGGAATGGCTCTTATTTTTATGAATTTGACTCAGATTTCGATATATTTGGGAAATGAGACCTTTATCAGAGAAATTGGGGCATGACTTACATTTTAAAAAGTAATTACTTTTTCAATTAATAAGCACTTATTTTTTCTCCCTCACAAACCAGCACCCTTTCTCCTCAAAGAAAAATAAAACCATTAAAACATATGCATATTCAACAAAATGAAATTCCATATTGACTTTGACTGAAAATGCATAACACGATTTGCTTATTTGTTTGTTTATTTGTTTGTTTGTTTTGACCTTTATCTTCTTTCTTAGTATCTGTTCTAAGACAAAAGAGCAGCAAGAGCTAGACTAACAGAGTTAAGTGACTTGCCCAGGATTACACAGCTAGGAAGTGTCTGAGGCCAGATTTGAACCCAAGTTGTCCCAACTCCAGGCCTGGTGCTCTGTCCACTGTGCTTCCCCCATAACATGATTTATTGATAGTATGAATACTGCCTTTCTTTTAACCAAAGGAAAGACAACAGTCACAAGAATCTTTCTTCTTCAAGGAACGATAGTCAGTTTGCCAAATATATATCGATTGCCTCCAAGATCAACTGCTTTTGAGGAGGGGTTGGGTGGTGCTGCCAACTTTGAGGATGACTAGTGGTGGTCATAATGATTTGATTTGATGTGCTCTCATTGCAGGAAACAGCAGCCAGTTTCATGTGATGTGCCAAAAGAATAAGCAAGACTTTGTTCCCAGTAAGTGTCAGAATGTTCTTCAGGATTCCAAGAAGACCAGTAGCATGTGGGGTATGATGGTGGTGGCTCAACTATTGGCTGGCATTGGGACGGTCCCGATTCAACCCTTCGGTATCTCCTATGTGGATGATTTTGCTGAACCATCTAACTCACCTTTATACATTTGTAAGTAGCATCCATGAAGAGAATGGGGATGTCTTTGGGTTTTGCAGATGTTCAAATATTTTCCCACTAAACTGTTTGTCTTTTGATGAGACATTTGCTACATATACTGGTACATCTGAGGTCTGGGCACCTGAGGAAGAGGGACCCTGGGTAATTTGCCAGAAAAAAAAAAGCATTCCTTTGTCTAGTTGTTTAGTAAAAGCTTAGGTTAACTACTGAACCACTCAGCCTCAGTTTCCCCATATGAAAAAATGAGTGGATTCAACCAAATTATCTCTAAAGTTTATTCTAGCACTAAGGTCTGTGAACCATGTGAACTATATTTACCTAAAGTTAGGAGAATTGACCTAAGGATGTCTTGAGGTTCCTTTCAACATTATGCTTATAAAGTTGACAATTTTCCATTGTGTAAAAGGAGGTCATGAGTCAGAAAGCTCCCAGATGAGACTCTTTAGAGACAGAATTCTGGGGCCATTTTGTGGCCTATTTCAACTCTACACTTGTCCAGCTTTGTGGAAACCCATATCCTTTTTCCTCCAACTACCATGATAGCCTTAGAGAGACAGAATGGCATAGAAGAAGGAAAGTTGGCCTTTAGGTCAAGAAGATCTGAGTTTAAAAATCTTACCTGTGATACAAACTGACTCTTTGACCCTGGACTAGTCACTTAACTTCTTAGTGCTCCAACCACCTTCCAAGACTGTAAGTTAGTGAACAAATGGTAACCTGCATTGACAAAGAGATTTTCTTACCACTAGTTTCCTGTACCAATGAAATCATAGATCTACTAAAAACGATTTTTAATATCTAGTTGAAATCTAATGACTTTCCTTGATCCTTTCCTTCTTCCTTCTTCCCTACTATTTCTCCTTGTCCTCGACTCTAAACATTTATCCCAAGAATTCACCTAACTCCCTACTGCTGCGGAGGGCAGATGCTAACCAGATTACTGTCACACCATATTAGAGACATCCGAATTTATTCTATTGCCACCAGGGATGTACCCATTAGGATCCTTATGGTTTCCATTTCCTGTCAGCATACTCCCTGCCTGGCCTTTTAAAAATGTCACAGTGACTACTCTGCCTGGCATAGGCTGCACTTATTACAGCAGAACGATTACATTTATATAATAGGAATTGGACTTAGGCATCAGCACCATGCTGGCAGCCAATCCCTGGGCGAGTTAGACCTTGTCCTTTATTTTGCTCTCTGAGAAACCATGGTGCCCATCCAAGGAAAGGAACAGACAAGAATAAACAGCTTTAGGGAGAACTTTCCTAACTGTTTGTTTTTATTGCTCCCCCCACCTTCTCATTTGAGGAACAGATTATGGGAGCCCAGCCCTAACGACTTAATGCTCTCAATGTCTGAAGCCAAATTAGCCTTTTCTCTATTCACGTTTCATCTCTTGTCTTTGCACTAGCTGCCTCATATGACTTGAATGAACTCTCTCCTTACCTCTGCCTCACACCATCTTTTTCTTCCTTAAAGATGCAGCTCGAGAGCCATCTTGTATATAAAACCATTTGTGATCCCCCAACTGCTAGTGACCTCCCTTTAAAACTACCTTGTCTGGGGGCAGCTGGGTGGCTCAGTGGATAGAGAGCCAGGCCTAGAGATGGGAGGTCCTGGGTTCAAATCTGGTCTCAGACACTTCCTAGATGGGTGATCCTGGACAAGTCACTTAACCCCCTTCACCTAGCCCTTACCTCTCTTCTGCCTTGGAACCAATACTATGTATTGGTTCTAAGATGGAAGGTAAGGGTTTAAAAGAAAAAAGTGACTTGTATTTAACTACTTTGTGTGTATTTAAATATACACAAACATTTGAATTTATTAATTTTAGATTTGTTTTGCATATTTTTTATATTTACTTGTCTTTCCCATTAGAATATGAGTCTTGCAAGTAGGGATTATTTCACTCTCTGAACTTGAATCCTCAGTGCTTCAAACATTTTATAGCAGAGAATTTTGTTTAGTCATTTTCAGTTGTATCTGACTCTGTGACTTCATTTGAATTTTTCTTGGCAAGGATACCAGACTGGTTTGCCATTTCCTTTTCCAGCTTATTTTACTAGTGAGGAAACTAAAACAAAAAGGTTAAGTGACTTGCCCAGAATCACACAGCTAGTAAGCATCTGAGGCCAGATTTGAACTCGGGAAGATGAGTTTTCCTCATTCCAATCCCAGTGCTCTGCCCACTGTACCTCCTATATATACTTATTGATTGATTGATTGATTAAAATTGGTTTAGAAACTAAATATATATTTCAAACCAATCCAGCCTTTTGTAAAAACCTACTTTGTACAAGTATTGTTTGAGGTGTTGAAGACATGCTCCCTTGTCCCTAGAGCCACATACAACAGTAGCAGCCTTCCACTATGTTATAAGAACAGAGAAGATTTGAGCATATGAGCAGGATCTGCAGAGAAGATGCAGGGAAGATAGGTAAGGATCAGAGTGGCTCAAAATCCTACCTAGCTCGCCAAACTGTAATGTTGGTGGGTTTAGGGGATGGGATTAGATGGTTCAGATACGGCCAATATCAGAAGATTAAACTGTTTTGGGAAGGCCAACAAACCCAATGTCAGTAGGTTGAATGCGGGGTGACAGGCAGACATAACAAACCCAGATCAATATATAACAGGGATGATTTGGTTTATTATAACAAGGGAAGGTGGAAAAGGGAATTTGGATAACCTAAACTTATAGTCACTACCTAAACCTTCCACAGATCTAAAGTTGTTCCCTCACGGGAAGACTTCACAGAGATTTTGAGCTACTCTGATCCTTACTTATCTGTCTAAAGACTTAGTCCCTAATATTAGATAAAATTACACTAACCCCAAAATTTTGGTGTTAGTGTTTGATGGTAATAGAGGTAGTGAGTTTTGGCAGTTAGGCAGGACAGAGCCCAGGAAGAGGTTCTGGATCCAGAAGGACCCCAAACCTAATTCTCACAGCCAGATGGCCCAGATGGTTCAGGATCACACCAGGAAGGTTAGTAGATGTTAACAACCAGTCAGCACAGAAGCAGGTAGATGGGAAAGACAAGGTAGAAAACAGCCACAGGGAAATAGCCAGTTTCTTCAGGTCAAACCCAGAGAGAAAAAACTCAACCCAGTGACTGTCTCTCCTCTTCCACACCAGCATTCTAGAACCTCTTCCCTGCACCTGCATCTTCTCTGCAGATCCTGCTCATATGCTCAAATCCTCTCCATCCTTTTAACAACTAGGAGGTAGTGTGGGGTAGTAGCACAAAACTTACAGCCAGGACAACTGGGTTCTAATTTCACATGAGACACTTACTCACTCACTGGAGCAAGCCACTTATGTCATTTGAATCAACAAGCATTTATTAAGTATCTACTGTATGCCAGGCACCGTTCTAAGTGCTGGGGACCCAAAGAAAGGCAAGGATACCAGACTATCTTTGCACTGAAGGAGCTCACAGTGTAATGGTGGAGATAAAATTCAAACAACTATGTATAAATTAGATATAGACAAACTAAATTAGAGATAATCAATGGAGGGAAGGAACTCGCATTAAGAGGGATTGGGAAAAGCTTCTTATAGAAGGTTGAATTTAGCTGAGTTGAAGGAAAACAAGAGGAAGAGATGGGAATTCCAGGCTTGGGGATAAATAATGCCTAGATGTAGGGAATGAGATATCATGATATCATGTTTGAGGAGCTGCAAGGAGACTGATGTACTCAAATCATTGAGAGCTTGAGAGCTGTAAGGCATAATAAGACTTTAAAAGTAGAAAGGGAACGAATTATGAAGGGCTTTAAAAAGCAAACAGAAGATCTCCTATTTGAGACTAGTAGTATTGCATTAAAAAGGGGCTTAATTTAGTAAAGCCTCAGTTTCCTCATCCTTAAAATAACAACAAAATTTGCACTACTTACTTCAAAGGATTGTTATAAAAAAAAAACCCATTTGTAAAACTGAAAGTGCAGGGCAGTTAGGTGTCCCAGTTGATAGTCAGGCCTGGAGATGGGAGGTCCTGGGTTCAGATTTAACCCAGACACTTCCTAGCTATGTGACTTTGGTCAAATTAATTAATCCCAGTTATCTAGCTTTGCCTCTCTTCTACATTATTGGTACTCTGTATCACTTCTAAGGTGAAAGTTTAGAAAAAAACAAAAACTTAAAGCACTATAGAAAAATGATGGTTTTTCCCTATTTTGTTTTTAATCATTAATAAATAATGAATTAATATCAAAGATGATTCATTCTGTAGACTTTTTTTTAAAACTGTTACCTTTCACCTTAGAATCAACACTGTGTATTGGTTCCAAGGCAAAAGAGTGATAAGAGCTAGGCAATAGGGATTAAGTGACTTGTCCAGGGTCACACAGCTAGGAAATATCTGAGGTCAGATTTGACCCTTGGATAAGTCTCTAGGCCTTGCTCTCTATCCACTGAGCAACCCAGCTGCCCCTTCTCTAGACTTTTAAAAATGATGATTTTCTCCCTTGTCTGACTTAGGTGTGGATCTGCTTTGAAAAAATGGAGAAGGGACCACTTGGCCTCTCATGATTCTATTTACTCTTGAGATTCAGTGGCAGTGGCATCATGGGTGGCTGGGGGGAGGGAGTGGACATGAGTGTGGACAATACATCTGTCTGTGTGGTATAGAAACTAGTAAGGAATGATGCATAGAAACGCTCCCACACCTACTCCTGGCAACCTCTCCTAGTTAAGTAATGATCAATAACTTGGGTGGCCTAGTCTCCATAGCCAAAGCAAAGTGAAGGGATAAATGGAGAATTTAAAAAAATATTTTTTTGCAAATAAAAAGGGTGTTTGTTGCAAATTTAGATCTTTCCAACAAAAGTAAATGCTTTTCAACCAATTGATTTCAGTTAGGGGTTAGACTTGTTCTTCTTGCTCCCAGATGGCAGAAATTTGGGGGAGGCCAATTTTTGCTCAACAGGACAAATTTCCTTAATATCAGAGCTGTTCCCACAAAGTAATCCCCTCCTGCTCCCCAGAAGCCCAATGATGCCTAGTTGAGGTAGTTGCTGAGGGAGTCATGCTTAAGGTATGGGACTGAATTTAATCAGGCCCCTTCCAACACTAAGAGCCCATGGGATTAGGCATGATTTGTTCTTTTCATTTCTGCTGATTAACTGCTTCCTTTTGGATGGAGAGGCCAAATTCTCCTAATCCTGCTTGCTCCTCAGATTGGATCTTTTTGTGAAACTGTCAACTTAATACTTTTGTCTTTTTTCTACAGCAATTTTATTTGCCATTGCTGTGTTTGGACCAGCTTTTGGGTATCTACTGGGGTCAGTTGTGTTGCAGATCTTTGTGGACTATGGAAGGGTTAACACAAGTGAGTATGTAAAACACCAGTCATCTCTATCAGATTCCACTTCATATTCACCATAGGCACATCCCCAAACTCTAAACAATATGGACTGTAGAATAGTCCTAGCAAATATTTACATAGCCCATCAAGATTTCAAATAACTAAACATAAATCACCTTATTTGAGCCTTATAGCAACCCTATAGTAGTTGTTCTTAGTATTCCCATTTTATAGATGAGGAAACTGAGGATGGGAAAATTAAGTGACCCAGCTAGTGAGTATCTGATAGTATACGAACTCAGGTCTTCCTGCTTCCAAGACTCAGGGCTGAGATGAAATACTTTCTTTCTTCCTGACTCCAAGTGTGGTACTCTATCCATTACACTGAGCTGCTTCTCAGGTTGGAGGTTATGACAAATAGCCAGTTAATTCCAACCCAAACATCTCACACTTGTTTCCTCCTTAAAGAGCACACGTTAAGTACTTCACTACCCTTCAACTTTGGGTGAATCCCTTAACCTCTCAATCTCAGATTCGTTAGCTATAAAATGGATAAGCTAAAAACCTGCATCATCTACCTCCCAGGGTTGCTGAGAAACTCACATAAGAGGGAGAATTTATGTAGCATTTTAAGGTTTACAAAGTGCTCTATAAAGAGTATTATCTCATTTAATCTTCACAACAACCCTGGGGTGAAGATGTTGCTATTTTCTTCAGTTTACAGTTGTGGAAACTGAGGAAGAGGAAGCCAAGCAACTTGCTGCTTGTCACACTGTGTCTTGAGTTCAAATTTGAACTCAGGTCTTTCTGACTCTCCGTCCAGCGTTCTATCCACTGAGCTACCTAATGGGCAAAGAATAATACCCTTTGTGAACCATAAATCTCTCCCTGGATGTAAGCTAGAAACCCTGTGTGGTGTGGTACAAGCCAGGGAAAGGAACCCTGTCTCTGCTCTCTGAGAGCTTGGTCTGAAACAGACCATGACAGCACAGACAGACAGGCAGGACAATCACAAGAGCTAAGAGCTGATGGATTTTCTTCCCCCAAGGGGACTGTCAATCCCAGGGCTGATTTGCCTAGTTATTACAGAATTTACTGGACAAAGAGAAGCCAATCCCCTCCTGGGATTTAGAAAAGGATAAGTAGCCAATCTATACAACCTCTTCAATTAACTGGTGCTTCCCTCATTTAGTCACAAAGCCCCCAGGCTTATTTCTCTTTGGGGTTTGACAAGAAAAGGAATTGGAGGGAGCAGAGAAGTCAGGGCTGGGAATCCCTGTAGCTCAGCTAATGAATGGGATTTCTGAGACACTCCCTTCCTCTTCCTTTTCCTCTCTCCCAACCTCTTTCTTTCCCTCTCTTCCTCTCTACCTCCTTTTTCCTTTCCTATCTCCCTCTTCATCTCCCACTTTCTTTCCCTCACTCCATCCTCACCTCCTTCTTTCTTTCCCTCACTCCATCTTCACTTCCCTCTTTCCTTCCCTATCTCCCTCTGTCCTTCCCTCTTTTTTCCCCTCTCTCTTCTTACCTCCCTCCTTACCTCCCTTTTCCTTCTCTGTCTCTTTCCCTCCCTTTCTCCTCTTTCCTTCCCTCTCTCTCCTGCTTTCTTTCCCTCCTTCCTTCTTTCCTTCCTTATCTCCCTCTCACCCTCCCTCTTTCTTTTCCTCTCTCCCTTCTTACCTCCTCTTTTCCTTCTCTGTCTCCTTCCCTCCCTTTCTCCCTCTTTCCTTCCCTCTTTCTTTTCTTCTTTCCCTTCTTACCTCCCTTTTTCCTTCTGTCTCCCTCCCTCCATATTTCCCTCTTTTCTCCCCTCACTCCCTTTCTCTCTTTTTCCTTCCTCTTCCTCTCTCTCCCTACTTTCCTTTTTCCTTCTTTTTCTCCCTCTCTCCCTCCTTCTTTCCTTCCCATTCTCCTTCCCTCCACCCCTCTTTCCCTCCACTCTCTCAGCCCCACCTGGTCTATTCACAGTAGAGGTACATAAAGGCAAGACTTGGGCAGCTGGAGCCTGAGGCTGGTGGAAGTGGACACCCATGGCATCACTGAAATCCTAGGCTCAGCCACCCTCATTGGTCACCTCAAGGGCATTACAACACCCCTTTACAGGAGAAGGGGGAAGGAAAGGAGATCCGTTTCTTTGTTTGACCATTTAGTTGTTTGAAGGGCCATCTTACCTGGCATCAGGGAATGAATGAAAAAAAAAATTCAAGGTCAAAAAAAACATGTTTATGCCTTATAGACAGTGTTTCTACACAATACTTCAGGC
Source organism: Gracilinanus agilis (assembly GCF_016433145.1). Taxonomy (NCBI): domain Eukaryota; kingdom Metazoa; phylum Chordata; class Mammalia; order Didelphimorphia; family Didelphidae; genus Gracilinanus; species Gracilinanus agilis. Next base: position 334,606,107 of record NC_058132.1, read on the forward strand.
CATTAGGTGGCCCAGTAAGTAGAGTTCTGAGTTCATGAACTGAACGTGAGTTCAAAACCAGCCTCCAATATTTATTTTCTGTGTGATCTTGGGCAAATCCCTTAACTTCAGTTTCTTCAGTTATAAAATGGAAATACCAATTGAACCTACATCATAGTTATCATGAGAATCAAATGAGATGACATCTGAAAAAAAGGTTTAGTACAGTGCCTGGCACATAGTAGGTATTTAATAAAGTCTTGTTTCCTTCCTTCTGTTAACCCATTGATAGGTAGTATGATTCAATAGAAAGAGAAGTTGATTTGAACTCGGGGGACTCAGAACCTTGATTCAAATCCTGCTTCTGCTACTTTTTACTCCTGTGATCAGGGACAAATCTTTTAACCTTTTTGGATCTTGGTTTTCTCATCTAAAAAATGAAGGCTATTGAACTAGATGACTTCTACAGTCCCCTCCAGAGCTAAATCTATGATGATATGTGTGTAGAGTGGAGATAGCTTACATTGGGATCATAGATTCCCCTGGAATGGACCTGAAAGACCTGACTTTACTCACTCAAGATCATAGACAGAATTTCAACTCAAGTCCCTGACTCCAGAGTCAGTGCTCTTTTCACTATACTTTGCTCACTCCTCTTACTGCTTCATTTGTCTAGTTGAAGTACAAATCTAGGAAGCAGAGTGACTTTCTTCTCTCCTATAGACCCAAATGACTTAATTGAGGGGATCTGGAAGCCCTTGGGAAAGGGGTTTCTTTACTAATAAAGTGGGAAACATGGGTGTCTTAGGTGACGCAATAGATAGAATACAGGATATGGAGTCAAGATTACTTGAATTTAAATCTTGCCTCCGACACTCCCTAGCCAAGTGACTCTGGGCAAGCCATTTAACCTCTCCCAGTCTGTTTTCTTATCTGTAAAATGGGGATGACATATACACCTACCTCATAGGGTTGCTGTGGGGTTTAAATGACTTACCATTTGTATAGGGCTTTGTATATCTTAAAACATTATATACATGTTAGTATTATAAACACAATCATTTTTATTATTATTAATTTCTCTTCAGCTGCTGTAAACCTGACTCCTTCAGATCCACGATGGGTTGGAGCCTGGTGGTTAGGCCTGCTCATTGCCTCAGCCGCCTTGATAATTGTATCTTTCCCATTTTTTTTCTTCCCACGAAGCATGTCCAGAAGAAATAAGGTAAGACTCTCAGACTCTGTGACTATCTCTCCAAGGGAATGGGGGAAAATAATGGAAGAAATTAACAGAGGATCTAAAATAAGTTGCCATCTTAATCTCTACAAACATTCTCTTCTCCTTCTCCCTTTAATGACGTTTGCAAATCACCTGGCTTACGGTTTGGGGAGCTCTGACCTAGGACATGCCAGAGACCCTCGGTGCAATAGTCATGGCTGAAGCTAGGTTGATCCAAGTACTGAAAGAAACTTTCAGAAATGGAGTTCATCGTCTATCACATACACACCCTTTCCCATCTTCCCAATAACGAGTTTCCAGTTTGAAATCATCCTCCATGACCCATTAGGACCTGAGTAACCCAAGGGTCAAGGAGTAAGGAGATGGGACTGATTGGGTCAGAGAGAAAAAAATAGGGGTTCAGGGGGCTAAGAATGAAAGTGGAGGAAAAGAAAAGGAAAAAACGTCCACAAGAAGGAAAGTTGGGGAGTTATGAAATGAATGAATTTTCTTCTATAATCAGTAAGTATTTATTGAATGAAGGCCACTGGGTACTATGGGAAATATAAAGGAAACATAAACTATCTACTTGGGTAAATAAGATACAGATAACCAAAAAAAAAAGTGATATATGAACAAATGTGGAGCAATGTAGAGTAAAAACACAAGCCCTTCCCTAGACAATGAAATAATTTAAATTTGCCAACTGAACCCTCTGGCACCAAGTCCCCTTTCTTTCAGTATCTACCTCTCCATCAAAACCCACCTGTTCTGGTTCCCAGTCTTTCAGAGCCCCTCTAAGTGACAAGTAAGTTATCTGGCTAGTTAGGGGCAGCTAGATGGCTCAGTGGATAGAGCGCTGGGCCTGGAATCAGGAAGGCTTGAATTCAATTTCAGTCTCACATACCAACTAGCTATGTGACGCTGGGCAAATCATTTTACCCTGCTTGCCTCGGTTTCCTCATCTGTGAAATTAAGCTAGAGAAGGAAATGGCAAACCACTCCCATATGTTTTTCCAGGAAAACCCCAAATACAGGGGTTAAAAAGCTGGGCCCAACTGAAAATGACTGAATAACAGCAAATAGTGCGAAAAACACTGGACTGGGACCCAGAAGACCTGAGTTCTCATTCTTGCTCTGCCATTGTCTCTTATAGGACTAATTCCTTTGTCTAGGCTTTAATTTCTTTTTCTGTAAAATGAATATATCAAGACTTTATAGATCACCTTTACAATCCCTTCTGCCCTCATGTTAAATTGGTTTGTACTAAAATGTTATAGATGGATAATCTAAAAATGTGTTCTCTATTCCCAGAGAGGCAAAACCAACAAGAAAAGGAGATTGTTTTTGCTGCTTAATCATTTCAGTCATGCCCAACTCTTCTTGACCCCACTTGGAGTTTTCTTGGCAGAGACTCTGGAGTGGTTTGTCATTTCCTTCTCCAGCTCATTTTGCAGATGAAGAAACTGAGGCAACCAGGGTTAAGTGATTTTCCCAGGGTCATACAGCTAGTGAAATGTCTGAGGCCAGATGTGAACTTGGGTCCTCCTGACTGGTACTCTACCCACTGTGTCCCTTAGCTGCCCTAAGAACATAAGATAGAATCATAGAAAGCTAGAGCTGGGGATGAGCCCAAAGGTCATCTGTTCCAACTCTTTCATTTTAGAGAGGAAGAGACTGAGGCATTGAGACATAAAGAGGTCTTTGTTCTTGGGACACTGTGCCATTCAGGATCTCAAAAATTTGGTGGTGGGGTTAGTCAGGGCTCTTAGGGGTTTTGAGCCAAGCTTAGGCTTGGAGTAGAATGGTAGCAGTGACTTAATAGAGAAAGAAGAGGAAGACATTCTAGGATCGGAAGAGAGCATGAATGTTAGTGGGTTAGGTGTGGGAATGAATTAGCAAGTGGCCCCATCTGGGAACATTGAAGGCAGGAATTAGAGAGGGTGGGAAAGAGAGAGGCAGTTGATGGAGGTCTTTGGGTTTCCATCTGAGTCTAAAAGTAGTCCCATGTAAGGCCACAGAGAACTCTTGAAGGTTCTTGAGAAGGAGTAATGTGATTAAAAAATGTCATTTGAGAGAGATTAACTTTGTTAGTGTTTTATAGTCTGTACCAGAGCTGAAGGAAACGGGAGGCTGAAAGCTGAGGCTAATGCCATAATCCAACACTTACCACAGTGCCTGACACATAGCAGGCACTTAATAAATGTTTATTGAATTCAATCCAACTATGATCTAATGAAGTCTTTATAGTGACTCTGGAAACCTGGTGCAAGGGAGGAATCCAAAGGACATAGTGGAATTGGCAGGATTAATTAATAGCATCGGGAGTAGAGAAGGGGGAGATGGATAACCCCAAAGTCATGAGCCTGGGGCAGGGCTGAGCAGCTGAAGAAAATGAAAAGGAGCTTTTAAGGGGGAGGGAAACAGAAGAGCAAAGAGGAGAGGCATAAGCTCCATTTTTTTGACACCTGGAATCTCATGAACCTAGAGATGTTCTGTGGGAGATTAGAGAAAGGGGGATCAGTCAAGGCTAAAGAATGGATATGAGAATCACCAACCCAGATGTTAATTAAAGCCTTGTAGGTGAGTGATGACATTGGCAAGAGGGAAGTGGAGAGAGGGCCTAGGACAGAATCTGGAGAAAGTCACCAACCACCCTCAAGAGGAAGAAGATCCAATGAAATAGGGTAGACAGAGACAGAAAGTCAGAAAGACGCACAGAGAAACAGAGAGATTGAGCATAAAGACTAAGATTTAGAGGAGCAAAAGAGAATTCAAAATTAGTAGGTATAGAATATAATAATATCACAGAAGCTAAGAAACCATGGAATTTTTCCAGTGGAAAAATAAAAACATGAAAGAAGAGAAATGAGCTAATGGGAGAGTATATGCCAGCAGCATACTGTAGCAGACTCACACTGGCTGGAGAACTGATTAAATTTTCCTTGTGAGGATTCACACTTCTGAAATCACCAAAGTCTATAAATCAAGAGCCTTTTATTTATTCATTTATTGTTTTCTTGATTTGCCTCTACAAAAAAGTGAGAGAAAATCTTAATAATGAAGATTGAACTTTAAAAACTTTAAAGTGTCATGTTTTTCACAGAGCCCAGTTGTTAAATATTTACAAGCACACTTCTGATTTAGGCATTAACCACGTGAAAATTCATTGTGAAATAATATGGAAATTGGCATCCTTTGCCTCATCAGCTTGGTGCCTTTTGTAACTGGAGTCAGGCATTAGAATACTGCCATGATAAGTGTTGTGAAGTGAATCATATATTAGAATTGATGTTTGTTTAAGGTGAGCATCCTGGGTGGCCAGGAGAATGATGGGGGGGGGGGGCAGGAAAGTCCCAGGAGAGCACCAGCCCACCAGTCCCGGTTGGACAGCTCTCTAGAGGAGGCCAGCAGCCCAGGGAGTTGGTTGAACCTTAAAGCCTTTCTCTTTGCCCATCAGATAGCAGCTGCCTCGTCGGATGAGGTGAGGAAGATGGAGGAAAGCAAGTCCCAAAGTTCCATGACAGATTTCATTAAACGTAAAAGTCTCCTGCTTTGGGGTTTCATTTTCTAATACTTTCAGTGGAATGGCATGGGGGTGGTAGAATGTGGGGTGGCAGGAGGGGGTGCTCCTTTCTCTGGGGATGGTGTATGTGGGGGCAGGGTGGGGGAACCTGAGAACTTATTGGTCTAAGCTATGGTGGGAATGGGTAAGGGCCAGTGGTCTGAAAAGCCCCCAACTTCCAAAGTCAATAGAGTCCATGTAGCGCAGGTAAAGGGCTCTTTTCTAGAAGCTGTTTTTAATTCCATGGGAAAAATTCTTCAATAGGAAACTGGGAGACCTAGATTCAAGCCCTAACCTGCAGAGAAATTCAAATCCATCTGGCCTGTCAAAATGAGCTCAATCCATCCACCTCATGCTATTTACCCTGCTGTTCCAAGGAGCAGTACATCTGTTTACTAGCTGGAGAAGGTCAGATGGCTCCAGTTCCATGGGACATGTTTTTACTTCAGTTACCAATACTATTTGTCTAGAGTCTGCTTTCTTTTAAATCCAGCATAATTTCATTTAGACTGTAAGCATGCTCACATAGTATTTTTCTAATTATGTCTCATTTTAGCCAAGTCATGGGATGGCTCTGTGCCTCACTTTCCCTTTCTTTTTTTTTTTTAACCCTTACCTTCCATCTTGGAATCAATACTGTGTATTGGTTCCAAGGCAGAAGAGTGATAAGGGCTAGGCAATGGGAGTTAAGTGATTTGCCCAGAATTACACAGCTGGGAAGTGTCTGAGGCCAGATTTGAACCCAGGACCTCTCATCTCTAGGCCTGGCTCTCAATCCACTGAGCTACTCAGCTGCCCCCTTTACTTTCCCTTTCTTGAAAGTAAAATCAACTTCCATTTTAAAGAAGTCATGAAGGGGCAGCTATGTGGCACAGTGAATAGAGTGCCAGGTCTAGAGTCAGGAGATCCTGGGTTCACATCTGGCCTCAGATATTTACTAGCTGTGTGACCCTGGCCATGCCACTTAACCCTGTTTGCTTAGCCCTTGCCCTTCTGTCTTAGAGTTGTTACTAAGACAGAAGGTAGGGTTTGTTTGTTTTTTTTTTTAAGAAGTAATGGAGTCCTCTGTGGGAGACAGAATAGGAAAGGAAGATAAAGTATTCTCTGTTGGTTTTATTTTTCTGACAAAGGGAGGGAAGAAGAGTCCTGAGAATTCTGTGATGCAGGGAACTCCCAATAAGAAAATTCCCTTCACCAATGCAAATCTTAGAAAGTTGCTTGGGGACACTGAGAGTCAAACGATGTGTCCAGGTCACACAGCCAGAATGTGTCAAAGGCAAGACTCAAACCCAACCATCTAATAGACCCCATAGCCTTTCTCATCCTAGTCAGTCTTCTCGGAAAAAAAAAATAGTCCAATAAAAGTCCAAAAATGCTTCATCTGAGAGACTAGCACCTGCCATAAATGTATGTTTGTCCTCAGGGTTTCCCCACATTTTTGTGAGACTTCTGATGAACCCCCTGTTTGTCTTGGTGGTCCTGGTACAGTGCAGCTTCTCCTCAGTCATCGCTGGCCTTTCTACTTTCCTCAATAAGTACCTGGAGAAAGAGTACGGCACCACCGCAGCCTATGCCAACTTTCTCATCGGTAAGTTCCAAAAGTATGGCGTCAAGAGCTGGGAAATGGCCCTTGAGTCTAAGGGAGGGGCTCCTGAGCAAGAGACTGATAAAGCATCAAGAATGTGAAAATTCTAAATTAAGTGGGGGGAAATGAGGGTGAGGAATTTCTGGGAGGAAAGAGCCAGAAGTACCTCTTTCCTAGTCAGCAATCAGGAAAGGCCAGCAGCACCAGACAGACTCTGGGACCCCAACCCTTTCTAGTCAGAAGTCCTCAGTCTGAGAAGTTTCCTTTTCCTGCCTGGGAGGAGGTGACAAGGAGGCTTCCTCCCCACCCTACAGCCCTCAGAGAGGCTGGGCACACATTGGAATTCAGACAGCCTTCAAGAGGGGTGGGACCACTGGAAAGGCCATGGGGAAGATGGAATATAATTTAGAACTGGTACAACATTGTTCACTTTTTTAGTCTCTGACATTTCTTTTGTGATTTTTAAAAATTCCTAACTTAACCACCATCAAATATGATGAGCACTTCCGTATGCAAAACAGAACAGAAAAATAAGATCATACATGAAGCCACAAATCTGATTTGACTAATTTGCCCTTTCTTTTTAAGCATATAATACTTTCAGCATGTTATCTCCAAAAAGTGTCCTGTTTGCTGTTTCTACTGACCTTCAGTCTGTTTTCCAGTATGCATTTTAAAACTGCTTCAATGACCATTTTTTTTAACATTTTCCCCCCTATTTTGGTACCCATATCCAGCTTTACACACACACACACACACACACACACACACACACACACACACACACACACCATTTGGGAAAAAAAGAAAGAAAAACCTCTTGTTTCATAAGCAGAGTCAAGTAAAACAAATCTCTACACTGGCCATGTCTGGAAACATATATCTCATTCCGTACCTTGCGTTTATTACCTCTCTGGCAGGATTGGGAAGGGAACGTAAGCTGTCACCAGGACTTTGGAACCATTTTTGATCATTGCATTGATCAGAGGTCTTAAGCTTTTCCATTTTCTCCCTTCACAATAATTATTTTATAATTATATATAAATAAGATAATAATATATAAAAATAATTATTTTATAAATCGATCACTATTGTATAAATCGAAACTCTACTCTATACCAATTCAGACAAGTCTTCCCAGGTTTGTCTGAAAGTATCCCTCTCATCATTTCTTACAACACAATACATTGCATTCCATTCATCTACCATAATTTGTTTATTTCCCATCTAAGAGGCACCCTTTATTTTTCAATTCTTTGTTACTGTGAAAGGGATTGTTCTAAATATTTTTATAAATAATGTAGCTCCTTTTCCCCTTCTCTTGAAAACGTAGTATTGGCATCAGTGGGTCAAAGTGAAGACCACAGTTTACTGTCATTCCAAATTGCTTTCCAGAGCAGCTAGACAGAATAACTACTCTGCCTGTAGTGTATCGATGTTCCTATTTCCCCACAACCCCTCCAAAGATTATTATTTTTCATCAGTCTAATGGAGGTAAGGTAGAAACTCGCACTGGTCTTAGTTCACTTTGTTTTTTATGACTAACAATTCAATTAATCAATCAATAGGTATCAAGTGATAATACTTGTATAACCCAGTGCAATTGCTTGTCAGATCTGGGAGGGGGGAGGGTGAGAAAATAAATCATGTAATCATGGAAAAATATTCAAAAATGTAAAAAATTAATTTAAGAATTAATTCAATTAGTAGAAACTCAGAAGAAAAAGAACTGCTTGATCACATGGGTCAATGTGGATATGATCAGGGATGGAGACTCTAAACAATCACCCTAATGTAAATATTAATAATATGGAAATAGGTCTTGATCTGTTTTTACACATGTAAAACCCAGTGAAATTTCTCACTGGCTACTGAAGTGGGGAGGAAGGAGGGGAGGGAAAGAACATGAATCATGTAACCATGGAAAAATTTTCTTATTAAAAATTTTTTAAATAATTAGTTCAATTAAGCAATCAATATTTATTAAGTTTCTACTGGGGGGGGGGGCTCAGTAGATTGAGAGCCAGGCCTAGAAACAGGAAGTCTTGGGTTCAGAGCTTCCTGGGCAAATCATTTAACCTTCATAGGCTAATCCTTATTGCTTTTCTGCCGTGGAACCAATATATAGTGTTGATTCTAAGATGGAAGGTAAGGATTTATTTTATTTTATTTTTTATAATATTGGATTTCACAACAGATGACTTTATTTGTAGAAAACATTTTTTTATAGATATTTCAAGGTAAGGATTTTTTTTCAAAGTTCCTACTGCATTGGAGGTTTTATACTAAGCCCTGAGAATACAAAAAGAGGCAAAAGACAATCCTACCCTCAGGAGTTTACAATCTAATGAGAGTCCATGTTCCAACAAATTATGTACAAAGCATGTTCTAAATGGGATAAGTAGGAGAAAATCAACAGAGATTGGACACTAGAATTAAGAGGGACTGGGAAAGTCTTCCTGTAAAAGATGAGATTTTAGCTGGGACTTAGAGGAAGCCAGGGAAGTAGTGATTTGGAGCATTTTTTCATGTGGTGGTCGATAGCTTGGATTTCTTCCTTTGAAAAACTGCCAGTACATAGCCTTTGACCATTTTTCTACTGGAAATCACTTCCTTATGACTCTTGGATATCAGATGTTTTGTCAGAGAAACTTACTATGAAGAATCCCCCAACCCACCTTTTACCATTTCCCTTCTCATTTTAGTTTTGTTTGCACAAAATTATGTATATTAACTTAATTTTGTTTGTATCTTTTTTAAATAATATTTTATTTTTCTCCCAATTACATGTAAAAACAACTTTTAACATTTTTGATTTAAAAATTTTTAATTTTGTATAATTTTTCACATTACTTGTTTTTGCACAAAATCGTTATAGTTTTATATAATGCAACTGACCACTTTCCTTGCCTCCCCAGAGACTCAAAACTATCACAGAATCAGAGCTTCCAAAGGCTAAAGAACACATTTGCCAAAACAGCTAGCCAAACATGGGTGTTAAAATCAAAAGACTGGGTCCTAGGGGCAGATAGATAGCTCAGTGGATTGAGAGACAGGCCTAAAAAAAGGAGGTCCTCGCCTCAGACACTTCCCAGCTGTGTGACCCTGGGCAAGTCACTTGACCCCCATTGCCTAGACCTTACTGCTCTTCTGCCTTAGAACCTTTGGTTCTAAGGCAGAAGGTAAGGGTTTAAAAAAAAATCTAGCCTCAGTCACTTACTAGCTGTGTAACCCTGAGCAAGTCACTTCACCCTGTTTGCTTCAGTTTTCTCATCTGTCAAATGAGCTGAAAAAGGAAATGGTAAGGACCTTTGCCAAGAAAATCCCAAATGCAGTAGAAATCTAGGAGAAAACATGATTTATCTTTTGTTTATATGGGTTTAGGATGTGGGATTTTGATTTTAAAAGATTACTCTATTACAAAAATGAATAATATGGAAATAGGATTTGAGTGATAATAGCTGTATAACCCAATGAAATTGTTTGTCAACTCCAGGAGGTGAGAGGGAAGAGGGGAGGGAGACAACAAGAATCATGTAACCGTGGAAAATTTTTTTTAAAGAAAAGGACTGAAATCAAAAAGAAATTCTGCATCTATTGATATAATCATGTTTTTTGTTGCTTTTAAAAATGTAATCAATTATGTTAATTTATATATCTGGTATATACCCTACATACCTGGTAAGAGAGAGAGAGAGAGAGAGAGAGAGAGAGAGAGAGAGAGAGAGAGAGAGAGAGAGAGACCCAAATAGTGACAGTCAGACATGACTGAAACAACTGAACAGCAACAACCACAAACTTGTTGATTCTAATTTGATCACCCTGACCACTGCCACTCAGCCTCTCCTATATTTATGCAAAGGTTATTATCATTTAAAGGATTACCATCATCTCTCATTCGTAGGCTCTGTGAACTTGCCAGCGGCTGCCTTGGGGATGCTCTTCGGGGGAATCCTTATGAAACGCTTTGTTTTCTCCCTTCATACCATCCCCCGTTTGGCTGCGATCATCATCACCATCTCCATGATCCTCTGCATTCCGTTGTTCTACATGGGCTGCCCCACACAAACCATTGAGAATGTTAATTTGAAAAGGTAATGTGGAGTCAGAGAAGGAGGAGAACTGGAGTCCAAGGGCCACCAAGGGAATGCTTATGGTGTTTTGTTTTGTTTTTCAATTTTAAAAATTCAAAGATATTTTATTTTGCCAATTACATGTAATAACAATTTTCGACATTGTAAGATCCAAATTGTCTCCCTCTTTCCCTTCAGACCTCCCTCCTGGAGATGGTAAGCAATTTGGTCTGGATTATGCATGTATGATCAAAGAATTACTTATATGATCAAAGTATTTTATTGCTCTTCTCCTTCTATCAATATGTTGGAGTGGAAAGAGCCCTGGAACCCAGGAGTCTTAGATTTCAACTTCAGTTCTTCTATTTCCTTGATGTGTAACCATGGGCAAATTATTTAACCAGACTAAGCCTGTGTCCTCATCTGTAAAATGGGGGTGATAAAAAAAATAGGGGAAATGATGGTTTCCTTAACTACTTTACAGTATTATTTTGAGGAAAGTATTTTACAAAGCTAAAGTACTTTAACAATGTGAATCATTATAATTATGATCGGATCATAGATTTAGAGTTGGAAGGAAACTTAGAGATCATTGATTCCAACTCCCTCATTTTATAGATGGGAAAACTGGTCAGGTGATTTGCTCAAAGTCCCTCATAGGTAGAAACCCTTTCCTTTTTCTTTCTCCTTTAGCCTCTAACCATAGATCTGCAAGATGAAGAATAATATAAGCAGAGTTTAAAAGGATCTTGCTGGTCATAGTAGGCCACTCAAGCAGTCTATATTGGTGTCCTGTTTTAAGAAAAAAGTACTATAAATTAATAAATAAATAATAGATTTATTTTTTTTTTGTGTGTGTGGGGGGGATACTGACAGACAGAAACCAGGGAGTAATCTTTAGTTAGTTAGTCTCAGCCCAGTGCTGATGAAAATAACGGAGTGTTTAAGAAGAAATGAGATAAACAGCTTGAGACAGCCCAGAATTCATCGGTCACAGCTACTCGATAAAAGTTTTGATCAATTCAGCAAACACTGATCAAGCACCAATTTGGTTATGTTCTGAGTTTAGTTAATTTTAGTTTAATTTGGTAAATGATCTTCAAGGCATGGTTTCTGGACCTCTGGGGGTCCTCAAGATCCTTTCTGGGGGATCTTTGTGAGGCTGCATTTTCTTCATATACTTTATCAGATTGGATGTAGAAGCAGATATGAGAACTCAGCTGTATTCTATTAAGCCAGATATTATGAAAGTTATAAAAATATATAAATAATGCCAATTTTTCTCATAGATTTTTTGTTTTTATTTTGGAAAATGTAATTATTTTTCATAAAAAGTATGATTTTATGTTTCTATGTAATGTGTTTATTATCACTTTAATGAATTAATGCATAAGCATTTTAAAAACTAATGAGTTTTGGGGCAGCTGGGTAGCTCAGTGGAGTGAGAGCCAGGCCTAGAGACAGGAGGTCCTAGGTTCAAATCCAGCCTCAGACACTTCCCAGCTGTGTGACCCTGGGCAAGTCACTTGACCCCCATTGCCTACCCTTACCACTCTTCCACCTATAAGTCAATACACAGAAGTTAAGGGTTTAAAAATTTTTTTTTAATTAATGAGTTTTCATTTCTAATATAGTAAAATATTGATAGATATAGTCCATATGAACAAAAGCATCTTGAGGGAATCTTCAATAATTTTTAAGAGTATATATGATCCTGAAATCCCCACATTGAAAACTGCTTTTCTAATCTAAGGAAATTTGGAGATAACTCACAAGTTAAGTTTATGAGGGATCCCTCATATTCTCTAGTTAGGGATAGGATTCCCAAACCTGGGAAAGTATAGGAATGTCAACAAAGAATGGCCATCTTAATATTTCTTATATTCCAAATTAGGGTTTGAGTATTGGACTCATAGTCAAGAAGACTTGGGTTTTGATCCTGTCACAGATATTTTCTAGCTAGCTGTATGATCCTGGGCAAGTTTGCTCATCTATAAAGCAAAAGATTGAGTTTGGTAACCTGAAAGATTGCTTCCAGCTCTCTACCTGTTATACATGGTTGGTACAAACCAGCAGGAAACAGCATCTCAGAGTTTATCTTTTCTGTGGTCATATCTTCTGAGCTCTGTCAGGGTCCACTTGCTCACTCTGGCAGACATTCAGCATTTATTAAGCACTTGCTGTGTGCCACAGAGAGGCAGTTAAGGAGTGCAGTGGATGAGCTCCAGGTATGGAGTCAAGAAGAGTCCTCTTGGTAAAATCCAGTTGAATTGCCCGTTGGCTATGGGAGGTGGGAGAAAAAGAACATGAATCATGTAACCATGGCAAAATATTCTAAATAAATTAATTAAATTTTAAAATTTTAAAAATAAAAAGAAGACTCCTCTTCCCAAGTTCAAATCTGACCTCAGACACTTATTAGCTGTGTGACTCTGGACAAGTCACTTAACTCTGTCTGCCTCAGTTTCCTCATCTGTAAAATGAGCTGGAGAAGGAAATGGCATACCATTACAGTGTCTTTGTTAAAAAAAAACCCAAATGATGTCACAAGGAGTCAGACACACATTGTTCCTATCTAAATAAGTAAACCACTATGATTTATCTAATTTGTTTTATCTTCTCTAGTGCCTAGCACAGTGCTATGTAGATACATGCTTGTTGAATTGAACTGAATATCTCCATTTCCATGAAATTCCAGAAATTCCATGAAATTTGAATGTCAGAATTTCCATGTTAACTATTTGATGCAATATTGTCAACTCAAATAAAAAAGAATTAACACAGGCCTCATATTGACTTAGAAAATCACAAATTAACATCATCGATGTTGTATTATATCATTATTTATTTTATTAAACATTTCCCAGGGGCAGCTGGGTAGCTCAGTGGATTGAGAGCCAGGCCTAGAGATGGGAGGTTCTAGGTTCAAATCTGGCCTCAGACAATTCTCAGCTGTGTGACCCTGGGCAAGTCACGTGACCCCCATTGCCTACCCTTACCACTCTTCTGCCTTGGAACCAATACACAATATTGACTCCAAGACAGAAGGTAAGGGTTTAAAAAAAAATTTCCCAAATACAACTTAATCCGGTTGACCCACTGAGGAGTCTTGGGGAGTAGGGCACATTTACCTTCAGAGTTTAAGATCTCTGATTTTATATTTATGTATACATACACACACACACACACACACACACACATATATATATATATATATATATATATATATATATATATATATTACCAATGATTAGAGTCATAGTACAGAGAGCTATAAGGCCTTCTTATGCCTTCTTGATCTACCTTCTTATTTAACAGATTAAGAAATGAGGCTTAGACAGGTTACATGATTTGCCCAAACCCACATAATCAGATTGGAGATGCAACTTGAACCCAGCTCCTGTCATTCCTGAGACAGTACTCTCCATACTGCTTCTTTGGTGTCCAATTCAACAAGTATTAACCTCATTTTCAGAGCCCTCTATTACAGCCTTACAGATAAGACCCTAGGATTTGCCATCTTGCCATCCCTGAAAAGAAATACAGGGCATGTTCGATGAATGGAATCAGTATTCTTCATTATTTGTTCTGAATATTCCACTGTTTCCCATTATGAACCAAACTGTTTCTTAGCCAAACTGTTGGTTCTTCTAATATATTACAAAGATGACTTAGATATGTCCCCCAACATCCTGGGTTTCTCCTTTCACTAAGTTTTTTCACTTAGAGTTTAGGACTTAAGTTGTAACTATGGTGAGAAAAGACAGAGACAGGCTACTTTGTACACATGTAGGTGCATGTATCTGAAGAAGCCAGTGGATACAGGTTAGGGGGATACTTCCTGGCATGTCCAAGCATTTCATCAAATACACAGACATTATGAACAGAAAAAAAGTTGAGGAAACACTAACGTGTTCTCTTTTCTTCTCCTGGGAAAGTAGGTGAATAGTGATTAAACAGTAAAGATACCACACTTGTCTGTCAACTATCTACCTCCATTCTCCTCAGAAAACAATAAATTAGATAATGGCAATCCTACTGATTATTACAGAAAAGCACTGTTTCTCATGTAAAAATATGTAAAATGTACCAAACTTTGTGCCCAAAATAAATATTTAAAAATAAATTGATAGATGATAGAAGACAGATTGGAGAATTTTTTAAAAAGCAGGCAGATAGATAGAGAGATAAATAGATATACATATAGACAGACAGACAGACAAAGAGACAGACAGACAGATAGACAGAAACAGACAGACAGACAGATAGATAGATAGATAGATAGATAGATAGATAGATAGATAGTTAGATAGACAGATAGACAGACAGACTGATAGACAGACAGATAGAGACAAAGAGACAGACAGACAGAGACAGATAGACAGACAGAGATGGAGAGATAGAGATAGAGAGATATATAAATGGAGAGATAGAGGTAGAGAGAGATGGAGAGATAGATTGAGAGAGATAGGTAGATGGAGAGATAGAGAGATGGAGAGATAGATGATAGTAGAAAGATAGGTAAAAGACATATAATATGATAGTCAGAAGATAGGGGAAACAACTGCTAGTTGTGGTATGGATTGTATATTGAAGCTACCATTTTTACCATTCAGATCACATTTGGGACTCTGTCTTCCCTCCCATGGACTCTTAGATGTCATAAGTTTGCCTCCTACATTTTTCTCACCCTGTAGGGATATTCTACTTGGGAAAGGGATATACACTGGAGAGATGGATGCATAGATACCAAGAAGAGAATCTAAGTACCAAGTAGCCAATTCATTGTTCATCTGTGATTTAGAGCTGGGAAAGATCTAAGAGGTCATCAGGCCCAAACCCCTTCTTTTACAGATGAGGAAACTGAAACACCATAAAGTTAAGTGACTTGTGCAGGGTAATATAGCTATTAAATCCTTGACATGGGATTTGAACCTACATATTACAAATTTCAAATTCAGTGTCCTTGCCCACAATGCCATGCTGCCTTTCCACACTGGAAAGAACCCGATATGGCAACCACCCAAGACAAACAGAGACAAGGATATTAGACAGGCTGAGAATTCACAAATGGCTAAAGGGTTTTTATTTTTGTTTTTGGTAGGGGCAAGGGAAAGTGAGTTGTTGGTATTTTGTTTTGCTTTGCTCCCTTTTATGTCTTTATTTCCTGTTTTATTGACAGAACAGTGACTGGGGAATCACCAGAATGTCTCAAAGAGTGCTCCTGTTCTGATTCCGTCTTCCACCCTGTCTGTGGGTCCAATGGTAGAGAATACCTCTCCCCCTGCCATGCTGGTTGCACAAACTACAGCATGGTGATGGCAAAACAAGTGGTAAGGGGCAGCATGGATTCCAGGCAGGATAATGGTGATGCCCTAGGTTTCTGTCAGACTTTAAAGCTGCAAAGGACTTTCATAGATGTTATTTCATTTAATTCTTACCACCACTCAGGATGGGATTGGACATATGATTTCATTAGTAGAGGGAACTTCTGATGATAAAGCTACCAAGGCAGATTGGCATATTCTCTGCAACTTCTCACCTTAGAGAGCTGCTTGGGGAACTGGGAAGCTAAGTCATCCACCCAAGGTCATCCAGTCAGCATTTGTCAGATGCAGAACTTGAACTCAGATCTTCCTTGACTCTGATCCTGGTTTTCCATCTACTAGTACCAGCATTGCTATGGGATTTGCTATGGAAGAAACTGAGAGTCAGAGATATAAAATGGCTTTCCTAACGTGAAATGACAAATGGAGAAATGGAAGTTCCAACCCATGTCAACTGATATGCTAAGTCTCGTATTGTTCCTACTAGTGAGGCAGCAAGGTAGATAGCGTGCAGTGCAGAGAGTGCTGTGCTTGGGAGCAGGAAGACTTGAATTCAAATCTGTCCTTAGACATTGATTAGCTGTGTGACCCTGGGCAAGTCGCTTAACCTTTGTTACCCTAGTTTTCTCAACTATAAAAAGGGAACAATAATATCACCTACCTCCCAGGGTTCTTATAAGGATTAAATGAGATCATATTTGTAAAGCTCTTAGCAAAATGCCTGGCATATAATAAGTGCTTAATAAATGCTTCCTTCCTTCCTTCCTTCCTTCCTTCCTTCCACTCCCTCTCCCTTCCTCCTTTCCTTTCTACTTTTCTTCCTCCCTCCCTCCCTTCCTTCTTTTCATGAGTACTGACTTCCCCTGAAGCCTATGTCTGCACATCAACAGCTCTGCCAAGATATTCCCAAATGTTCCCAAATATCAACAAAATGGTAGTCAGTCCCTAAAATGGAAAAGAACCCTACCAGTGCAATACCAATGTCTTGGGTAACCCCCAAACCTTTTAAGACTCTTGTTATCACTAATAGAGCCAGGGTCTCTAAAGTATAAAGCTAAGTAAAGAGTTGGTGATTGGGGGCAGGTAGGTGGCTCAATGGATTGAGAACCAGGCCTAGAGACAGGAAATCCTGGGTTCAAATCTGACTTCAGACACTTCCTAACTATGTGACCCTGGGCAAATCTCTTCACTCCCATTGTCCAGCGCGTACCATCCTTCTGCCTTGGAACTAGTACTTAGAATAGATTCTGAGATGGAAGGTAAGGGTTAAAGGGGGAGGGGGAGTTAATGATTGATATATTAAAATCTTCCAGGACTCAGTTGAACATTGTTGTGTCCCCACCACCACCATGAGATTATGAGTTCACTGAGGGCAGACTTTTTTTACTTTCTTTGTATCCCCAATGCCTAAAGGCACAGTGAATGGCACATAGTAGATACTGAGGCACTTAGTTCTTGTTGACATGACTAAAAATCCATCTTTTACCTTTATCAATATAAGTAAAGTAGAGCCGAGAACAAAATACTCAGTTAGTCCAGTGCTGAGATCACAGAGAATAACTGAGGGAGATTCATAAAAGGACTGTTACATGTATTTGCAAGTACAATGATTTCTAAACTACTAATAAACTTTGTTTTTCTTCTTTTGTGATTCACCTCAAGAATTATTTCAACTGCTCCTGTATAGGTGACAATAACTCTTCAGCCAAGACAGGTTCATGTCCAGTCTCTTGTGCTCACTTGTTGCTCCCCACCATCTTCCTCATCTCATTTGCCTCACTGATTGCCTGCATTTCCCACAATCCTCTCTACATGATGGTCTTGAGGTAAGTGAACGTGAGAGTTCTGAAGTTTTTGGAGGCCACTTTTTATAGGATTTTGCTTCCTCTCCCTTGCCTTTTCTTTACACGTACATTGTCTTTTGCTTCTCCTTTTCATCATTTGTACAAAGTTCATCCATGGACTCCTGCCTTTGATGCAGCACTGGGTTCATGCTTTGGAAAGCACATTGTTTTAGGAGCTGGGGTACAAACCCTGCCTCTGATACTTCTCATCTATGACCTTGGACAAGTATCTTACAGCAATAATATGGCAGCAGTAGGAATAAGAATAGCTAACATAATCAAGCATCAATGGTTTGCAAAGCACTTTATAGATGTCATCGCATTTAATTCTTAAAAGAGCATTGTGAAGTAGGGGCTGATTTGATTGTTCTGTCATTTTTCAGTTGTATCTGACTCCTCATGGCCCCATTTGGGATTTTCTTGGCAAAGCTATTGGAGTGGTTCTCTAACTCATTTTATAGATGAGGAAACTGAGGCAAACAGGGTTAAGCAACTTGCCCAGGGTCATACAGTTAATACATATCTGAGGCCAAATTTGAATTCTGGAAAATTAGTTTTCCTGACTCCAGGATGGACATTCTATCTACTGAGCCACCCAGCTGCCTAAGAGGCTGATATTATCCCCATTTTTCTGAAGAAGAAACTGAAGCTAAGGGAAGTGAAGGGAATTGCCATGGGTCACATAGCTAATAAGGGTTAAATACTCTAATAAGGATTTAAACTCAGGTCTTAATGACCCTGCATCCAGGACTCTTAAACCACTATTTTAACCACTCTTAAACCTATTCCTGGGCCTCGTTTAACTCATCTGTAAAATGAGGGGGTTTGGACTACCTGGCCTTTGAGGTTCCTTCCAACTTTAAATCTTTGATCTTATGACTTAGATTTCAACCCAGCTTTGACTTCATGAATTAGTCTTAGACAGCTGCCCAAGACTGAAGGGAGTTAAGTATTGCCCACTGTCACACACTAATATGGCAAGCTTGTGGATAGAGTGTTGGGCCTGGAGGAGGAAGCCTCACCTACCTGAATTCAAATCTGGCCTCAGACACTTAATAGCTGGGCTAGTCACTTAACCCTGTTTGCCTCAGTTTCCTTATCTGTAAAATGAGCCAGAGAAGGGAATGGCAAACCACTTCAGTTTTTCTACCAAGAAAACTCCAAACAGAGTCATGAAGAGTTGGACACAATTGAAAAATGACTGAACAACAACAACAACAACAAAACAAGTACAATAACACATTTGAAGTGGAAGAGAGAGGATTTGAATGAGGTCTTCCTCTCTCCAGATCCAGCCCTCTGTGCCATGCTCTTTCTCATTCATTCTTCCCTTTGGCTGTCCCTAAAGCGGAATCTCATCTGCTTTTGGCCCCAGGACTTTTGTTTGAGACATGTGTAGGATTAAGGATTCAGGAAATGAAATAATTCCTTTGGCAAATAAATTAGGTGGGAAGATTCTATACTTGGGGTGGGGGGGGGCTGGAATTGTAAAAGTCTTAAAGAGATGGTGAGTTGGCAGAGGGGGGAAGGGAGGGAAAAGAGAAGACACAGATGAAAGGACAGCCCAAGCCATAGAGGAAAATTAAGAGACAGGAAAACTGTAACCCAAACCAGAGAGATAAAGAAAATCCGGAAATAACCCCAGAGTGAGGCCTTATGAGCCAAACTCAGGAGAAGAATGAGCAGTAAATCCTTAAGCAAGGAATGGAACAGTCCAGCCAAAGAGACAAAAAAAGGAGAAAGGAGTCAGGTTTCAGGTGGCATTGAAATGCTTCTAAAATGCTGTTTTTCAGGGGATGACCGTGGCATGACCTCACCCTAGTCCAACCAATTCAGTTCCTTCTTCTGATGCCTTTCTTCCTTTTCTCTGTTCCTTAGCCATATGTCCAAAATAACTTTTAATAGGATTTTTTGGTTTTTACCTTGTTTATTTACCCAATGACTGAATCTTCTTTGGAACCAAAAGGGATCAGCCAGATTCTGTTCCTTCCCAAGAAGAGGCAGGAACAGGAAGCTTTTGAGAACACAGTTTGGCTGTGGTACCATGATTAAGTCACTTCATGTTGACGGCCTTCCATTTTCTCATCTGTTAAGTGGGTTGACTTGACTAGAGGGGGTCCCTAAGGTCCCTAAGAAGATCCCTAGCTCTGGTATTAATTAGTTCTACAATTCTAAAGCCTGGATCTATTTCTTAGGAAGCCTCCAAAGTGGAGAGTTTCCCCTGATTCCAGCTTGACCCTTGATTCTAGCTTCATAATCAGATTCTACTGTAGTAGAGGGTAATTTTTCTAATCTACTTCTCCTTTTCAATAAAGCACGGAATTGTAGCTCTTAGAGCTAGAAAGGACCTTAGATGTCTAATCCAGCTAAGGCAGCTAGGTGTTTAAATGGATAGAGTACTTGTGCCTAGAATCTGAAAGATCTGAATTCAAATTCAACCTCAGATACTACCATTGTTGTTGAGTTGTTTCAACTCTTGTGACCCCATCTGGGGTTTTCTTAGCCAAGATACTGGAGTGGTTGACCAGTTCCTTCTCTGGATCATTTTACAGATGAGGAAACTGAAGCAAACAGGGTTAAGTGACTTTCCCAGAATCACTCAACTAGCTGAATTTGAACTCAGGAAGATGAAATGCTAGCTATTATTATTATTCTAACACCTGTTTTAAGCATGATTCCTCTCTATAAAACCTCCGAAAAGGTTAAAAGTGGATATTTTAACTTTTTTTCTATGTGTGTGTCACAGAAGTCTTAATTTGGTTTAGCATCTTAATTTGCTAAGACTTTTGGAACTCCCTAGAGAAGAGAGAGTGCCAAGGAGAAAGAGGTAATCAATAGCATCAAAGGCTGCAGAGAGGTCCAGAGGATGAGGACTGAGAAAGGACCATCATATTTGTCAGGAGATCATTGGTAACTAGAGAGAGTAGTTTTAGTTGTAAGATGCTGTCAGAAGCCAGATTGCAGAGTTAAGAAGAAATTGAGAGGGGAGACAGCTGAGTAGCTCAGTGGATTGAGAGCCAAGCCTAGAGATGGAAGATCCTGGGTTCAAATCTGAATTCAAACACTTCCTAGTTGTGTGACCCTGGAATTGCCTAGCCCTTACCATTCTTCTGCCTTGGAACCAATATACAGTATTTCTAAGATGGAAACGTAAGTCTTTAAAAAAAAAAAAGAGGAAGAAGAAATCAAGAGGAAAGGAAGCGGAGGCACTAATTGAAAGTGCCCTTCTTAAGGAGTCTAGAAACCACAAGGAGAGAAATTGGATGAAAGTGGGATAGAATATGATAGCAAAAGAGATATAGGATAAAAAGGGGAATCAGGTGAGGACTTTGAGCACAGGGGATATATGAGCAAGTTTATAAGCTGTAGAGAAGCAGCCAAAAGGGAGAAACTGAAGTTTAGTGAGAGTAGGGATGATAGGGGCAGCTAGATGGCACAGTGCCAGACTGGAGTGAGGGAGACCTGAGTTCATACCCAGTGTCAGACACTTACCAGCTGTGTGATCCCGAGAAAAACCACTTTTTGCCTCAGTTTCCTCATCTGTAAAATGAACTGGAAAAAGAAGTGGCAAAGTACTCCGGTATCTCTGCCAAAAAATCCCAAGGATGGTGTTGGTGTGCTATGTACTCCACAAAGTCACAAAGAGTCAGATCCTAATGAATGACTAAACAACAACAATAGGGATGATAGAGTAGGGCAATCTGCTGGAGGAGAAGGGATAGATCATCCGGAGATAGATACGATCACTTATACATGTGGAGGGTTCACTTTAACAAGGAGAAGGGAATCACTTCATCATGTGAGTATGGGATGAAGTAGAAGATAGTGAAGAGAAGGCAATATATTTAAGAGGTAGGACTTGAACTCACATCCTCCTGACACCAAGGGTAGCTCTCTCTGCACTACTCCAAGATGCCTCTAATCCCTCAATATTCTTGAATATCTTCAATGAAAAAAATTCACTCATTACCTTACTAGGCAGTCCCTTCTATTTTTTTTTATTTTAGATTTGTTTATTCGTTTTATTTGTTTACTACATTAAAATTCCCAGGAACTCGCTCCCTTTTTTCCCTGAACTAGAGAAAGCATCATTGTTTTTGTTATTTTTTGACTGAAAGTGTGATCTCATCAATGCTGTGTTCTCCAGGTGAGGGACTTCCTCCGCCAAAGCAAATCAGCTCCTTCTCTGCCATTTATAATCTCAGAGGGTTACCTAGGGACCCGAGAGATTAAGTGAAGTCACTGTGTGAAGTTCACATTGCCAATGTATATCAGAGGCAGAATTTAAATCCAGGCCTTCTGGTCTCCAAAGCCAGCTGCCCATCTACTATCACATTACCTCTCCCTCCTCACTTTTGAACAGCTGCATTTGCTAGAAAGTTCTTCCTTAGTTGGAGTTGAAATCTACAGCCCTGCTATGGCTTCTACGTATTGATCCCTCATTCTACTCTCTACATCTACCCAAAATATTCCTACCATTCCTTCCTCTGCTTTCAAGGTCTCCTTGTCTCTAAACAAACAAACAAACATAAATAGTCGAGTCATACTTATAGATTTATCATTACTGTTCACAAACATCTAGTTTTCTCCTGCTAGCCTCAGTTTCCCATCTTGCCAGAAACTCCCTTGGAGGATAAATAGAAGAGTGAAATCCCCAATTAGTCTATTTAACTATGGGTTAGCATTTCTGTAAATATTTGATGGGGGAAGAAAGAGTAAAATTAATCATTTAAATGATGTTTGAGGATTATCTGGGAAATCCTTTTATCCTTGTCCTCCATGGACATTAATGTACACAGACATAAATGAGCTTTATTTTAACAAGTTCACACCAAAGATCTTTAATTCTCAAAATAGAGGAGATTTAATCCTGATAGTGGATCATCAAATTCTACTTTTAGAGCTATACAGGACCTTAAATTAATTTAATCCAATCTTCTTATTTTCTGGAAAAGTAAAAGAGGCCCAGAGAGATTAGCTGACTTTTCCACAGTCACTTAAGTAGTAGTAAATGGTGTAACAGGATTTCCAACCCAGATCCTCCAAATCCAGAACTCTTTCCACTGTGCCAGCCTGAAAAGATTCATTCATGCATACAGGCATACATTCATTTATTTTTCCATAAAGCAAACACTTAATACACTAAATGAGACCCCCCCTAAAAAATAGAATATTAAAGAGTCCTTGTCCTCATAAACGAAGGGAAAAATACAGGATTTGGGAATTGAGACAATTCCAATGCCTTTATAAACCAGGCCACTAAAAACTATTAGTAGGTGGGAATAGAGGTTTCTATTTTGCTCATGTTGAATATAGATGACAAGACATCGTGAGAGTTGTTGCCCTGTTCTCAGGATAAATTGCCGATATTTAATTTGATTGTGCTTGAATATTAAACAGATGATTTTATATTTGTTCTTGGAGATAATAGGGAGCTACTGTGGTTGATTCAATGGGAGGTGAGGTGGCAGTTTATTGTTACAAAATATTTGACATATTTTACCTCATTAGAGCCTCACTGCATCTTTATGACATAGCTAAGGCAGCTAGGTGGCCCCGTGGATAGAGTGCTGTGCCTCTTCCTGAATTCAAATACGGCCTCAGACATTTACTAGATGTGTGACCCTGAGCAAGTCACTTAACCTTATTTGCCTCAGTTTCCTTATCTGTCAAATAATGAGCTGGAGAAGGAAATGGCAAAGCACTCCAGTGTCTTTGCCAAGAAAACCCCATTATATGATTGGGGGGAGGGTTGGTTTTAAAAGATTACTCTATTATAAATATGAATAATATGGAAATAAGTTTTGAGTAATAATGCATGTATAATCCAGTGGAATTGCTTGTCAGCTCCAGGAGGTGGGAGGGAAGAGGTGAGGGAGAGAACATGAATCATGTAACTATGGAAAAATATTCTAAAAAAAATAAAGTTTAAAAAAAAAGAAAACCTCATATGGGGTTACAAACTGAAATAACTAAATAACAACACTGGTCAGATCAACTACTAAACTACTAAACTACTAACTACTAACCAGGTTGTTTTTCTCTCTCCATACCTGCCTTTTCCCAAGCACAGTCCCTCCAAGGTGGATTCTGCCTGGACCCTGACATGCCTTAGAAGGCTCCTGTAAAGCAATGCCCTATGACAAACTTCTTTGGTGGAGTTTGCTGTAGAGAGGCAGGTTCTGACTTGTGGGATGCCGGCTCCAGATTCCCAAGTGAAAGCAGCAGACCTACATTCTTTCAGGCCTAACTCTTGTTTTCCTCCGTAGGGTAGTGAATCAAGAAGAAAAGTCATTTGCTATAGGTGTCCAGTTCTTACTGATGAGGCTGTTGGGTAAGTGTCTGAGTACTCCCTTCATAATGTTAGTCATTTATTAAATGCCTGCTATGTGCTAGTCACTAGGCTAAGCATCAGGGATTATAAAGAAAGGTAAATGCTAGCCCTTACCCTTATGGAGACAACATACAAACAGCTAGGTACCAAAAGGGTATATCCAGGATAAACTGGAGACAATTCTCAGAGAAGGCATTAGCATTAAGGGAAGTTGAGAAAGGTTTGTTTTGTGTTTGGTTTGCTTTTGTTTTTGTTTTTGTTTTTTTGCAGAAGGTGGGACTTTAGCGAAGACTGGAAGGAAGCCAGGGAAGCCAAGAGACAGGAATAAGGAGGGAAGAAGGCCCTGGCATGGGGGATATTCAGGGAAAGTGTTTAGAGTTTGGGAGAGAGTATGTGGTATGGGGAAGAGCAAAGATCCGAGTGTCACCAAACTACAGAAGTTATAAGTAGACTAGAAAGATAGGGAGGAACCAAGTTATAAAGTGCTTTAAAAACCAAATAGATGATTTTATATTTGATTCTAGAGGTAATAGGGAGCCACTGGAGTTGATTGATCCCAACTTAGAGAGAGGGGGTGACAGTTTATTGTTACAAATATTTGATATTTTATCTCATTTAGGGTCTCACCACATCTTTTTTACATAGTTAGGGTACGTATCCTCCTCCCTATTTTTCAGATGAGTAAATTGAAGCTGAACATATAACTATTAAGTGTTAGGTCTCTGATCCCTTTATCTAATCCAAATGCTCTTTCTTCTATCTCATGCTGCACCATCATACCACAAATAACTTTGGGAAAAGGTTGCCCAGGCTGGAAGGATTCTGAAGGGTGACCCAGACTGAACAGGAAAGTAGAAATAGAGTTAAGACTGAGTAGACAATATGGGTAGTAGTCTAGAATGCAACTCATGACAGGGCATTAAGAGAGAAACATCTTCAAATTTATGTGATAAGGTTTGACCATTGCATGAAAAATTATTTGACAAAAAGAACCCCCCACAGTAGCCCCCTGCTCCCAACTGGACTCTACACCTTCAGTCTGGCTGACCTACTGCTATCCCACAGAGCCTGGGAACCCAAGAAGCTGTAGAAATCACAGGTGACTAAGCAGGCCTGTCCTCTGTCCTAAGGCTCCTATAGTTACTGGTCCTTCTTAGAATGTCCCTGCCAGATGCATTTTTGCAATCAGCCTGAAAGCTGTTTTACTTGAATGCAGTGATTCTAGGGACTAGAGTCCTTCATGGAAGTCTTAAATCAGCCATTCAGTGTAAAGCATAGGCCTTTATTTGTCACTATTGATCTCACCCAAGGGAAGGCTTAACTTGGGAAATCTAAAGGTGGGAGAATGGAAGGGGAGGCAGAGACAAGGACATTTAAGGCAGCCCTTCCTACCCACCCTCATCCTTAAATGGGACATCAATTGACATCTTTGAATCAGGAAAGAGAATGGTGAGGTTAACTGGGAATGTCTCTAATGCATGATGCTCTTTAGACTCTTGATAGAGGAAGGGGCTCCATGATGCTCCTCTTTGAACTTGGTGCATTCTTGCACAAACCTACATCTTTGACATACTGGATCTGGCATTGGTCCTTGCTTCTAAGGAAAACAGATATATAAAAAGCTCAGGAGTCATGAGAAGAGATTGGTTCTCTAGCTCAGGGGCAGCAATAGAAAAAGACACTAAACCACAAAGAAGGGTTCTTCTTTTATTTACTTATCTATGTTTTATTTTATTTTGTTAAATATTTCTCAATTACATTTTAATTTGGCTTCCACTGTGCTCAGGAGAATTGTGGGCAGTTACGAGGACACTTCTGCTCTAGCAAGAACATATGACTGAGTCCCATCTCTGATGACATGGGCAGCTGTGGGCCATATTTAACACCTTTGGTCTAGAATTCCATAAAGGGTAAAACGAATCGGAAATAAAGACAAAAATTAGAGTAGAATTCATTGAGCTTCAGAGGTCATTAAGCCTGAAGGAAGAGTGGTATTAAAAATAAACCTTTAGCTTGATGTCCCAGTGACCACCTTCTCTCTTATGGGAGGAGTAAGACAGAAAAAGAGAGACAGAGTCAGAGAGATAGAGATAGAGATAGAGATAGAGAGAGAGAGAGAGAGAGAGAGAGAGAGAGAGAGAGAGAGAGAGAATGGGAAATGAAAAGGAAAAAACCTTTGACAAAAGAAAAAGAAAAAAGGAAACTTATCCAACAGGAAACACAGAAAAAAATCACAACATAAAACATTCCAAAAGATTCTAGGGATACAATTTCTACAGAAGTGTATGCTGAAGAATACTAAAAGAAACACATAAAAAAGAAATTAAATTAGCTAATGAATTCATTAAAGGAAGAGTCTCACGGAGGAGGTGGAAAGGGGGACACATAGGAAGAGATAAGAGTACAATTTTGCTTTTAAAAATTAAGTAGCAAAATTAATAAAATAACATCAATGGAAGCAGCAAATAGAACAAATATAGTCGAGCGAAGCTTAATGGATGATAAAATCAACTAAAGGACAAGTTTTGAATATAAAAGACAAATTTTAAAGCAACTAATGAATATACAGGGAAAAATAAAATACTTGGAAGATAAAACAAGATGTTTGAACTGTAGAGACATTGAGCTCCCAAAGAGGTATGAAGACAGAAAGTTAAAACAAAACAAAACAAAAAAGACATTGTATTTGAGGAACTAATTAGAGAAAACTTCCCAGAATGGACAAGAATAGGCATCACTTTGCAAGTTCAAAGAATTCATTGACTCTCAGGATGGAGAAATCTTCAATACAAGTCTCCAAAGCAAGTAATTATTAAATTTCAAAATTATAAAGGCAGGAAGACTTTTTTAAGTGTAAAGAAAAAAAGGAAAAATTGCCCACAAAAAATTTGGAATATTATTAGACATCTCAATAATAACAATGAAAAAGACAAAAACTAGACAAAAATATACCCAAGTCTTAAAGGCATAGGATTAGAACCCAAAATTATATATACCACAAGCCTTAGCATATCATTTAAAGGCAGAAGAGGATCTTTTAAAAATTAACAAAACCTCAGAGATTTTATGAACAAAACCCCACAATTAAAAAATCCCTGCAAGCAGATGAGGAAGAGTTCCAGAGAGGCTGAACAATCAGAACTTAACAAAATAATAATATACTTTAAGTGTCTAACTACCAAGTACTGAGATCACCAAAAAGAGGTAGACAAAAGTATTTAAAGGAGAGAGAGAAGTGTCAAATCAGTGCTTGAATTGTTTGTTTGTTTTTCGTATTATAGGGGTGACTAAATGGTCAGTGGATAGAGAATCAGGATTGAAGATGAGAGGTCCTGGGTTCAAATGTGACACCCCCTGAGCAAGTCACTTAATCCCCTTTGCCTAGCCCTTACTGTTCTTCTGCCTTGGAATCAATATTTAGTACCAATTTGAAGACAGAATGTAAGGGTTTAAAATTTTTTGTTAATGTACTATAATTAAGAGTTAAATGTCTCCTTTTTTACAAATATAAAGGTGTTTAAAATTGACAAAAAAGAATAACTTCCAACAAGGCAGAAAAGGAAAAGAACTGGTGAACCCCAGATCTGACAAGCAATAATAGAATATTTAATGATAATAGAATAATAATGATAATAGAAATATCACAGATTAAAATATACAAGATGTATACAAGGATATAGAATAGGGACATTTTTAGCATTGATTCCCCACATTAGTGAGAGAAAGGGAAGAATAAGAACATTGTCTTCAACTAAAGCAGGGGTTCTTAACTGTTTTTTTCATGGGTCATTTGGCAGCCTGATCGTATCTCTGGGTCCCTTCTCAGAATAACATTTTTAAAGACACACAAGCATTTATTAAACAACTATTATTTACCAGTCACTGTTCTAATCACTAAATTACAAAGAAAACAATTTATACAGAAACTCAGTTTTCACAGAAATTTTTTAAAAACCAAAATCATAGACGGCAGATTAAGAATCACTGATCTAATGGCATTAGCAAAAGAACAAAGTAATTATCTAAAGGAGTATGGGAAAAGGGAGCTGTTAAAAATTAAAAGCAGAAATAAATGAAAAAAATGTTTAATTGAACTAATAAATAAAACCAAGAGCTGGTTATTCTGAAATGATCAATTACCACTTCCTATAAGAGGTCTTTGCCAATAACCTCAATTATTAGTAACCTCTCCTCCCAGCTTTGAAATTATTTTGTTGTCTACTTTGTATTCATTTTTTAAATTGAATTGTATCTACATGAGTTACTTTCCCTGAGGAATGTAAGGTCCTCAAGGGCAGGGACTACTTTGTTTTTGGTTGTGTGTCTCTAGTTCCTAGTGCAATATTTTTTGCCTTTAATGCTTAATAAATGCTTGTGAAATGAATGAATGACTAAAAATGCTGATGACAAATCATAAACATCAACCAAAAAATACAATAAATACAAAAGAAATGGAAAATGCCATCATAGAATTTTAGCTACATGCGTATAGCTAATGAATTAGAAGAAATGAAAACAAATGGATAATTATGCATAAAGTACCAAAATTCAGAAGAAAACTGATAAGTGGAAAGTTACTCTACACACACACACACACACACACACACACACACACACACACACACACATAAATTCTCTTCTAAATGGATTCATGGATGAATTTTCTAAACTTTCAAAAAATGACCATCACTGTATTATAGAGGTTAGTGATCATATGAGATTATCTGATCATAGATTCAGAGCTGGAAGAGGCCTCAGAAGCAGCTCAGGATTGAAGTGGATAGTGTGCTGGATCTGGAGTCAGGACAATCTGAGTCAAAATCTAGCCTCAGACATTTACTAGCTGTGTGACTCTGGGCAAGTCCCTTAACCCCCATTGCCTAGTCTTGGAACTAAGTACCTAGTACTAATTCTAAGATTGTAGGTAAGGGTTTTATTTTTTTTTAAAGAAGTTAATACATAAAATTGTTCCAATTATCTTTTTAAATGAATCATCATCTATAGAAAGCTGAAAATGGATACAAGTAAAAACAATGACTCTATCATCACTTCCTTGAAAAATTTAACTGATGAAAAACAGTAACCATGATGAAGAAGATAACAGTATCCAGAGACTTGCTTAGCAAAAACAACAATATGGGGTGACAGTTATTATCATCTAACGGAGGTGATAAAGACCATGGACTGGGCTGTGATAGTGGAGGAGAGATTTGACAGAGTCAAGTCACTCTGTCACTTTGGAAGAAATGACAGACAATGACAGATTAAATATAGGGGATAAAGAAGAAGAAAAGTCAAAGATGATGAGATTTCTAGCCAGGTCAATCAGTCAATTAGCTTTTATTAAGCACCTATTATGTGTCAGACACTGTACTAAGCAGTGAAAATACCAAAAAAAAAAAGGCAAAAGATGGTTTCCACCCTTAAAGAGCTCATAACTTCATGGGGGAGACAACATAGACACAACAAATAAAAATATATATATATATATATGTGTGTGTGTGTGTGTGTGTGTGTGNAAAAACAACAATATGGGGTGACAGTTATTATCATCTAACGGAGGTGATAAAGACCATGGACTGGGCTGTGATAGTGGAGGAGAGATTTGACAGAGTCAAGTCACTCTGTCACTTTGGAAGAAATGACAGACAATGACAGATTAAATATAGGGGATAAAGAAGAAGAAAAGTCAAAGATGATGAGATTTCTAGCCAGGTCAATCAGTCAATTAGCTTTTATTAAGCACCTATTATGTGTCAGACACTGTACTAAGCAGTGAAAATACCAAAAAAAAAAAGGCAAAAGATGGTTTCCACCCTTAAAGAGCTCATAACTTCATGGGGGAGACAACATAGACACAACAAATAAAAATATATATATATATATATATGTGTGTGTGTGTGTGTGTGTGTATGTATATATATATATATATATATATATGTGTGTGTGTATATATATATATATATATATATATATATACACAGTAGAAATAGAAGATTACAGGAAAAAAGACACTAGAATTAAAGAGGATTGGGAGTTGGAGCTTGAAGGAAACCAGGGTAGCCAGGCAGTGGAGATGAAAAAGGAGAGAATGTCAGGTAAGGGAGACTAGAAGAATGTTGTGACACCCTAGAAGAAATGGGACAATTTGGAAATGGTGCTGGTATGAAGAGTTCAGTTTGGTACTTGTTGATTTTAAGGCAATAGTGGGATATTTAGGTGGAAATTTTTTGTAGGCCATAAGATTAGAGATTTAAGGATAAATTGGGTCTTAGAGATCATTTAGTCCAAAGATGTCAAATTTGCAGCCCATAAAACTCACTGGGAAAGGGACAGCTAGGTAGCACAGTGGATAGAGAACCAAGCCTGGAGTTTAGAGGACCTGACTTCAAATCTGGCCTCAGACACTTCCTAGCTTTGTGATCCTGGGCAAGTCACTTAACTGCAATTGCCTGGCCCTTATAGCTCTTCTGCCTTAGAATCAATAAAACAAAAGATAAGGGTTAAAAAATGTAATTGGGAAATGTCTAAAAACTTAAGCAAAAATATAATACAACATAGATGTTAGTTTGTGGCTCCCTAAGCCAATATGTTATCCACAAGGATCTATTTGCTATTTGAGTCTGACACCACTGATGTAGTCCACCCTCCTCTTTTTACATATAAGGGAACCAAGGCTTATTATTAAATAATTTGCCGTAAGACACACATGTAACAAGTAGCAGAGCAGGGATAAAAAAAAATTGATAGAAATGAGAGTGGGAATAATTGAGATTGCACCCAGTTTTAAGAAAGGAATGGACAGATATAGTGAAAGATAGTGGGTATAGACCACACAGACTCAAGAAGTTTGGCAGTGAAAGGAAAGACAGCAATTTTTAGGGATGATGGATCACATCAATTCAAGAAACATTTATTAGGCACCTGCTATGTGCAAGACGCTGTCTCTGTCCAAGACGTTGGAAGTTTTCAGTGACAGAGATTTGAATATGCTTGAAGACATAA
Source organism: Gracilinanus agilis (assembly GCF_016433145.1). Lineage (NCBI taxonomy): Eukaryota > Metazoa > Chordata > Mammalia > Didelphimorphia > Didelphidae > Gracilinanus > Gracilinanus agilis. The sequence continues at coordinate 334,637,038 of NC_058132.1, forward strand.
AGGAGCCACTGAAGAGGCTGAAAGAAAAGGCTGAAGAATCTAGGTAAAAAGGAGATCATTATAGAAATGGGATCCTGGAGCAAGTAGAAGGGATCCAGAGTGGGGTCCAGAGTGAAGGAGTTAGCTATAGAGTGGGAAGAAACCTTCTCCTCTAATGCTGGAAAAAGGAAAGAGTAAAGGACCAATGTAGGGATAATAAGAAGATGGAAGTATTTGAGAGTTTGAACCAGATGGTCTCCAATCTTCTCTGAAAAGCAGAAAGTGAAATCCTTTATTTAAACAGAAGGATTATATCAGAAGAAAAACAAAGAAATGACTATCTAGGAGAATAGGAAAAAAATAATAACATTCTTTTTAGGAGTTGTTTGGAAAAACCATTAGAAATGTTCAGAGTTAGAGGAAGTATTGTGGAATCTGGGGTTCTTTCCACATCATCACCCTGTTGTTATTGTCTTCTCTTCCTTGGTCAAGTGGACTGGTTAGTTTCCCTCTTACCTTATCAGACTTGTTCTCATTATAACTCCTTGTTTTCATTCATTCCTAACTTTCTCTAAAAACCTCATGTGGAGACTGAAACTTTCCATTCTAGACATAGCTTAAAAGGCAGTTTAAATCTGAGCTACAGAAATTGAGTCCTTACTACCTTCAGTGAACTTGGAAAAAAAAAATAGACCTTTTCTGTGGCTACAAGTATTTAGAAGGTTTGTTTCGGGGGAGTTTTTTTTTTCCCCCTTCCTTTTTTCATCCTGATTTTGAGCTCAGATAACTCCAAATGACCAAAGTTATAAAGTTCAGGCTTGGCAGGATTGTACTCATAACCAAAGAATGCAACTCAGGTCTAACAGAAAAAGGACTTCGTATTTTTAAAGTTGGGCAGGTTTAAAATTACAACGCATCCTGATAGAAACTTTCCCCCTCTGGACTTAGTTTCAGGCCAAGCAAGGTCAAGATTATGATTCTTCATCCTTGTTACCTTCTCTCTCGTAGAAACATGGTGGTAAACATGGAGGGTCAGAGAGAAGAACCAGCTTCTTCTTAATTCACTTCAGCATCGGTCTCAGAGAAGCTTCCTCCAATTACCTCTGAGCTCTTTAGTTCTGGTTAGGGCAGCTTAAGAGAGCCCTCAGACCTGTGACTAGACAGAACCATATGACTGCTCAGTATTATAATATCTTTTAAAGGATACCAATTTGCCTGTCATTTCATTGTTACTAGAAGGGAAGGGAATATTCTACATTCTTGAAAATTTAGCCAGAGGTTACCATTACTAGTGAATTTCCAGGCACAGTTTGTATAATTCTGAGTATACAAAGAGAAGCAGAATAATACCTGTCCTTGAGGAGGCAACATTCTACTGGAGGAAACAATACATACACATATATGTATAATAAAAAAATACAGTGTGTCCCCAAAGTCTGAGTGCCATCTTAAGCTTATTACTTTGTATTTAGTCTCCTTGTAAGGGATGTAGCCATCAATAAAACAGAGAGACAAGGGCTTGCCCCCTTTCCATGCTTAGAGGCATCTGCAGGAAGGCTTCCAAAAGGTCTTCTGAGCTCCTAGGCAAATCCCAAGCGCAGCTTTTAATGATATTTTCGAATTTTTCTATTGACACTTAACCCAACTTCTGTGACTCATTGTGCGTTGAATGAATATGTCCCTAGTCTGTTTCTCTCTTTTGTTGTGAGTTCATGAAAAGATATTTTTCTTTAACAAGCCCATTGCAATTTCCTTGGGGAACAGAGTCATTCTGTGATGGGATTCCTGTTCCCTTTCCCTTAAAAAAATGTCCTCCAAGGTAACTACATCATTTGGGAGAGGAGGGCCCAGGGATGCAAAGATTCCTTACCTCTTATGACAAATATTCAACCTGGAATTTTCTGATTGTTTTTTCTTCCTTGTCTCCTGGCAGCTTGGTTGCCTGCACCAGCCTTGTATGGCCTGACTTTTGATTATGCCTGCATTTGGTGGATGAAATTGTGCTCAGGGAAGAAAGGGGCCTGCGCTTATTATGACAACCAATCTCTTCTCAACAGGTGACATAAATGGAGGGATGCCTGCATGAGTGGTATAGGGGCAGGATTTATCCAGATTTGCCCATTGTAGATCTATCAGTAGAGGGCGGGATGGGAATAAGCATTTGTATAGCACCTACTGTGTGCCAGACACACTATGCTAAACACTTTACAAATATTATTTCAAATGATCCTCAAAACAACCTCACAACAATCCCCACAACCACCTCTGAGGTAGGTGCTTTATGATTCCCATTTGTAGCTGAGGAAACAGAAACAGGCAGAGGTTTAGTAACTTGCCCAAGGTCACAGAGCTAGTAAGTACCTGGGACTGGATTTGAACTCAAACCATGGTGATTCCAGGCCCAATATTCTAGCTACTGCACCACCAGCTACAATAGGTCTAAATGAAATAAATCTGTTTCGGTTTGTTTTTTTTCTTTTTTTATTGTTAAGGGTCAGAGAAGAGAGGGAAGGATTATAGGATCATAGATTTAAAGCTGGAAGGAAACTTAGAAGCCATCCAGACAATCTTCCTCGTTTTATAGATGAGGAAACTGAGTCTTCTTGCCCAATGTCACACAGGTATTAAGTAAGTTTGAAACAGGATTTAAACTCATGTCTTCCTGACTCTAAGCCATAGGTAAAACAAGAGATGAGAAAAGAGCAGATATATCTTGATCCTTGTAGGGAGGAGGGAGAGAATTTGAATTTCTAAGTTTTAGAACACTAATGTTAAAAATTGTTTTTACATGTAATTGGAAAAAATAATTTCTTAAAAAACAAACCAGAAAGTATCATTGTAGCATATAGGTATGGGTGAGAGCATCCTGGTGATATGGTGTTAATCTGTTCAGATTCCAAAACTATGTTTGCCCTATGTGCAGAACTAGCTTAGACACCCAAAGTGTACCTACTATAATTTTTCCTCACCTTTTTCATTTGAATGAATGAATAAAATACTTAAGTGTTTATCAAGTGCAAAATGCAACTAGGTGGTACAGCAGATAGAGTGCTGGGCCTGCCATCAGGGGATTCAACTTGATGAGTTCAGATCTGGCCTCAGACACTTATTAACTGTGTCACCCTAGACAAGTCACTTCATGCTATTTGCCTCAGTTTCCTCATCTATAAGATGAGCTGGAGAAGAAAATGGCAAACAACTCCGATATCTTTGCCAAGAAAACATCAAATGGGGTGACCAACAGTGGATATGACTGAAAAATGACTACAAAACAAAACAGCCCCTTCTCTCAAAAAGTTCCAATTCTAGTTAGGAGACAAGACATATGGAAAATTTCAGCTGCAAGTCATACAGAGAGGTCCCATTGTTTTTAGGGTACAGAGAATTGAAGAAAAGATTATAGGATCATAGATTTAAAGCTTGAAGGAAACTTGGAGGCCATCCAGTCTAATCCTCATCACTTAATAGAAAAAGAACAGTGGGTAGGGTACAGTGGCAAAGCAGAAGGTCATACTTTTTCTTTAATATCATTTTAACTGATAAAATCCTAAGAGTTTCTGATACTCAACCATTTTCAACAGTGTCGAAGGCTTCAGTGTTGAGAACTTTCTTTTCTGTATCTTCAGTAACTGTGTCAATGATAGCTACAGGAATAGGTGCCAGGCTCCATCCCCACAGAAATTGTTTCCCACAACGATGGCTAAAAGCATCAATGTTCTCAAGGCTCTTAGATTCAGGATCCTGGGCCACCTCCCTCAGGGTCTAAGGAGATATGATAATCAAGGAGGTAGTAATAATGACTTGGCTTACCTGTACATTCCATGCTTCAGTTTTTTCATCTGTAAAATGGGCTTAATAATGGTACCCACCTCTCAGGTTTGCTATCAGGAAAAAATGAGATATTTGTAAAGTATTTTGTAAACCTTAAAGTGCTATATAAATACTATATTGGTGATGATGCTGTCACTTAACCTGTGGCAGCCTCAGTTTCTTCATCTTTAAATGAGAATAATTGTGAGAACAGGTAACATAACATGTAAAGTGCTTTGCAAATTCTAAAACACAATGTAGATGACATAACATGTCATCATAACATGTAAAGTGCTTTGCAAATTCTAAAACACAATATAGATAACTATTATCATTCTATGCCAGTCCTGCTACTTTCTACTTCCCTGACTCATTGAACCTTTCTGGTCCTCCATTTGCTTACTGTAAAATGAGAAAGTTGGACTAAATGGCCTCTAAGATATTTTTCAGCTCTAAATCTCTAATGGGTGTCTATCATGCCCCAGACCTCCTGGGACTGATGCAGAAATTCTATAGAAGCAGAGAGCCTTTCCATGTAATAATGCCCACTTTCTTTTCTCTTGGCAGCTACTTGGGCCTGCAGGTTGGTTACAAAGCCATAGGCTTGTTTCTGCTCATCATCCTCAGCTGGCGGGTGAAGAAAAACAAAGAGTATGACTTACAGGAAAAAGCATCTGAGCTGATTTAGCATTCCTCATTTACTCCAGCTATTACCTCCAGGAGACCTGGACTCCAAGCCGCCACCCTCTCCTTACTTCCCAGCCCCCCAAAACTGGCATTTACTAAAGTTAACATATAGTTTTTCTTTTTTTTATAATTGGGAAGGAAAAGAGAGAAACTGACCATTTTTTACTCTTTCAAAAACTTGCTCTCCTTAACCAAGCTCTGCAAATATGTATCTGATCTGTACTACCATATCACCTGTGGCCAAGAATTCTCTGGCTTCCATGGGAGCTAGCCAAGGGCTGACCCTTTTAAGAACTCTCACCATCAATCAGTCACTTCTCAGGATATGACCAGGACTTTCTGCAGTATTCTGGAATCCAAGGAGACAGAGTTTGGGCCCCCAAAGAAGGGAAATACAAAATGAGGCACAAGTAGAGACTCTGGCTACCATGGATATAGGACACTGACCTTCCTCTTGGGACAGGGGCCAGGGACCATGAGGAGAAATACTTGGCTGGTAACACGGAATGGTTGTCAAGCTTTCCAAAGGAAATAAAGAAAGGAATATGTTGATACCTTTGCAAGTAGTCTCTTAGGATTTCATATTTTGGCTACGGTAGGTGCACGGGACATACCACATCCAAGGACCATAAAGAGAAAGGAACTGTGTTGAGATAGGAATAATGGACTGGCTTGGGAGGAAGTGGGAACAAGAGTCCGTCCTTGTTTTCTAACCAGGCTTCCCAAACAGGTTCTGAATTAATCTTGATGAGGTACCCACCTGTTCACCAACAAGCGTGTGTCCATTTCATTGTTAAAGATTTCCAGTTGTTGTCCATGTGCCCTGTGAAAAATATTTTACCTCTTATTTTTCCACTCTTTGTTCTAACATGTTAGGGTGTACCTTAGAAGCCACAGATTTGGGGGATGGAAATTGGCTCTGCAGGTGACCTCAGTTTTTCTGCTTCAATTTCATTTAACTTCCTTGTGTGCTGCCCTCAACAGAAAAGGAAAATGGCCGACTATCAAAAATACTGGAAGAATTGGTAGCAAGTTCTCCTTCCCTGTACCTTTCTAGTGCCAGGATGATTATTTGTCATTATTTTATTGTTAGTTATTTAATGTGTTACCCTGTTCATAGTGTTCTAGCATCTTACAAGTGTAATAAAAGATGGGCATAAACTTCATTTGGATGTGATTGAATCTAATTTAAATCATATGAATTAGTTTTCCCAGGAGGGTTAATGTCTTTTTTTTTTTTTTTAGGTTTTTTTAAACCATTACTTTTCATCTTAGAATCAGTAGTGTGTATTAGTTCAAGTCAGAAGAGTGGTAAGGGCTAGGCAATGGGAGTTAAGTGACTTGCCCAGTATGACACAGGAAGTGTGGAGGTCACATTTGAACCCAGGACTTCCCATCCCTAGGCATGGCTCTCAATCTACTGAGCCACCTAACTGTTCCATGTCAGTGTGTTCAATATAGAGTAATGATGTTAAAAGCTGCTTATTTTCTCCAACTATGTGTTTATGATTGACTTTAAAAAGACAGGTTGCTTTTGGAGCTTGTAGAATGACTCCCAACCTTTGTGGACTTAGGAAAGGCATATAATGTCCCTGTAAAATGGGTATAATAAACAAACCACAAGAATGCTGTAAGAATAAAATGAGATAATAAGGTAACAGCATTTGTTGGAGTTAGGAGGGAGTGAAAACACTTTCATGGCTTTCATATAAAATGCTCGTTACATCAATAATATCTCATTTATCTAGAATTCAGCTTACTAGCAACTTCACTAACTTTGCCATGATATAGGCATGAACCAAGAAGTAAAATGAAAGAGAAAATAAAAGATTCGAGGGCTATCTAAATTGATGTGTGTGCAATAAAGTTCATGGCCATTCCTTAGGGGAAAGTTCCTCAGAGCCTCAGTTGACGATGATTTACTCATATTTTACACTTAGTTCTAATAAGCCTGCTCATCGACTTTCCAAAGTTACAGCAGATAAAAAACCAAAACTCAGTAAATTACAAGGGAGGAGAGTGTGTACTGCTATAGGTAGGTAGACTGGTAGGATTGGGAATAATAATAGCTAGCATTTTTATAGCACTTTAAGAGTTATAAGGTACTTTACAAACATTATTTCATTTGGTCCTCACAACAATTCTGGGAGTCAGATTTCTCAGTTGAGGAAACTGAGGCAGACTGTAGTTAAATTACTTGCCCAGGGTCACACAGCTAGTAAGTATCTGAAGCTGGATTTGAACACAGGTCTCCCTTACTCCAGGTCAATCACTGTGCCCTCTGTGTTGGACAGCTGACAGGAAAGGAATAAATAGAAACTACAAATTCTACAAAATAGCAGCTTAAGCATATTACAGAAACAAATAGCTTCCTTTCAATACCACCCCCAACCATCTCTAACTCAATGGTTCCTAAGGGTATTTTGTATTCAAATCCATTCTGACAATTGAAATCCATAATGATGACCCTGAACCATTAAGAAAAAGTTGAAATAGATTTGGCATGTTCTGTTTAAGAAAGCAAGGGTGTCTATAATATATATTTTTTTAATTTTAATTTTGAATATTTTCCCATAATTACATGTTTCATGTTCTTTCCCTCTCCCCCAAACCCCCACACACACTATCCCATAGCCGACACACAATTCCACTGGGTTTTACATGTATCACTGATTAAGACCTAATTCCATATTATTGATAGTTGGACTAGAGTTATTATTTAGTGTCTACATCCCCAATAATATTCCCATCAGCCCAAGTAATCAAGCAGTTGTTTTTCTTCTGTGTTTCTCCTCCCACAGTTCTTCCTCTGAGTATGGCTAGTTTTCTTTCTCATAAGTCCCTCAGCCTTACTCTGGATCCTTACATTGCTGCTAGTAGAGAAGTCTGTTATGTTCAATTGTACCACAGTATATCAGTCTCTGTGTACAATGTTCTCTTGGATCTGCTTCTTTCACTCTGCATCAGTTCCTGGAGGTCATTCCAGTTCACATGGAATTCCTCCAGTTCATTATTCCTTTCAGCACAATAATATTCCATCACTAGCAGATACCACAATTTGTTCAGCCATTCCCCAATCAAAGGATATTCCCTCATTTTCCAATTTTTTGCCACCACAAAGAGCGTGGCTATAAATATTTTTGTACAAGTCTTTTTCCTTATTATCTCTTTGGGGTATAAACCAAGCAGTCTGCAATATATTTTAGAAAAATGTCCATCCAAAATTAAAATGAAAATACTCTGGTCCTCCTAAAAGGAGGGTGGGATATCCAGAAAACTTGGCTATCCAAAGCAACTTATTGCCCAAGGAGTTCTAGATGGCTTGAGATTTAACAATCTGATTATTCTCAGTAGTCTATTGCTAGAGAGATCAGGAATAATTGAAATCTATAGCTAATCCAAGTACCTCAGCATAGTCCTGAGAACATAATAGGCTCTCTGTACTTATTGACTGATCAGTAGATCCTCTGTCAATAATTTGAAACTCCTTCCCAAAGTTTTGACTCCTACTACTAATGAGGTGGCAATAATACTGGTTTGAGTTTCACTCCCTAGAAATATTTGGAGATATCTCCAAGAGTTTCAAATGGGGCTGAAAAAAGGCAGTGGTGATGTAGGAAGAATGACTTCCAGCTAGTGAAATTAGTTTTCTGGATGCCTTTTTTCAGGAACTGATATGGTTAGAAAATCCTGGTAAGAAAGACATCCTAATGAGATGTAGATGGGAAAGCTTTCTCTATTGAGGACCACTGGCCCTGAGGGGGTAACATTAATTAAGCATCCCACAAGTGTAAAGGAATCCATTTTACAGTCAGTTATTTTGGTTTGTTAAAACTTTTCCAAGAGAAATGTAAGATGCTCCATTCATTAGCTTTTTCATTAGTCAATGAGAACATGAAACACTTTTGGGGAGTTAGGTTTCAAGAATTTAGGTAAATCTTCATACTTCGCTGAAGGGTTTATAGAATAATATAGAATCCATGTGAATGTAATTATTCATTTTAGAAAGCTGCAAAGAGATGTGTATGCCTGCTTTCCTGCTACTTAGTGGGTGGCCGTCTTTACTTGGCCAGTGGAAATAAAGCTTTATGTTTAATAGGTCCCAGGAGGGTGACTCTATCCAGAAAACAGCCCAATAGTCAGATGCCCCATAGCTATTATTAGGGGCTGTGTAATTACAAGTTGGGTAGACAAAGGGGCCCACAACAGACAAAGGGAGTTGAATTTTCTACTCTAGGGTAAGCCACCTTTGAATGCGCCAACTGTATGAATGGGTCATATAAGGTTAAACACAGGGGCTGATAAAATTGTTTTGGAGTCAGGGGATATACTCATGAAAGTCATTAGTTACCCTAGCCATTTTCTATCTACATATATTTATCTTCCTTCTCTGAGTAAAGGGGCCTAATCTAATTGGCTTATGTTACTGTTTAATCAATATAACAATATAACAAATAATCAGATTTCAACTCTTCAAGGATGTATTCTTTGATTGATATAGATCCACATTCCACTTATGTGAGGCCCAAGCTCTCTGTGTCTTAACAGATGACTTCAAGAGATAGTAATTCCAAAAAGACCATTAGCCAGGGACCAACTCATTAATAAGTCTTTCTGAACTTGGCTTCACTGCTCCTTAGACAACAGGTGTGCAGTCCATCCCTGGCATCAAATAATTATAACTTACCTTCTGTTCTGTATTATAAAAGAATAGAAAGGAAAGAGAGAGAAGGAAAAAGGAAGGATAATGAGCAAAACCGACACAGAGTGAAAGAGAAAAGTAGGACAAAGAGGGAAAAGAGAAGATAAAGGATCTAGAAAGAGCTTTAGAAGGGACCCAGGGTGGTCCTGTCATTTTACAGATGAGAAAACGGAGGCCCAAAGGAGAGGATTCAGTCACAAAGAGAGAAAGCAGTGAGTCAGGATTCAAACACAGGCCTCCCAACTCCAAGATCAGCAGACTTGCCCTCCAATCATTCTTCCCAGTCTTCTCAGTAAATCCCTAGACTCCTGCTAGGGAAGCAATAAGCTTTGGTGCTGACTCCAGAGTTCTCTGGGCAAGAGGAAGTGAGGGCAGAGACCACAAGAAGTTCTTCTCAGCCTGGAGGTGGGGTGTCTTAAGGTACCCTTCAAGTGCTTTAGGTGCCCAGGGCAAAAAAAGGGGAAGGATGCATCATCCCTGGCCCTCTACTCAGAGACCAGACCTCTGCCTGTCCCCCATCCCACGTACCCTACCCCTTCTTGGGAAGTTTGTTGAACTGGCATGAGTCAACTTGGAGAATAGGGGCTTCCCAGAAAAATACTTCTCTTCCCACTCACCTTGGCTTGACTCATGACCTCATGAGGTGTATTTAGGAATGTCTATGTCTAAGAAGGCCAAATTTCAACATCCTGACAGAACCAGCACTGCCCAGGGAGGGAAGAGACCTGGGGTTTCATCCCTGCTCTGATACTAATTTTGCTCCTTTATTTCTTCTTCTGTAAAATAAAGAGATCAGACAAGGTGGTGTCTAAAGTTCCTTCTAATTCTGCTGGTCAACAAGTCTTTGGCGTCCAAGTTCCATGTCAGCTGAAGCTCAGACTCAGTGACAGTTGAATGATCCTTCCTTTGTGAAGTAGATCCCTAACATTCTTTCCAGCTCTAACATTATCTCATGATATTTTTAGAGTTTTAGAGGGATTGACTTTAAGCCTTCTTTCAGTTCTACTACCACCCCTTCTTTGATATAAGAATTACCTCTATATCCCAACTCCTAATTAAGTTTCTTAGGTGCTAAGTGTGAAAAGGCAATTAACCTTACTTAGCACCTAGTTATCAAGAAAAATTAATTAAAGTAATTAGATACCAGATGGTCTGCTTCCTCTCTCCTGGAGCTACTTCCTCTTTATTAGTCTTGAGGTATCCCTGGGTTTCTGTCCATGGGGTCATTATCCTAGGATCTCGAGAAAAGAAGATGTTTTTGCCCCTTCCCATCTCATTCTGGGAATGGGGTCTGCTGTCTGCTCTAAAGGAGGGTGGGTGCCTCTCGGGTGGTTTGCCTTACCCACGGTTTATAGTGTTTGCTTCAGATACAAAAATCTCCAGTGACTTCAATCTATCCTCAAATTCATCCTGTATTATACTTATCTGGGGAGTCATTGTATGATCTAGGTAGAATTTAAGCTGACCTAAGAGGCTTTTGTTTTGTTTGGGTTCTTATTTAGCATCATGCCTCAAATGCAATAAGCACTTAACAAATATTCATTGGAATGAATTGAATTTATTGAATTCTCTAAGACAATTTTCTCTTTTCTTCGGGAGAACCCAGAGATTGATCTACCTAGTCTCTTCTGGTAGACTGGAAAAAGCCTTGGATTTGGAATTGAGGAAGGCTGGATTTAAATGAAGCCAAGGAAGTTATAACAGAGAGGTATAGAGTCAAGAGTTAGAACAATGGGGTAATTCTATGCTTCAAGTGTGCTGAATTTGGAGTCAATGGACTTAATTTCAAATCCTCCTTCTGCCACTTAACTTCTCAAAGAGGGCAAGTCATTTAACATCTTTAGGCCTCAATTTCCTCATCAGTAAAATGAGAGAATTAAACTAGATAACCTTTAAGTTCCCATATAGCTCTAGATTGATGATCCTCTATGCCCCTTTTCCTGTCTCTCCCTTTTTAAAATTTTAATTTTATATGTATGTAATATATAGAATAAAGATTTTAGGAAAAAATTCCTTTTTATTAAACATGTATTTTATTGTATTTTCCCTCCAAATATATGTATGAATAATTTTTTACATTTGTTTTTTGACATTTTGCAATACAAATTCTGTCTCCCTCCTTCCCTTCTCCCCTGGCAAATAATCTGATATAGACTTTGTTTTGTTTTTTAACCCTTACCTTATGTCTTAGAATCAATACAGAATGTTGGTTCTAAGGCAGAAGCGCAATAAAGGCTAGGCATTGGCGATCAAGTGACTTGCCCAGGGGTCACCCAGCCAGGAAGTGTCTGAGGCCACACTTGAATCCACTACTGGGAAGGGTATTCTCTGGGGATGGTTCTCCATCCACTAAGCCACCCAGCTATCCCCCCCAACCCCCATCCCATATGGATTTTACTTGTGCTATCATGAAATAAATTTTTCCATATTTGTCATGTTGGTTAGGAAGCAGAGCCAAGATGGCAGCTTAGTAGCAGCAAAAGCTAAAAAAAGAGACTCAAAATGACAGGAGTCAAAAACCAACAGCAAGATGGAGTGAGGAGGCTCTCCTGCTGAACACAATCATATTTTTCATGTTGTAAAAGAAGACACTAATTGCTTATGTAAGAAATAACTCAGGAAACCCACCATTCATTCTAAAGATGGCCATTGTGGAGATGAAGAAGGAAGGATAAGAAAACCCTTTGGCTTCTTTTTCCTCTTGGATCCCCCTCCCAGATCTTGCTTCCTTCCACCCCAGAGGCTCAGTCATAGTCTACAATCATCCCCAGCCTCTATCCCTATTCCTTCCTTTCCACCCAAACTCTCAGCTCTAGCTTCTTAACACCTTTTCACCCAACTATTCTCCTTCCTGTTCTCTCCCCTTGTCCTTACATGTAACATGTTGTAATGGTAACAGCACTGGGTTTAGGGCGAGAGGAGTATGGGTTCAAATCCTGTCACTGTTACTTAATACCCATGTGATGGTGGGTAAGTCACTTAAATTCTTTGTGCCTGTCTCCTCATCAGATCGGAACTCAGATAATCTTTAAGGGTACTTCTAGTTGAAAATTCTATGATCCTAGTAATATTGGCTTATTATTACAGGTAACCCTTCCACATTGAGACTTTCCCTGTTGTGGTTTCAATATATTAAGGGTCAGCATAAGAAATTAAATTGGAAGTTTGGGGAAGTTTTGCAGAAGCCACAGACAATACACAAAGGCCAACATGACACAGAAAACTTCAGAAACTCAGAAATATGTAAAATATATGTATAATCGGCATATTTTATCTTTTAATACCAAAATATGTACAATTTCTTTTTTAAAGTTAAAATAAGTAAAAAGTGAAAATTAGTGAAAAGAACACAAAAGCCAAGAAATTTTACACAGATTTTCCAGCTGATGGGGATGCTGTGCCCCTAATCTCTACAATATGGAAGGGAGAGTGTAAAATGATTTATAACAGTAACCCCAAAAATTAGGAGGCATTTCTTCCCAATATCCCCCACCCCCCATTTTATAGATAAAGAAAAAGAAGAGGCAGCCAAGGACTTGAGTTCTAGACACATGGACTAATACATATTCTAGCTACCATGTGCATACAGTCACCATTAATGCTGGGGTGGTGAATTAACTCTTCTTCATCCATCCCTGTAAGTCTCAAGGAAATGTGGTGTTGGCTCTGACCCAACAAAGAGGCTCCTTATCTAAAGGAGGGAGAAGTTAATTTGCAAATCCTGTTAGACACCTTCTCCTCCTTCCAAGGGAAGATCAAGAGCCTCTGGTTACTTGTGTTCAAAGCAAAGAGCCAAACCCCTACTGGAAGGGGCCAGGGTACAAACCCACCTCCATCTATATTCTATGAGACCGCCCTTGCTACTTAATGGACTTGCTCTTGGTCATATTGGGTTACAATTACTTGAGAGATGGTATAACATTGGAAAGAGAGCATTCACCTCAGAACCAAGAAGACCTGGGATCATTTCTTACTCCAGACAATTACCAGTCACATGACTCTGGATAAGTCATTTAAACTCTGCCTCAGTTTCCTCATATGCAAAATGAAAAAGGGTGGACTTGATGTCCCTCCAGTTCTATGTCTGTGAATCTTATTATGAATAAGGATTTGAACCCAAAGCTCTGGATTCCAGAGCCACTATTCTTTTCTGTCACGTAAGCTATACTTCAATGCCGTAGGAGTTTCCTTGGATTCTGGGTGTCCACTAGGAACCTGATCACTGTATATAACAGTGTTATTATAAGAAAATGCTGACAGAGCTCCAAAGAACTGACTTGCAAATGAACTTTTGGAATGCAGCCCATTCTAAGCTGGGGTCTGCCTTGCGCCTCTACCCCTAGCCCACGACATGATTAGAGAGAAACTGGAAGCGGTTAACAGACGTCCCTGCTCTCTCCTAAGTTAATTAAAACGAAGCATGGCCTCTGCTCCCACTAAGCTATCCCAGATGGTGGCCTGGTAGACTTTAAATGTTACCCAGGGCAGGACTCCATGTCGTCTCTTGGAAACCTAAGCCCTTCTCTCAGCAGCTTTAGCTCATTTTCTTTTTTCAGCTGCTTACCAGTCTCTAAATGAAAATTTTTCCTACACTCAGTGAATGGAATAGCAGAAAGAAAAAGGACAAAGGGGTTCAAATCCTGCCTCTGATGCATGTTACCAATCAGGTCATTCAGTTATTTCAATTGTGTCAGACCCTTCTTGACTCCATTTGGGATTTTCTTGTCAAATATCACGGAGTATTTCTTTCTCCAGTTCATTTGTTTTTTAAACCCTTAACTTCTGTGTATTGGCTCATAGGTGGAAGAGTGGTAAGGGTGGGCAATGGGGGTCAAGTGACTTGCCCAGGGTCACACAGCTGGGAAGTGTCTGAGGCCGGATTTGAACCTAGGACCTCCCGTCTCTAGGCCTGACTCTCAATCCACTGAGCTACCCAGCTGCCCCTCCAGTTCATTTTACAAATGAGAAAACTCAGATAAATGGTTAAGTAACTTTCCCAGGGTCACATGCCCGAAGTCAAATTTGAACTCAGGATCCTGCTGACTATTAAGGCTGACACTATCCAAGGCTGGTTTAGAATCCCTCATTTAAGAGAAAATCATGTACAAGTCAATGTAGGTTGGTGAATGACTGTGAAGGCAAAGGACTCAGGTTTCTATCCAGGTTGGCTGTGCTACCTACCAGCTCTCATTACCCAAAAGTCCTTGGGCAAATAACTTAACCTCCCAAGCCTCAGTTTCTTCCTCTCTAAAAATGAAAAGCGTTAGACTAGATGGTCTCTAGGACGATCCCTTCCAACCCTAGAGATCCAAGATCTCATGACTTGGATGTAAATCCCATTATTTTCTATGACCTGAAGGAAGTTGCTTCTCTTCTCCTATGCTTCAGTTTCCTCAGATGAAAAAATGAAAAGAATTATTCTAGATAATTTCTTGTGTCCCTTCCAGCTTTGAATACTATGAACTTAGGACATGGGTAGGAACTTTAAAGTTTCCCATTTGTTTGGATTAAAGATATACTGGTTCAAGTCTGGGGATTTTCAGTACCCCTTCAAGTCAGAGGTTTTTAACCCAGGGGTCTCTACTGGGTTTTTTGATAACCGCAATTCAATAGAATTGATTTCTAATTCTTTGTGTTTTGTGCATTTAAAACTATTTTGATGAATCCATTGGCTTCACCAGATTGCCAAAGGGATTTATAACATAAAAAAGGCTAAGAATCTCTAATTTAAGTCTTGTAGAAGTCAATATAGGTTGCCAAATGACTGTGAAGGCAAAGGACTTGGGTTCCTATCCTGCTTATGGTACTTACTCCCTGTGTGACCTTGGGCAAAGTCTAGGCTTCACTCTGCTACAGTTTTTGTTGTTGTTGTTGTCTTCAATCATTTTGCCCACTTTGGGGTTTCCTTAGCAAAGATATTGGAGTGGTTTGCTATTTCCTTCTCCAGCTCATTTTACAGGTAAAGAAACTGAAGCAAACAGAATTAAGTGACTTGCCCAGGGTCACACAGAGAGTGAGTGACTGAGGTCAGTTTATTCATCTGTAAAATGAGGCTGTTGAATTAGTAGGTCTTTGAAGTCCTTTTCTACAATCCATTAGAATGTTTCCAGTTCCCTCTGAAATTTGCCACCAGATGGCAGGATTTACCTTTCCAAAGTTCAGCAAATCCTTATGAAATCTGAATCCCCAGGCAGGAATTTGTGAAGGTCAGCTCTAAAGCAATTTCTTATGATAGTTCCAGTTCATCAGACCCCCCAACAAGCAGGAGGAAGCATCCCTGGGAAGATCTGAAGAGGGAATAGCTCCCAGAAGAGACCTGTTATTGATGAGACATTCTACCATAGGCATGTCCTCAGAATAAGACCCATCTCAGAGTTGCTGGATAGCAGCAGCCTTCACATTAATTTTAATATAGCCTTTTAAGGTTTGCAGAACATTTTGCATACATTTGATATTCCTAACAGCCCTGGGAGGCAGATTTTATGTTGTTTGGTTGTTTTTCAGCTCTTCGTGACCCCCTTTGCATTTTCTTGACAAAGATACTGGAGTGGTTTGTCATTTCCTTCTCTCCTCACCCCAGAGAGAGAGCCACTTGACTCACTGAGCTCTGAAGACTTGATTCTATATTCTAGGAAAATGTTCTGATTACATACATACATACATACATACAGCCATCGAACTGAACACCATAATCTAGATGCTGTCTGATGGGTATCCCACAAGACTCTCACCTCTCTCATTCTGGACACTCTACTTCTTTGCATATGATTGCAATAGCCTTTTGGCTGCCATGTCACAGTATTGATATTGATATTTCAGGATATTAAAAGTCCCACAGGTTTTTGTTTTGTTTTTATGAACTGCTATCTAGAAGTATCTCCCCATATCCTGTACTGGTTCAGTTGGGTTTTTTTGAACCTAAGTGTAGGACGTTTGTGTCAATCAAAGTTTGTCTTATTAAAAAATTTTCCCATCGCTTTCATCTGTTGTGATCTATTTGGAACCTGATTTAGCTACCCTGCCATCCAATGTGTCAGCTATCTCTCCCACTCACCCAACAACCATTTGCGTCATTCCTGTATTTGATAAGCATGCATTCTTTATCTCTATTCAGTCATTGACAAAAATGGAGAACAGAACACTTGCACAGTGATAATCCGGAGATACTTCTTCCCTCTATTCTAGCAAAAATGTCTCATATACAAAGGTTCCTGAGACAGTAGCCATCTTTCCTCCTAAACCATTTTGGTCATAATGGAAGGAAATGTGGAAGACATTAGATTATGGAACAACAATGAAAAGAGGTTCAGGAACAGGCATGGTGAGTGGATGGTTACTCCAGTTTATAGCCTTGGTGACATTCTTGATTCTTCTTTGCCTCCCTTCCCCATCAACCAAATCTAATCAGTTGCCAGGTCTTATGGATACCACCTCTGTATCTTTCCCTCTACTTAAAAAGTTATTATCCTTAATTGGAGCCTCATCATCACTCACCTGAATTATTACAATAACTTCCAACCAGTCTCCCAGTTTTCTGTTTCTCTCCTCTCCAATGTATTTCCAAAGCTACCAAAATAATCTTCCTCCAGCTCTGGTCTGCTCAAGTTTCTCTCCTACTCAACAATAATTAAAAGCTCCTTGATACCTCAAGGATAAAATGCAAACTCCTCAGTTGGGCATTTAAAGCCCTCTTCATTCTGGCTCTCTACCTACCATCCCAGACTTAGTTTACAAATCTAGGACACTATGACCCAGAGAGTTTAAGTCACTTGCTCAAAGTCACACAGTAAGTGGCAGACCTGGAAATTAAAACTAGGTCCTCTGACTCTGATACTTCAGATTGTCCTCTTGATATCTGTCTTTCCCCATCAATTACTGGTGCTCTCACACCTCTCCTAATACCCCAAGCCCTTTTAGACTTACTTCCCTAAGTCAGGAGCCCATATCTTCTCTCTGCTAGCTATCATGTCAGAAAAGGTCTGAATTTACATATGTGTATAGAATGTATTTATATGTTACTATCTGATTATGGTTATGTGTGCCCCCCCACACACACACACACATTTGCTTGATAACAAAGGAAAAGACTTAAAACAACCACACTGAATGGTCTCTGAAACTTTGAGATGCTCTTAGCAATTGATTGAATGCTAATTGAATGCTAATTGATGTTTTTAAATTGCGTGATGCCACCTTCAGTATCCTTTTAAAATGAAAATATCTTGGGAAAAATTACCACATTAGATCATTGATAATACAGTTGAAGACCACTCTACTAGGAGCCAGGGGCCACAAGTTATAGTCTCACTTCTACTACTAACTAGTGATACTGCCTTTGGGGCCTTAGATTACCTACCCATCTCTAAAGAGTGGTGACAGGTCTAGTTCCTCCTTATTATCAATACAACTAAGACAAAAAACTCTTTTTGTCTCAAACTACCAACTAGATGTCTCTTCCTCTCTGCTTCAGCAGATGACACTATCTTCTATTTTATTGAGCTCAAGACTATGTGACAGCTGACCTTCTCTACCCATCACCACACCCTCCTCCTTCTCCTCTTCCTCTCTCCTTTAATCCATCCTCTCCTTTTCTCCTTTTTTAGAAGAAGACACTCTACCCCCAATCACCTTTTTTTGTGGCTAAGCCTGAGAATATCACAATATTCCACTCCCATAATAAACCAACTCTATGAAAAAGAGAGGGAAGTAAATTTTTTCAACTCTTAGCATTGTTGTACCCAAATTCTAATACCCAGATTCAGTCCTGGCAGGAAGAATCACACTGACACTGCAATGTGCAAGAAGAGGCTCATGTATTTGCTAGCAGAGAAGCTAGGGTCAGTGGCAGAGAGGAAGATTAGCCAGTCTGACCCTGAGGCTTCTTCAGCCAGGGGTTTATATTGAAAGGTTTGGGGAAGGGGGTTGGTGCATACATAATTATCAAGGTGGTGTCAGGGACTGGTGGTCAGGAAGCATCTGGCAAGGGGGGTTTCAGGGTCATAGGTCAGGAAGCACCTGGCCAAACATTCATTAAAGGGATAAACATTTGTTAAGGAGGTAAATATTTGTCAGGATGGCAAATATTCCCAAGGAGATAAATATTCATCAGAGATGTTAAGGAGGTAAATATTCATCAGGGTAGTAAACATTCCTCAAGGAGGTGTTAAGATAGCTTCAGCTGGGAAAACATTTTTAGGTTTGTCATAGGGGGAAGGTAAGGGAGCAGAAAATATTTGGGGCTGGAGTTTTGATTTTTAGGCTCATCAGCATTTTGTATCTTCCTTCTTCCTTCCTTTCCTTCCTTCTTTCCTTCCTTCCTTCTTTCCTTCCTTCTTTCTTTCCTTCTTTCCTTCCTTCCTTCCTTCCTTCCTTTCTTTCACTTTCTCTCCTCCTCCTTCTTTCTCCTCCTACCTCCTCCTCTCTCTTCTTTTCATTTAAATTATTATAATCGGTGTATATTATTTCCTGGTACTTCTTAATTCACCTGAATTAATCATACACTTTAAAATATAGTAAATTATTATCCTGGTCTGTCTGCTTACCCTCCAGTGACCTCCATCTCTGAGCCTCAGTTCCATTATCAATGAAATAAAAGGATTAGATTAGATGAAGTCTAAAACCCCTCCCAGCTCTAGATAATGGGGTCTTCTAAAGCTTTGATCCCATTAGGCTCTTTCCTTTGCCTCATCCTTGAAAAGCAGACACAAAGAATCCCATTAGCCCATGCAAGAATTTTTTTCCAGCTTGAAAGTGGCATGGGACTCTGGATTTCCCTTTGTACCCCCAAATTATAGAAGGGCTCCAGGTCAAATTGTAAGCAGGAAAATTCCTTTCCTTCCTTGCATTCCTTGTTAATGCTGAGGAAAGGGTAACCCTGAACATCAAACACGCACAATAAGAAAGACCCCTGAGGCAAATATTCCCCTTGGAATTTCCCCCTAGATTTCTAGTTGGACACAGAGATATACCTCCAGGCTATGCTTTGATATATATGGTTTTATCTAAGACATATACTCACCCCCTAAACTATGAGGGTCACCCCTTGTGTCTTCAGGACACAAATCCCTGTCAGATAACATACATCCCGGAACTCCTGCCCAACTTCATTCCATTATCAGTCGCATTATTATCCTTGTTTTTCATAAGAATATAAAAGACACAGAACACATCCCCTCTAGGAGGCATCCCATCTATGCTCACCTCCCAGACAAATTTAACATGAATTCCAAATCAATAAATTTCTCTTTTTATTTCTAAGCTAAGTTATACAATCTTGCATCCTTGCAAAGGGTACTCATCCCGAACCCTAGGGGCTCACCTCTAGCCCCCCACCACAGAAGGATATGCCAGAGTTTATAACTCAATAGAACAGTTTTCGAGAATTCAAGACTATTTCCACACTTTCATGAGGAAGCATGTTAGGATTATAGTAGATTATGTTGCTTATTTTTCACATCTATATATTTTTAGTAACAGAAAATTTCACCCTCTACAGCATTTATATGAGGCAGTTAGATGGCATAATGGATAGAACACTGGGTTTGTAATCCTGAAGACTCATCTTCATGAGATCAAATTTGGCCTCAGTGCCTTACTACCCTGGATAAGTCATTTCACTCTGCTTGCCTCAGTTTGCTCATTTGTAAAATAAGATGGAGAAAGAAATAACATCTCTGCCACAAAAACCCTAAATGAGGATGCAGAGTTGGACACAACTGAAATAAATGAATGACATTTATATATTTTGTGATATTTATGTATTATGTGATAAAGCAAATTGGTTATCTCCAGTTTATCTTGTATATATCTTGTTTGTCCATAGTAGTTTTTTTTTTTGTTTGTTTGTTTTTTTTATTTTTTATTTTAAACCCTTAACTTCTGTGCATTGACTTATAGGTGGAAGAGTGGTAAGGGTAGGCAATGGGGGTCAAGTGACTTGCCCAGGGTCACACAGCTGGGAAGTGTCTGAGGCCAGGTTTGAACCTAGGACCTCCCATCTCTAGGCCCGGCTCTCAATCCACTGAGCTACCCAGCTGCCCCTTGTCCATAGTAGTTTGAACATTTTTTCCTCCTTTAGACTGTGAACTCCCTGAGGGCAAGAACTATCTTTTGCCTTTCTTGTATCCTCAGTGCTTAGCATAGAGGCTGGAACATAGTAGGTGCTTAATAAATGCTTATTGATTGTCTAATTCAATAGATCCAATGTTAAGTGAGAGTTCGTAGAAGCAAGAGAAGTTTGTGGGGATCCCTGGTAATCTCACAATCTCTATGACTAACTAGATCAGAACTCTCTTCCCTGGTCATTACTCTTATGCATACATAAACAAATATATATGTGTGGTATATGTGTAACCTACTGACTTTTTCATTGCTTTCCCTTATGAAACCCTACTTTTCATCCTCACTGTGAACTACAATCCCTTTACTCCTCAATTCTTTCTCAGGTCATCTCCTAGGCACTTGTCACACTCTCCTCTGTTCTATGTAGACCCCTTGGTGAACCATTCAGTTCTACACTATTGTCATTTCTTTAATCCCTAACCCTCTTATTATTTCATTGATTAAACCCTGCTCAGCTTCAGCTTTCAATCACTGTCACCATTCATCATTTCATACCTCTACAAGTACTGCTAAATGAAGCTGAAAAAAATCACCCATCTGTTCCAACTATCCACTACAAATTTATGTTATATAATTTCAACTGGGCCCTCACTGCTACAAGGCAATCCTACTTATACTTCCCTAATCAAATCACTAGCCCACTTCCTACAATGACTTTTGAATCTTTTCACGCTTCATCAAAATTCCCATAACTCTACCTTCTCTCCATTCTGTCAATTGAGAAACTTTTCTCAGATTTAACAGAAAAGAAATATGGCCATTTGCTGTGAGCCTCCTCTTCCTCCTCATCTCTTATTACTTAGATACCTTCTGCCACTATCTCCTTCATCTCCATCTTGCTCAATGAAGTAGTTTTACTCTTTACCAAAGCTAACCCCTCTGCCTGTTCAAGTGATCCTATTCCATTCCATAACCTCCAATAGATTGCTCCCTCCATCATCTCTACTCTTTAATTTTTTTCAATCTCTCCTTGTCTACTCATTCCCTACTATCCACAAACACAACAATGTCTCCTCCATCCTGAAAAAATTCTCACTTCATCCTTCTCTCCCACCAACTATCCTCCTGTAACTCTTCTGCCCTTTATAATTAAACTCCTCAAAAAGGTCATCTATAATAGATACCCCCATTTTGCTCCTCTCTCTTCTTAACTTTTTACAATCCAGCTTCCAATATCATCATTCCACTGAAACTGCTCTTTCCAAAGTTACCAATGATCTCTTGGTTGCCAAATCTAATGAGCTTTTCTCAGTTCTCACTCTCTCTGACTTCTCTGTAGCTTTTAATATGGTTGAGCTCATTCTACTCCTTGATATTCTTTTCTCACTATGTTTTCAGGTCGTCATTCTCTTCTAGTTCTCTTCCTACTTATCTGATTCCTTCTCAGTCTCCTTTGCAGGATCTCCATCGAGGTCATACCTTCTAATTGCATGTGTCCCACAGGGTTCCTCACTAGGCCCTCTTTTCTCCTTCTATATTACTTCACTTGGCGATTTCATCAGCTTCCATGGATTTAATGACCGTCTCTATGCAGATGTCTCTGAAACTTACCTTTCCTGTCCCAATCCCTCTGCTGACCTCCAACCTCATATTCCCAACTACCTTTTAGATATCTTGAACCAAATATCCAATAGATTCCTTAAATTCAATGTGTCCAAAATAGAACTTATTTACCCCCTAAACTGGGCAACATGATTCTCCTAGTCTCTCTGGCTCATAACCTAGGCATCATCCTTAGCTCCTCACTATCTCTCACTTCCCCATATCTAATGTGTTTCCATGGCCTGAGAATTTTACCTTGAATTTTACATTTTCCCAATATGCCCTCTTCACTTCTCTGACACTACCACTCCTTTAGTACATGCCCTTATCAACTCATGCTTGGACTATTGTTATTGCCTGCTGGGAGGAAAGTGGTGTCTGCTTGCTTCAAGTCTCTCCTTATTTCAATCTATCCCCCATTCAGCCACTAAACTGTTTTTTTTGAAGTGCAAATGACTGCCACCCTCCTACTAAATATACTCCAGTGGCTCCCAATCACCTGTAGGATCAAATACAAAATACACTGTTTGACATTCAAAGCCTTTCATAACCTAGTCATCTCCTGTCTTTCCAGTCTCCTTACATTTTATGCTCCAAGATATACTCTTTAATTCAGTGACACTGGCCTCTTAGATGTACCACAAACAAGAAACTTCATCTCTCAGATCTGAGAAACTTTTCTGGGCTACCCCTATTCCTAGAAGGCTCTCCATCTTCATCTCTGCCTTCTAATTTCTCTGGCTTCTTTTAAGTTTCAGCTAAAATTCAATTTCAGGCATTCTCCAACCAATTAGAATGAGAATTCAGTTCAATTGAATCCCATTAACATTTATTAAGCACCAACTATTTTTCAGATATAACACTTATATTTTAACCAATAAAGAACTTGAGGCTATCCCCCCCAAGAATATTTATTGATGTATGCATGAGTCTGCTAACAAAGAATGGACCTTTTGCTAGCCTCTGGAAGCAAAAAGACCTTGAAGAAACTTTAATTCTAATGCCTTCCCTCTATTAATTATTTCCTGTTTATCCTGTATTTGACATGTTTGTCAATATTTATTTGTTGCCACTACCACCACCATCCCCAATTAGATTGTGAATTCCTTGAGGGCAAGGGCTGTCTTTTTGCTTTTTGTATCCCCAGCACTTAAGAGTGTTTAATAAATATTTGCAGAGGTAGCTAGGATCTCCTTTATAGACTACAAGCTTCTTGAGGGTAGGCACCCTTAGTTTTTTGTCCTTGTAACCCTAGCCCCTAGTGCTGATGAGGAAGATAAATATTCATTTGTATTATTTATTATTGTATTGTTTATTGTATTATGTATTAATAATATTTCTTTTTCCCTTAGCATCCCAAAAGGGAGGGTGAAAAAGTCTGCTCCCAAACTAAGGTTACTCCTACCCTATTCCACTCCCCCAGGCTATTAATCTAGGCTGGGACCTTTTATCTTCTGATAAAACCTTGAAAGGATTAAAGGCAGAGCTGAGCATGAACATCCATGTTGACCTCTGACCCATCTGAAGGTGTGGTAGGCCAGCCACTTGGCTGGGGAAACAATAAGTTGGTGTTGTCCTTATTTAGGCAAAGATCCACCTCCCCTTTTGAAATATCAATCACTAGGGACTGCCAGGGGAGGTCCAAGGGATGAACCATCAGGCCAATAAGAAAGAAGACATACCTCCCTTTAAAGGAGAGTCAAGGCTCATTCAGGGTAGTTTTGCTTAGGAGGCTAGGGGAAGATCCATTCTTTGTTAGCAGACTTATGGATCTTTTAATAAACCATGTTATTCTTGGGAAAAGTGGCCTCATATTCTTTACTAGTTAAAATACAGATGTTTTACCTGAAAAGTAGCTGATGCTTAATAAATGCTTATGGGATTCAACTGAACTGAATGGATAATAAGTTGAAAGTTTACTCTTTTTTTCTCACAGTGAGTGAGTTCCTTCCATAGCAGAATTCTTGGCTTTTAGGGCACCTAATCAATCAAGTTTAGTTTGGCAAGAAATGCCTAGTGAAACTTTTTGCTGGGATGGGTTGGTAACTATTTAATCAGAGCATCAAGGTATAAGAAATTAAACCAAGCTCCAAGACTGGTGGCACAGGGAGCATAGATTTATAGATGGATCTAGAGCTCACCACTCTACATCTCCAAGAGAACTGATTCTTATCTTTGGCATTATTGGAACACTACTAACCTTTGTGGAAAGTAATAGAATGACTGACTAGATAATCTCTTCTTTATTCTACTATCTTCCAAAGGGGTACTGGGGAAAGTATGATACCTTTCTATTACATATCAGATATTTCCAATATTCATAAAGATAAAAGACACTTTTCCAGATTGCTTTGGAAATGAATAGTCCCACCCAGGCTGGGAGGTTAACAATTTAATCTCAAATGGCTCAGCTCCCCTCCCTCTAAACAGTTATTAAAGAAAAGATAATCAGAGGACTTGGTTACTTGAGAGTGGGATAAAATCCCATATAGGAGAGAATGATCTCACCTAAGGGGAAACCATGCCTTCTCACTCTGAGGATTAGTCTACAATGGAGTTACCCTCCTGAGATGAACAGATGGCAACATTCCTCTTGTGGCACTGCTTCTGACTCCAGATTTCAATACCATGGAAATTCCCTCTTCCCTAAGGCCTTCTCACCCTGGAACATCCCCTTGCCCCTGTGGACCTTTTGTTCATGGGGGAGTTCCTTCCAAATATTCCATCTTGAAGAAGGGCCCAGGAATCCTTCATTCCTTGAGGGCAAGAACTCTCTCCTTTTGCTTATATTTGTCTCCCTGTCACTTAGTGCATTGCCTGGCTCAGAAAGCACTTACTAAAAGCTTGTTGACTGACTGACTGATTGCCTGCCTGCTTCCTACTGAAAATAGGTCCAAAAGGAAATGGAATGAGAGTCTGGATCACAGCCTGAGGACCTGATTCAGAAGAAAATGGAGCTTGTGTCTACCTTCTACCACCTGCTGGATCCCCATCTTGGAAGTATTTCCAGGGTTTTCTGATCAAGGTTCCTTTTCTGTCTGATCCCCTTTCCAGGGACAGGATACCCTGTTGCAAACCCAGAGCACCTACCTAGATCTAAGCAGTTTCTCAGTGGGTGAGAGAGAAATGCTCTTTTAAGCACACTATTATATAGGCATCTCTTGACATTCTTGTTTTTGTCTCATAGAATCCCTGACATCTACAAAGTATATGTCATGTATTACTTCCTCAGCATAGACATTTCTAATTCCCATCTACCTCCTTTTCTCTGGAAATTATTATGTAACAAATTGTATTCATTTGTCTTTTTTCATGTTGAATTTCTTCTCCCCGCCTTTCCCAAATATAATCCTTGAGGGCAAAAACCGTTTTTTCTTTTTTTTTTTCTTTTTATATACTTAGTACCTAACAATGTACCTGACATATAGTAGGTGCTTAATAAATGTTTGATAAATTGAATTGAATGATGCAAGAGAAAAGAACAGTGTCTTGGACCATCCAAAAGCCACTTATATTTACAGAATGAGTAATGTATTTCTATCTGCATATGGGATGGCAGACATTTGTGGGATTTGCTTCAAATGAAATAATGGAATCACCATAGATGGGAAACTGTCCAATTCCTCCATCTTTCTATTTCTGCTCAGAATGCATCCATCCCTGTTTCTCATTCTAAATTGCTAATGTATGGAATCGGAGTTACTCACAGACTTAGACAAAGTCTGAAATGGATCCAGGTTAGCTCTTCTAGGTTTCTTAGTTCTGTTTTGGATGGAGGTTAGGGATGGGATAGAAAAAGAATGAAACAATTAAGTACTTTTCTAAAAGCTCTTCATTTCACTTCC
The DNA here is from genome assembly GCF_016433145.1 of Gracilinanus agilis. Classification (NCBI taxonomy): domain Eukaryota; kingdom Metazoa; phylum Chordata; class Mammalia; order Didelphimorphia; family Didelphidae; genus Gracilinanus; species Gracilinanus agilis. The sequence goes on from NC_058132.1 coordinate 334,662,724, forward strand.
TCTTAGAATACAGAAACCTCAGACAGTTTCTGCCAACAAAAGATTTGATTGCATAGAGTGGATGGCATTTTAGCAAATACTAGAAAAATCGCTTAACCTCCTTGAAATGGTTTCCTCATCTGCAAAATGGACATAATAATATTTACACTATCTGACTCACAGAGTCGTTATGAGGATTTAAAGGCATAACAAATTCAAAGGATGATTTTCATTGATATTACTGTCTACTGGTAACAAACAAGAAATCCAGGTGCCAGAAATACAAAGATAGGCATGACACAGACCCTAATATTACAGAGTTTACAATCTCATGAACTATATTCAGTTAAAAAAGTAACTATGATTGGAGGGAAAGTATGATGAGTACCAAAAAGAGAGTGAGGCAAAATGCCATAAGAAATTTGAGGAGTGAGAAATCTTCACATGAGGGATCAAAGAAGTCTTCATGGAAGAGGTGGCTCTTGAATTTTACCCTGAAGAAAGGAAGAAGCTTCAACATATGGAGACTGAGTGGGAAGTTGCAATCCAGGAATAGAGGAGTGATGTGAGCAATAGCAGGGAAATGGGAGAGAGCAGGATGTGAACAAAAAATAGAGAGTGGTACATTTTGGATGAGACTTAGAGTACATGAATGAAGGGGGGGGAGGGGAGGTGGGTGTTGATGTGAGATGAGGCTGGAAAGTTAATCTGGAGTAAAGAGATGCTATTGAAAGAATTTCTCAGGACAGGTAGGTAGTTCAATGAACTTAGAGCCAGTCCTGGAGATAGGAGGTCCCGGGTTCAAATGCGGCCTCAGATCACTTAACATCAGTTGCCTAGCCCTTACCATTCTTCTGCCTTGGAAATAATATACAGTATAGAGACTAAGATGGAAGATGAGGACTTTTTAAAAAGAGTTTCTGCTTGACTATGTGCTATCCTAGATGGTCCCTAAGGTCTTTTCTAACTCAGAGATCCAATGATTATGTGAAAGATCATTTAGGCAATGTTATGAAAGTTAGATCATGAAAGGGAATAGATTAGAATTAGGAAAAACAGTCAGTAGACTAGTCAAGAAGAGATGAGTATCTGAACTAAGGATTTAGCAGAGAGAGAAGAAAGTAAAGAAGTTCAAGAGATACTATTAATATAGAATCAGATATTTGGCAACTGATTTGTTATACAGGGTAAAAAGGGGAGAAAATCAAAGGGAACTCCAATTATTCAGAGAAATATAGGAAGACATATTAATTGATATAGAGAGCAGAACTAAGAAAAGAACATATACAATGGCTGTAACAATGTAAATGCAAAAAAATTTAACATGAAACCACCAAATTTGACAAATAAGGAAGAGTTATAAAAGTCTTCTTCCCTCCTTCCATTGAAGAGGTAGGAGTTTATGGGCATGGAATAGTGCATACATTGTCAGATATAGTCCATATGTTGGCTAGTTTGGGGGATATTTAAAAAAATGTGATACAAGGGAAATCTCACTGAGCTGAAGAGAGAGGGAGGTATTCAGAAATGAATGTGATATAAAAGCAAAAAGAATCAATAAAACTTTAATTGTGTATGGCTTCAGGCTTATGATTTCAGGTGAGTAGGGACAGGGTGATGTTATCAAAAAATCAAGAAATGGTGTTATTAATAAAAACATAGAGAATTTGGGAGGAAGGTGAAGTTTTTCTTTTGGGGAGCATGAAGGGAAATGATGAGTTCACTTTGGACATGTTGATTATTGAGATGAGACATCAGCAAGACATCCAAGTAAAGCTATCCAGCAAGCATTTGGAACAAAAGAACTGAGTTCTAAGAAGAGGTATGGAATGAAAATGCAGAATTAAAAGTCATCTTTAGAAGTGCTTGATTGAACTTATGGAAGTGAATGAGATGGTTAAAAGAAACAATGTAAGAAGAGAAATGATGATACACTATGGGGAGGACCTTGGAAGATACCCAAATTTAAGAGGAGAAAAAACATATGAGAAGTCAACAAAAGAGCCAGAGCATTAGTAAAAAGGGAACCATGAGAATGTACTGTCATGGAATCCAAGAGAGAAGAGAGTATCAAGATGAAAGTCTACAGAATAAAATACTAAACAGAAGTCAAGGAGCATCAGAGACATTTTTTTAAGCTAGTGAGTTTTATATTAAGGTCATTACTGATCATGGAGAGAGTTGATTCACTTAAGTAATAAAAATGGAAGCTAGATTGACAGAGGTTGAAGAATGAGTAGTTGGGAAGAAAATGGAGATAATGAGTTTAATTACTCACAAGAATTTTGATAGAGAAGTAAAGGAAAGAGATAGGGAAATAGTATGATGAATGTGTTAGAATTAAGGAGAGGAGCGTGTGTACTCATGTGTGTTTTAATATTGAGAAAATTGGATACTTTTAGAAGATGAGAAGATATCAGTAGAAGAAGAAAGGAAAAGACTGAAAGTACATAAGAGAAAAATGATTAATAGAACAGAGTCATAAAGACAGGAACAAAGATAACATATAGGATATAGGTGGAAGGGTTAACTTTAGCAAAGAGAAGGATCATCTCTCCCCAAAAATCATAGGAGGGAAGAGGATACTGAGAGACTTACAAGAGTGTAAGAAGAGACCTGAAAGTTCACCTCATATGTTCTCATATTTTTTCCATAAAGTAAGTGATTTGTTGAGAGTGAGGAAGAGAGAATCACAGGATCAAGGATATGGACCTGGAACCAATGTAGAAGAACCTTTTAAATGTGATTTAAAAGCATATACCTAAGGGGCATCTAGATCAGGCCTGGGTCCAAATTTGATCCCAGATACTTCCCAGCTATGTGACCCTGGGCAAGTCAATTAACCCCAATTGCCTAGCCCTTATTGTTCTTTTGCCTTGGAACTGATATTAGTATCAATTCTAAGAGGGTAAGGACATATAAAAAAAATTTTTAAGTATATACCTAAAACCAAAAGTTAGATTAAATACAATGAGAAACAGTAAAAGCTTTCCCAATAAATACAGGATTTAAATGAGACTGTCCCTTACCCAGTGCTATTTAATATAATTCTAGAAATGCTCATGATAATAGTAAAGCAAGAGAAAGAAATTAAAAGTTAAAGCATAGACATAAAAAAGATAAAATGGTTCCAATTTGCTAAAGACACGCTTTGCATAGAAAGTCTTGGAGAATAAGCAAAGAAATTGAAACAATAGCTGTGATAAAGAAATAGTGTGTAAAAAAACACAAATATTAACATGATTTCTATATAGCAATAATAAAATCCAAAAGAACATAATAGAAAGAGAAGATCCATTCAAAATGACCATGAAAATATACCAGATATCCAAGAGTTAGTCCACCAAGGCACAGTCATGGCCTATATAGCTATAATTGAAAAATAGTCTTAAAAGAGATAAAGAATGACAAATAACTGGAAGGATATCCAATGTTTGTGATTGGGCCACACCAATTTAATAAAAACTATGGAACTGCTAGAATTAATTAATAGATTTAGTGCTATACAAATCTAACTATGAAGAAGATGCCCAATAGAGCAAAGCTAGCTTTTTTTTAAATCATGTTAAAGATAAAAGATATGGAATCTCAAGGGAAAAATGGAAAATGGGAATGAATCAAGAATAGCACTTCCAGTCTTCAAACTATACTGTGTGACCTTCAATAATCTGTGGAAAGGTTTTGTTGATTTTGTTGATTAGTCACTTTAAAAAGTGACTAAAATACCCATATTTTCATTTGACTCAGAAATCCCACTTCTACATAAATACCCCTAAAGAGGTCAAAATAAAGAAAGTTCCCACATATAACAAAATGTTTATAGAAATGTTTTTGTACAAAGACCTATAAAAAAGGTAGATACCATTGATCGTCAATGAATGACTAAACAAATCGTATTACATTCCTGTGCTGAAATGTTATTGTGCCATAAGAAACAATGAATATGAAGAAGTCAGAAAGGCCAGGAAAGTCATTTATGAACTAAAGCAAAGTGAAATAGGCAAATCCAGTAAAACAATATACACATTGCCTACAATGCAAATTGAAGGACAAATAATACAAAAATGAAACTGAACACTGACTGAGGTCGATCCTGAAGATGAGAGATGAAAACCTACTTCACTCTTAATTGTTATGATTAATTTTGCTTAGGTTCTTTTCACTTTCTCTTTTATTCTTTCTTAATAGTAAATTTCTTTTCGGGCTGCTAGATGGCTCAGGGGATTACGAGCAAGGCCGGGAATCTGGTGGTTCTGGGTTCAAATCTGATCTCAGATATTTCCTAAATGTGTGACCCTGGGCAAGTAATTTGACTCCCATTGCCTAGCCCTTACCCTTCTCCTGCCTTGGAACCCCTACTTAGTATAATTTCTAAGACTTTTATTTTTAAGTAAATCTATTCTACTAATTTTCTAATTTTTAATCAAATTTTTCTGCCCTTTTTGCTTTTACATCACCTACATTTCCTAATATAACCACCTCCCTTTTTCCTTCCAGAGGGCTGTGGCTTAAAACAAAGAATTTTAAAAAGAGGGGGAAAACATTCAATAAAACAAGGCAATACATTTTTAAAAAATGACATCATATGCAGTGTTCCTCACTCGTAGACCCTCACTTTACAAGGAGATAGAAGAGAGGGCCTTCTCACATTTCTTCCTTTTCATTCTTGGTTGAAAAGGATGACTTTCTGGGTGAGGAAGTGAGAAGGATATGTCCAGGAACAAAGGTGATATAAAAACGAAAGCTGGCAATACACTTTTAAGAAGAAATATGTGGACTATAGAAACTTATCTAGCTCAGCTGAAATCTTTACAAGAGTCAGAACAGTCATTGTAAGGAATGTGATAATCAATTAGATTATGGGGTAGCAGTGAAGGCCCAGTTGAGATTAGACAGCATCAATTTGTAATAGACACAGTCAGCATGATTTCATCTAACAGAATAGAAGTAGAAGTGGAATAGACAAATGGCAGGATTTGCTCATGGTTGGCAGGGCAGAAATAGTCTAAAGCCAAGAGAGTATAGATTCAGGAAGAGCTTCATTAATGATTTTTTGCAAAATGTATAATAATAAAATATTGCTTCTTGGTCTTTTTTCATTGATATGGGGTTCAATGATCAGGAAAATTTAGACAGCAATGAAAGATACAAGTCCTTTGGTTGAAAAGCCCCCTTTCAAAAAAAATCCCATAGTCTGGTTCCAAGCAAAGGAACTATTGTCCTGGGGAGCCCCAGCCACATATTAGTGTAACCGAATGCTCCAAACTAGATCTTTTGGTCTTCATATGCCAACATAAAGATATGTCTCTATTCTGATGAAGTTCAACATTCATTATAGCATTGAGAATTTCCTTTAGACAAGGGAAGGGAAGGGAAGGGATGGGAAGGGAAGAGAAGGGAAGGGAAGGGAAGGGAAGGGAAGAAGCATTTTTATTTATTTCAATTTCAGCACATAATTGAGGCCTAGATTAGATAGATCATTGTCCCAATTCTTCTACTTCACTTTTGAATATGAACATTACCTTAGATCTCCCAAATTTAGGCAAAATTATGATTAGTCTCATCTATAAACCAACTCAATCTTCTTGCTCTTTTTTCTCATCTAACTTCTATGGTCTCACTTTGTCTGATTCTATTTCCAGGACTTCTTTTCTATCTCCATTTGCTGAGCCTCTTCCAGATGTTCAAAGGTTAGGTAGGCTCAGCTGCTTTGGCATCTCCAGTTCCCTAGCTGCTTATGGTGCTAAATAAGCCAAATGCCCTTGTCTTGTCCGATCAGTAGATGTTTCTAAAGCCAGAGTAATAAAGAAAAGGAGAGTATGACCAGATGGCATTGATTCACTAAGCATCTGCAAAGACATAGAATTCATAACTTAGAACAACCTGGGTAATTCTGTGTACCATATTAATTCATATATGTACTGTATCATTTGGAATGGGAATCAGGATATGTAAATTCTAGTGCCCCATCAACAAGAAATCTCCTTATGATCTTGGGCAACTTCCCTTCTGTAAAACTTAGTTTTCTCACCTGTAAAATTAGGGATTTGATTTAACTTGTCACTAAGGTCCCTAACTATGATTCTTTGAACATATGATTCTAGATGCCCCTTTCAGATATAACATTAAATAATGACATTCTTTAGCAATAATGCTTCTAGTTAGATAGTTGTCTAAAGGAGAAATTAAATAAAATTTCATTTGGTTGATCTGAGAATTATCTGCATTGAATAGCTTTATGTCCATGTTCCAAGCTTCAGACTGATTCACTTTGAGAACATAAATTCCACTGAGGAATAGCAAATAAAATGGAAGGTTTGATCCTCTCACCTGATAAAGATGTTGAAGGTTCTTGGTGGGAATTAAAATTAATCCTCAATCACTAATCTAGTCATTACTAGATGTTAAGTCATTTTTTTAAGCCCTGTCCAACTCTTAATGATTTTCTTGGGAAAGATTTGGGATTTTCTTGGGAAAAATACTAGAGTACTTTGCCATTTCCTTCTCTAGTTCATTTTACAGATGAGGAGCTTAAGTGAAAAGAGTTAAATTATTTTGCCCAAGGTCACACAAAGAAATAAATGTCTGAGGCCAGATTCGAACTGAGGAAGATAAGTCATCCTGACTTCAAGCCTGGTATTCTATCCATTGCACCACCTAGCATTACTGAGTGAGATCTGGTTAAGTGGTAAATTCCTTTTAAGGGGCAGGAGTTACTAGATTTTTCAGCCAGACTTCTGGCTTCTTGAGAACAATTCTGGTACCATGGAGCTCTCCGAAGTACTGAATGTCTTCAGTTTACAAACTCTCACCCTCCCTGAGCCAATCAGAACTCTCTGCCTTCTTTCTGCCAAGAACCCAACTTTTGATGATGTTGACTACAATTTAAACTTGCTTCCTAACTCACTACTACATTAAACAATACTATCGTGTAACTGATCCTCAAACTATGAACCTGCCTGATCCCTGTTAACAGGAAGTAGATCCCTAGCCATGCTTCTTACACTAATGGCACAGGTCCCTGGTTTGGTTCTCCATCCTAGGGCTTATTTTTATTTTTCCTATAGGCTTGATTTGAATTAGTCATCTCTGATTGTGCTGCAACTAAATTTTCCCATAGATCAATTCCTTTATAGAATCATTGGTTTAGAGCTAAAGCAGACTTTAGCAATCATCTATTCTAATTATCAAAATCATCAATATTGGGTTATCTAAAAAGAATGTAAGAGGGGCAGCTGGGTAGCTCAGTGGAGTGAGAGTCAGGCCTAGAGATAGGAGGTCCTAGGTTCAAACCCGGCCTCAGCCACTTCCCAGCTGTGTGACCCTGGGCAAGTCACTTGACCCCCATTGCCCACCCTTACCAATCTTCCACCTATGAGACAATACACTGAAGTACAAGGGTTTAAAAAAAAAAAAGAATGTAAGAAAGCAGTGAGGGAAATATCAAGCAGACTTTCTTCTCAAATAATTAGGAAGATGCATTCCAATGATATTATGTTCATAATTATGGGCAGAAATAATGTAAGTGACATAGAGCTAGAGTGTATGCCTTCCAGGAGTTTGTTAGGGCCCCAAATACTAGAATGATAAAGACATATTAAAGTTGTCATATATAGAGGGCTATTCAATACTATGATAAATATTCTATCTAATTAGTATGATTATTTCTTCAACTGTTACAGATCACAGATCATCCATGCTTTCTTGTCCTGATTGAATCTTATCCATGTCTTTCTTTAAATTTCTTTTTGTTCTGAAACTTTTAAGTTATTTTACTCTTTCCATTAAAATGCATTTATTTTCTCTCCCTCCAATGCCCTCCCCAAAATAAAAAGGGCATAGAGACAAATAATACCCTTGTATTAAAATTATGTAATCAAATAAAACAAATTTCTACATTGGTTAAATCCAAAAGTATATGTCTCATTTTGCATCTCAAATCTATCACTTCTGTGTCAGGAGATGAGTAGCATACTTCATCATTTTTCTGGGATCATGGTTGGTCACCAAATTGCTCAGAATTCTTAAATCTTTCAAAGCTCTTTGTTTTTAAAATATTCCTGTTAATACACAAATTGTTCTCCAAGTTCTATTCACTTCATTCTGTATCAGTTGTTATAAATCTTCTCAGGATTCTCTGAAAGTATTTTTGTTATTCCTTTTATGACAACAGTATTCCATTTCATTCCATAAACTTATCATTCAATATCTGCCCAACTCAATAGAAACATTTCTCTGGGTCTTTTACTATTTTGAGGATATGGGTGCAGTACTCGGGTATGGTGTTTGCTATATGATTGACTTATCTTTATCATACATGTCTTGGATGATTTCTTTTATACTATATTTACATACAAATTATTATGGTTAATGTGTTGCAGCCTACATATACCCTATCTGCTCTTTTCCATAGTCTTTTGGCTCTCTCGAAAATTAATATATCTGAGACAAGGATGCTCCATGATTCACAACTATACAGTATCATAGGAGAATATGGTAGTAGTATTTAAAAATAGACTTTGACAATAGGCAATAGCTCTCCTCTTAGTTCATCCTCTTTGTTGGTCATAATATGAAGTAAAAATAATGAGAAATTAATCAAATCTGACAAGGTTAAGCAAAAATTTAAAAATTATCAATGAGAATATTTGAAATATAGATTTGTGCCTACAAATGTTAATAATGGTCTTATCTCTAAATATATATGAGCTCTGAGATATTAGCTAATAAGAATATAAAGCCATCATATCAGCAAGAAATTTAAAAATTAAGTTTTTTTTGGTAAAACCTATGTGTATATGTTTCATATATGTATATATATGAAATCTCATCTCAGCCCAACTAAAATATTTAAAAACAAAAATTTTAATTTTTTAAAGAGCTTTCATACAGTGAGTTTCAGTGAATTTATAAAAAATACAACACCTTTTGAGTGTTTATAAGAACAAGTTATAACACCAAGAAAGATATAAATTTAGTAGCCAAATTTTCCAAAAAAATTTTATCATGTAATTGATGGATGGGATTGAAAATGACAATCATGATTTAGAAAATGCAGCCAACTGCCCACTTTTCCCATTTAGATCTACATATCTTTGTGACATATTTTTTTCAGGTAAGTCAGAAATTAAAACCAAGAATTAAAACAAACGGAACTTAGAACCAAACCTTCAAATTAATATGATGTGTTAAGCCAATATTAAAAAATAATAAAGCATATTCGATTGCATTTCTCTTACTAAACTATTATTAGTAATAATTTAGAGCAAAAAACTTTGTGTGCTATCAATAAATAAAATAAACTATTTAAAATATTTATTTCATTTTATTTCATCCTTTAACATTTCCATTTTAAGTACATTTTATCTTGCATACATAATAAATGTATAACATATATTTAATCATGTATAATGTGAATGCATGTTTTATCATGCATAATAATATAATTTACATGTAAATAAATATATATATACTCATATATCTCTATAAGCTTTTTTTAAACTGATCAAGCATCAAGCAATATGGATAAAATCTCATGTTTGGTGATGAACAAGAGATGGAATATTGAAAAAGCCACAATCCTGAGGGTGATAGGAAGGGATAGGAGCTAACGGACAGGTATAGCAACTGGCTTCAAAAAAGTGAAAGGTCAGTTATCAGGAGAGAAGTAGAAGAGAAGGGGCAATAATGTAGAAGGGTTTTGAGATTTCAAATAAGAGAGGGAAGGGAGTCATACTAGATAGTGACTATTTTCTACCAAGAAGAGATCCCTGGGACACATTACCATTATTCTAGTTGGCTTTGAGAACTAGTAATGATTACTCATGGTCACAACCATTCAACTTGTTCCAAATCCACCAAATTGTCCAACTTGCGTATCTCCATCCCATCTAAAAGAACAATATGAAAGACTTTGTCAAATGCTTAGCTGAAATTTTAGTAACCTGAATTCCCTTGACCCCATTCTAATAATCTTGCTAAAAAGAAAATGAGATTAGTTTGACAGACTATTTTTGGTGAAATCATGATGGTTCTTTATGACCACTGCTATCTTTTCTAGATATAACTCAACTATCCCTTTAATAATACATTCCAGAATTTTTTCAGGAATTTAAGTCAAGATCACTGACTTACTCATCATCTATTATTTCCTTCTGGCTAGGATATCTTTAGTATATTCATACCACAATATTGTTTCTTTTTCTCCCTTCATTGCTCTTCAACTAAATGGTCTTTGCCATGCTTGTTCACTCCACTTCATGAATTTTCTCACATCAATATACCTTCTGTATCCTTTGAACTGTATAGGTTCTTTTTTTAAAAAGCATACCCTTCTATAAATATATTTCAGTCACAGTCTTATCCTACTAATTCTCAATTATTTTGATGCAAGCTAGAATTCTGTCCCGCCACTTCACTTTGTTTCCCTCAGTTTTCTATTTCTTGTCAATGATTTTCCTTTTCTTTCAAATAATACTTCATTCTTCCTTCAAATCTCATGAATAGAGAAATGTTCCTACAGACACTTCCCCCTCAAAGAATCTCAGAATTTGATGGGATTTCACAGGATGTCTGGTCCAGTGCCTAGCTATCAACAGCCCCTTTTATAACATAACCAATAAATTATCATCTGGTCTTTGTTGGAAGACCTCCAGTGAGAGATAATCCATGACCTGGAAGAACATGCCACTTTTGAAATTCCTTCTGTATTAGGAAAACTGACCTGAATTTAGGCACAGATCATTATTCTGAGTAAGTGGCAGAAACACAAACACAGAACATTCTCTGCAGGTGACTGGAAAATTTAGCTTTCTCTTCATATTTGTTGCAAAAGGAGATCCTTGTGTCTCTATTTTATTTGTTGCTAGCCTCTTTGGTTAACTCTTATGGCTAATAGGCTTTTACTAACCCAGGGGGTTCTGCCACCAGGGGTCTTTGAGGAAGTTTTTATTATTAATCTAATTGTCAAAATCACTATAAAATGATGTATGAATAATAATAGAAGTGCTGAAACTCTGAATGAGCAAAAGCTAGTGATGAATGCTAAGGACAACAAAGGCAGCTTTTTTAAAAGTCATGTTGAGAGCAAGAAAAAAGATCAAAGAGGGGATAGATGCACTGTTCAGAGCAGAAAGTACAATGATAATGTAATAGAGAAAAGCCAAGACTATTCAACTCTTACTTTGCTTCTGCTTTCTTTACCAAGAAGAGCAATCTTTGGACTGAGAGAATAGGGGAAAAAATTGGTTTCAATTTTTGACCTTTATGAGAGAAAGTTGCAGGGGAAAAAAATAGGAAAGGAGAAATGTTCTTAAGCTGAATAAAGGGAGGAAGAAATTGTGAATGTGTTTTTTGAAGGTGAAGTTGAATTTGTGAAGAAGGTCAGAGATCTAATTTGGAAGAAGAGAAATTTTGGAGAACTTAAAGATATGTTGAAAGGGAAGCATTTTAGTTGAAGGATGGGAAGGGAGAAAAAAAAGGATTAGAAAGTAAAAACCCAGAGGGAATAAACAAGAACATGGCAAAATAAATAAGAAAGTAAGTAAATAATAGATAAAGTAAATAAATGAAGAACCACATCTGATAAATTGCCAAATCTTGTCATTTTCTATTTCATAAGATTTGTTCCCTTCTATTCCCTGACATATACCACCCTATGCTCTTATCATCTCTTATCTGTACTCTTATGGTAGTCTTCTAATTGGTCATTTTATTTCAAGTTCCTCTCCCCTCCAATTCATTTTGCATACCACTATTAAAATTATTTTCCTAAAGCTCAGTTCTGACTATGTTCATAAACTTATTCAAATTAATTCCAATAGTTCATTATTATCTCCAGGACCAAATATAAATTTCTTTGGAATTTAAAACCTTTCACAACCTGGCCCTTTCCTACTTTTCCAGGCCTCTTGCACTTCTCTCTATGTTCCAGGTGTAGTCAAGTCTCTCACCTAGAAAAAAAGGTAGAAGGTCTCAAAGGTTACCTCTTCCCACTCCAAGTCATCAAATATCCTGAGATTGAGCCAAAGCAGTTTCATGTCTTCCGAGGAATGATTAAGTAAATGCCCTCCATGTACTTTATTATCCAACTTTACTTGTTTGTTTACTTTTCCTAAAGCACATATCTATATTTTCACTGGCTATCCCCACAGCCTGGCTTGCTCTGCCTCCTCACCCCTGCATTTTAGAATCCCTGGCTTCTTTCAGAACTCATCTTGCTGCAAAGAGCCTTTCTTGGATCCTCACATATGATAGAACTTTCTCCTCCATTGTTACCTTTCATATACTCGCCGTATCTTGTATTTACCCAATTAGTTATATGATGGATCCCTTACCAGAATGTAAACTCTTTGAGGACAAGTATTTTTGTCTTTCTTTGTACATCCTGTATTTTGCACAGCAGCTGAAGTAGCCTTGGTATGTCCTCTGACACTTCATATAAGTAGTCATCTAATAGAATAGACCTTTTATTCATCAAGGAAGATCTGGTGAACCAGTGCAGTACCTCTGGAACAGTGTGAATTAATAGCCGTTTTTCACAATTAAAGTTCATGGGAACATTTCTTCACTGGGGACCAGGATGATTCTAAAATGGTCCTTATGATATAATGAAGGCTTTCATGCATTTTTAAAAAAGGTATGAAGAGAAGGCAACATTTTTCAGTAGCCTGTATTGAGTATGTGATATAAATAAATATTTCTGCTCCAGCCAACTAACTTCTCTCTATGTTTCAGGTATAGCCCAGTCTCTCATCTAGAAGAAAAAGTGGAGGGTTTCAGGGGATTCTTCTTCCCACTCCAGGCTATCAAATACACTGAAGTTGGGGCAAAGTAGTTCCTTGTCCTCCAAGGAATGATTAAGTAAAGCAACAGAAGCTATCAGATGATAGATCTTCCAGCAAAGATCAGAGAATGAAAAGCAGAAAAATAGTGACTAGTGCCTTCTCAGGTGGAACAGAAGTAGCTATTTACCAGCCTGATGGTCACAAAAGAAAAGTCTGTTGTCTTTCTGGGGCACACTTTGAAAACATTACAGAGAACCTTCAAAGACTTGTCAAAAATGATGACTACAAGCCTCTGGCTATTCACAGAGATCCAAATGATACTGCTAGACTAGAACCTAGAAATAAAATATTGATAATGATTACAAAGTCTTGGACAAGATACTTAAGACCACAGGGGCATAGGTTGTGCCTTTCTTACTGTTGGACACTGAAGGCAAAGAAAGGGAAGATGGAAAAAGATGTGGGAAATTAATAGCAAGGGAAGAAGATGGTGTCAGATACTGGAAAGACAATGATAAGAGATGTGTCCAAGGTGGGAAAGGGCTTTGGGTCTTGGAACTGATACTCAGGATCAATTCTAGGACAAAAGGTAAAAGTTAAAAAAAAAAAAAAAAAAAAAAAGACTGAACCGGTCCAGGCCATTGAATATAAAAGTAGAAGTTCTAGATTCAAATCCCCTTTTTAAAAAAAATTCATACCTTCTGTCTTAGAGTCAGTACTATGTTCCAAGTCAGAAGAGTGATAAGGGCTAAGCAATAGGAATTAGGTGACTTGCCCAGGGTCATACAACTAGGAAGTATCTGAATCTGGATTTGAATTCAAGATCTCTTGTCGCTAGTCCTGGATCTTTAATCCAGTGAACTACCCAGCTGCCCGCTCATGTCTTAATTCTAACATGCTATAGCTATGTCAACTGTAATAAAGGAATAAAGCAAGTGGATGGGGTTTGTGGGGCCCTAAGTCAGTAGGTGGGAAAGGAGGGTACAATGGCGGAGGTAGTAAGTTGAGGTAATAGGAGATGTAAGGGAACGACTGAGTTTAGGGAAATATAAGATGATGGAGTATAATGAGCGGCAAGGGAGAGGATGAGGTAGTTGGGCAGGCAGCTGCAACAGGGAGACAGAGACTGGGTACACAGGCTTGAGACAGAAGACACTGAAGGGAAACAGACTGAACCCCTTCCAGGTAGGAAGGGCACTTCTATAGACAAAAGGTAGGGCTAGTCAGAAATGGTTTGAAACTAACTAGAGGGCTTTTAGTCAGTTTCTCAAGCTCACAAAGAAAGAGTCCTAAGGCTCTTCCCTGTCTGTGAAATAGAAGGGCTTCTCAGAGGAAGTATAGAGATCACCACTTCCTCCGAGATGGACGCCTCCAGCTCCTCTCAGGACCCAAAGAGAAACTATTCCTTTTTCTCCTTATCCCTCTTTTATCATTCAACCAATGATCTAGCAAAAGGTTTGAATAAATGACAACCGGATTTATTAAGTATCAGGGTTGATTATAAAGGACAGAGGGATACAAGGTTTCTCTAACAACTGCCTAGGGAGAAGCTTCACGTGGGGGAGGGACACAGGAATGGGAGACTGAGAAAGGGCCTGCCCTCACTCAGTCCCGGGAGGTTTTGTTGCCTTTAAGGTTAGGGAAGTTACACACAATGAATCAGGAGATAATTTGTATCAAGGGTAAGCCCTACTTGACTATGGGGAAAACTGAGTCTTCGAAGTTTGATTGCTACTACCCAAATCCACCCTTCTCCCAAAGCCCACAGGAAATTAGGAAAGGAAATGGTGATTGGAATAGGGAAGGTCAGGGAGATCCAGAGGAATTAGCTAAGCTACAAAATCTCAAGAGAAAAGGTACAGAATCAAGGCCAGGTTTCAGCCCAAAGACTGAGCTCAGTTGACCCTTCTGCTCTGACTGAGCCTCTGGGATCAACTGTCTCTAGTCAGGGTTCTAAACCCTCTCAACTGCCAGAAATTCTGCAGTTAGCCTTTTGTAGAGTTGATTGCACCTCTGCACTACACAACAAAGGCAAATTACTCAGTTTACTCATCTGTAAAATGTGGATAATAATACTTGTACTACACACTATTTCAGAACATTATCAAGAGGAAGAAGCTTTGTAAACCTCAAAGATTAAGAGTAGTTGAAAGGAGAATACCAGTTTCTAATATAATTATTTTTTATAACAGATCACAATTATAATTCTTCATCATTCCAAGTAAGATAGTTTCTATTGAAATTTTGAGGTGAGCCCTGAAAAGTGTTTTGTTTCTTTTTTAATGTCGTATTGAGTACTATAGCACTCTGCTGGTATATGCCACAAGGTGATTAACAGTGTTTCATTGAGAAAACATCAGCAAGGTGGCACAGTGGATGGAATGTTGGGCCTGAAGTCTGGAGGACCTAAATTCATATCTAGCTTTAGACATGTGCTCTGTGATCCTGTGCAAGTCACTTAACCCACTTTGCTTCAGTTTCCTTAACTGTAAAATGGAGCCCACACACCATCATCCCCCTCCCTGTCCATAGAAGGACACTGCAAACCACTCCAGTATACTTGCCAAGTAAACTTCACTAGGAAAATAAAGAGATGTACATGATTTAAAAAATTGTCTTAACAAAACATTAGGGAAGTACTAGCATAGCTATTAGACTTCCTTCAGGCATAAAGACTTAGAAAAGATGGGGAAATAATACTCAGTAGAGTCACATACTTTTTCATATTAATTGGTTTAGACAATGTAATAATTTTCATTTTTTATTTAATTCACTAAACATTAAGCACCTGTTATATCTGTTGCCCCTAACCCAAACCTAATAGACCAGGTTTATATTGAGTCCCTCTCTCAATAATCTCTGACTTTCCTAACTATATGAATCTAGGCAAGTCACTTAACCCCATTTGCCTAACTCTTTCCCTTCTGTCTTAGGATAATTACTAAGACAGAAAGAAAAGGTTTTTTTAAAAAATCTATATGACTCCTATCTCCTATGAGGATTTACAGTGTCATAAACCTGGAAGGGAATTTAGAGGCCTTCTAATCCAACTTAATCTGATTAAACAGATCAAGAAACTGAGACCCAGTGAGACTATGATTGATCCAAGATCACAATGGGTGGTGACAAAGGTAAGGTTTGAATTCACAATTCCTAACCCCAAAACCCATTGCCTCTGCCACTATACCCTATTGCTTCTCAACTTATCTCTGGGATAATCATAATTGATTAATTTCTCGTTTGGGATTATTAGACTAGGAGACACAAGAAAATGTTAGGAAAAAATTTTTGAGTCTATAAAGGTTCAGAAGACGATGAAAAATGAATCATCTGAAGACATCAATGAAGATCTTCAAGGAACTCTCCAACCTTAAGATTTCTTTGTTTCTTTCTTAAACCCTTACCTTCTTAGTATCAATTCTAAGAAAGAAGGGCAAGGGCTAGACAATCAGAGGTAAATGACTTGCCCAGAGTCCCACAGCTAGGAAGTGTCTGAGGCCAGATTTGAACCCAGGTCTTCTGACTCCAGGACTCCACAGTCTGCCCACTGTTCTACCTAGCTGTCCCAGCCTTAGAATTTCTAAAATATGCATGCAGAAATTGGATCCAGAGCTGAACGGGAGGAAAGCAGAGTAGATTGTAGAATGCTAGTATTAAAAAAGATGGTCCTTTGCTTCCATGAGAGGCTTGGGGTCTTTGGCATAATTTCCACCTACTGTTTCTAATTCTTTCTTTTTTGGGTTAAGTAGAATAAGTCTGTGTTCCTTCACATAACAGAACTCCAAATATTTAAAGATAACTATTATGTCCCAATTCCAGTTTTCTCTTTCCTAGCCTAAACATCTCTTGTCTCCTCAATAAGCCTTTCAGTCTAGTCTTTTCAATCAATTCATAGTTTATACTTCTGGTATATGGTATCACTTTAAGTCCCCTAATCATTCAAGCTGCTCTAATAGGTTAGCTTTTGCCTTATTTTAATGAGTCCTAGGCCTCTACAACACTTCGCAGACATCTCTTCATCATGTTCCCACACTGGTCCCCTCTTCTTTCTCTCTTTCCCAATTCTAGGATCCCTTTATATATTCTCTTCTCTAGTCAGAATGTAAGCTCTTTCTCCAACAGAGGAATAACATAAGGAAATGAACAGGCAGCTTTGAAAGAATGAATCCAAGTCATTGACAACTATTTTTAAAATGCTCCCAAACACTAATAATTAAAGAAATTCAAATTAAAGCAACTCAGAACTTCAAATTCCTGCCCATCAGATGAACAAGTTGACAAATTAACGGATGACAAAATGACAAATGTTAGATGGGCTGCCAGAAGATGGGTACATTGATGAACTGCTGGGGAATCTGTGGATTGGCCCAACCATTCTGGAAATCAATATGGATCTATGCCCATAAAGATATTAAACTGGTCATAACCTTTGACGTAGATAATCTAACTATTGGGCCTATACCCTAACTAAATTTTAAAAAGAAAAGGTCTTACAGCATAAAAATATTTATAGCAACTCTTTTTGTGGTGGCAAAGAACTAGAAAATAAGAAGGTGTCCATCAACTGAGAAATGGCTAAACAAAATATGGGATAAGAATACATTAGAATACTATTGAACTATAAGAAATGATGAAAGAGAAAGTTTCAGAGAAATCTAGAAAGACATATGAAATGATGAAGTTGGAAGTGAACAGAAATAGAACATGATCACATTACAGAGAAAAATGACTTTGAAAGGCATTAGAACTCTGATCAATGCAATAAGAAACTACAAGTCTAAAGGACTGGAGATGAAATATGTCACTCATTTCCTGCCAGAGAGGTGATAAACTTAAAATGTGGATAAAAAATATATTTTTGAACATGGGCAATATGGGAATTTTTTTGGACTATATGTATTTGTTTCAAGGGTTTTGCATTTCATTTTTGAATTGCTCAATGGGAGGAGGAAATAGGATGAAAGGATAGTAAGTATATGATAAAGATATAAATACATAAATTAAAAAAGAATGAAAAATCCTTTGATACAAAGACTCTTTTGACTTATTTTTTTTTGTATTTCTATTTGTATCCCCAGTGCTAACATTATGCCTTACACACAGTAAATGCTTAATAAAAGCTCTATCTGGGAGAGAACTAGCTGGCTTAGTGAATTGAGAGCCAGGTCTAGAGATGGAAGGTCCTGGGTTCAAATCTGACCTTGATATGTCCTAGCTATATGATCCTGGGTAAGTCACTTAACCCCCATTGCCCAGCCCTTACCCCTCTTCTACCTTGGAACCAATACACAGTATTAATTCAAAGATGGAAGGTGAGAGTTTAAAAAGTAAATGATCTGTCTAATCCTTTTGTCTGCCTGCCTCTATCTAACCTTTCCTAAATTCTCTCTAACTTGTTAGTATCCTTCTAAAATTGCAGTATCCAGAACTGAACACATTATTTGACATAGATGAAGATAAAGAGTCAATTTGAAGAGTAGGTGGCATGGAGTAGCTAAGTGGCTCAGTGGTTAGAGATGGGCTTGAAAATAGGAGATCATCAGTTCAAATCAGGTCTTCGATATTGCCTAGCTGTGTGACCCTGGGCAAGTCACTTAACCCTAGTTGCCTTGCTCTTACTGTTCTTCTGCCTTGGAATCAGTACTCAGTATTGGTTCTAAGAGAGAAGGTAAGGGTTTAGAAAAAAAAAAAAGAGTAAGGGGTGTGATTTTTGGTTCCTGGAAAGTTCCCTCCCTTCCTTGCCTACCTCCAAATAGCTCTCCCACTTGGTCGATGAAATTCTACTATTACATATTTGTTCCTTTGGGTCAAGTAATGATATGTCTTTTTTTTTTAATTCAATTCCCCTAGGAGGAGGGTAATCTATGAAATCATTAATATCTTCAGTAGTTAAGTTTCCATACCTCATTGGTGGAGTTATTGATAATCGATCTTTGGGTACAGACCACAAAATGCCTGTGACTTTTGGTCCTGTGGAATTCTTATCTATATTCTTCCACAATTTTTCCTCAGAGGTTCCAATCGATATGCTGGACACCTCCACTAGGTCTTTTTACATTTAGATGGTACCAACATAACACTCAGACTATCCTTCTATTATCTGAGCCAGTGCAACATGGTTAACATGGCTTCTTTTATAGATCAGTATTTTTCCTCAAAGTTGTTCCTTATGCTGCTTTTAAAAAAAGAAATATTGTTTCGATGCTTCTCTTTCTTTTATTATTGTGACTTCTCAATGATTAATTGCTCATACAAGATAGCCCCACCCCATTAAAACCATCCCTTATAACAAAAATGCAGTTAAATAAGACTAATCAACACATTGGCAATGCCTAAAATATATATACCTTATTCTGTACCCAGCCACCTTTTTCTGACAAAAGATGGGAAGTAGGCTGCCTCAAAAGTCCTCAGAAGTCATGATTGGTCAACGTATTGAACAGAGTTCTAAAGTCTTTTAATGCTCTTTTTCTTTGCACATTGTGCTATACCTTCAGCTTAAGTCCCTGGGGGACCAAATCACTAGAAATATGTTGCAGTTTACTTAAATTCACTATGCATTTTTGCATTGTCTTTTTGGGATAGATAAAAATGTTTATTTTCCAGATTGTGACCTGTAGTTGAATGGTCAATCCATTGGATTAGTACATCAGTACACATATTTGGGAGCAATCTCTGTCGATGGACAGTTAATTAGAACTGAAACTGAATAATAACAAGAAAGTTAGATGGGTTGGATTTGGCCTCTCTGGAGTATAGGCATTTAATAAATGCTTGCTGAATGAATGAATGAAAATGGGATATGAAAAAGGCACAGTTACTAACTTTGATTATCACCACAGCAATATAAAGCAGTCGCCGCAATGAGGAGACCTAAAGAGTCCTGCAATGGCCTAGTTCAACAATAAATATGTAACCCTCTTTCCAAGTGAAAAGAGGGAGCAGCCAAGGATAATACCAGTTCAAAATAAAAAAGCTCTTTTGTAAAATATTCTGGAGGTTAGCAGAAAATAATTAATTGCATATCCTCATAAAGCAATGAAAAGTCATGAAAGTGAAATTAGTGTATTTTAGAAAGCTTGATGTGAGACCACATCATCCCAAGAGCACTGATAGATAAAACTAGAAGGAAAATATCAAACAAATAGAAAATGGAAAAAATCTGACAATGTTTTCATAACATAATTTTTTTTCAAAAATGACAGAGGTATCACTATGTTTGTACTCCACCATCCCAGTTCCTGTGTGCAATATATAAAGAAGTAGAAATAGTACCTTAGAAAATAAAGTAGAAAAGATTAACTAGGACAGACCAAGTACACAGGACAAATTCCTGCTGAAAGTGATAGAATCTTTTTTTTTATTTAATAATTTTTATTTTTTAGAAAAATTAACATGGTTACATGATTCATGCTCTTACTTTCCCCTTCACCTCCCCCCAACACCCCCCCCTTAGCCGATGCGCATTTCCACTGGTTTTAACACGTGTCATTGGTCAAGACCTATTTCCAAATTGTTGATAGTTGCATTCGTGTGGTAGTTTTGAGTCTACATCCCCAATCATGTCCTCCTCAGCCCATGTGTTCAAGCAGTTGCTTTTCTTCGGTGTTTCCACTCCTGCAGTCCTTCCTCTGAATGTGGGTAGCGTTCTTTTCCATAAATCCCTCAGAATTGTCCTGGGTCATTGCATTGCTGCTAGTACAGAAGTCCATTACATTCTATTTTACTACAGCGTATCAGTCTCGGTGTACAATGTTCTTCTGGCTCTGCTCCTTTTGCTCTACATCAATTCCTGGAGGTCTTTCCAATTCACATGAAATTCCTCCAGTTTATCATTCCTTTGAGCACAATAGTATTCCATCACCAGTATATACCACAATTTGTTAAGCCATTCCCCAATTGAAGGGCATACCTTCATTTTCCAGTTTTTTGCCACCACAAAAAGCACAGCTATAAATATTTTTGTACAAGTCTGTTTATCTATGATCTCTTTGGGGTACAACCCCGACAATGGTATGGCTGGATCAAAGGACAGGCATTCTTTTATAGCCCTTTGAGCATAGTTCCAAACTGCCATCCAGAATGGTTGGATCAATTCACAACTCAGAAAGTGATAGAATCTTGGCAGAATTGAGGAACTGTTTTATAAGCTATCTCAGGGAGGAGAAGATACCAAAAGATTGGGAATAGGGCAGCTGGGTAGCTCAGTGGAGTGAGAGTCAGGCTTAGAGACAGGAGGTCCTAGGTTCAAACCCGGCCTCAGCCACTTCCCAGCTGTGTGACCCTGGGCAAGTCACTTACCCCCCATTGCCTAGCCCTTAACACACTTCTGCTTTGGAGCCAATACCCACTATTGATTCTAAGACAGAAGGTAAGAGTTTAAAAAAAAAAAAAATAACAGTTACAGAGTGCTACAATGGTGTGTGCAGGTAGACTAAAGCCTATTTCCAAAGACAGTCTATATGCAAGTGCCAGACAGGGAGGTGGTATGGTCATGTGTGACATGAGACAAGTGAACAGTTAAAAGTACTCCATTGTTACCCAAGAGATCTGCAGAAAAAAGTCTAAAGCAGAGGTTCTTAAACCAGGTATTCATAAACCTAATTTTTTAAAAAATATATTTTAAACCTTTACCTTTTGTTTTGGAATTAATACAATGTATTAGTTCCAAGGAAGAAGAGCAGTAAGGGCTAGGCAATGGGGGTGAAGTGACTTGCCCAGGGTCACACAGTTAGGAAGTGTCTGAGGCCACATTTGAACCCATGACCCCACCCCCACCCCTGTCTCTAGGCCTAGCTCTTAATCCACTGAGTCACCCAACTGCCCCCATTTTTGAAAATATTTTTATATTTCCATATAATTGGTTTCTTGGGGGAATTCTACCAATTTTATTTTGTGCACTTAAAAAAGATCATTCTGAAAAGGGATAGGCTTTCCCAAACTGCCCAAAAGTTCCATAATACAAAAGAGATTCACAACACCTGAAGACCTATAGCACATTATGGGGATTCTTTGAGGAAGATCTATGGAAGAAAATGGAACTGCACAAGA
Source organism: Gracilinanus agilis (assembly GCF_016433145.1). NCBI lineage: Eukaryota > Metazoa > Chordata > Mammalia > Didelphimorphia > Didelphidae > Gracilinanus > Gracilinanus agilis. The sequence continues at coordinate 334,684,539 of NC_058132.1, forward strand.
TGAAAAAGCCTGGAATGTTTGAGACCTGCTCTGACAGAGGGAATGTTCACATTGATGATATCACAGAACCACTGAAATATGAAACTGTTTCTTCTGCAATAAGAGGGTCTAAGGACACTTGTAGAAAGCACTGTGTAACTTTGAAGAGGCATTAAGCACCAGACACAGACATAGGAAGGAGATGAGCGGCAATGTTATTTCATCAAAGCCAATACCTTACTGGGCACTGTTCTTGAGTCCATATTGGATGTTGCTTGGTACCTCACCTTGAGAAGATGAAAGATTGCTCTCTCAATATTCTTTTTCTAGCTCATTGATCTGTGTCTGATATTCTGGAAGGAACTCTGGGAAGGAATAGGCTCAGCACTCTAAATGGGGAGAAAATTCTGCCAGAGGAGTTCCATTTTCCTTTTGTTAATTTCTTCTGCCCAAACCTGTATTGCTTGGCTGGAGGCTTTCAGCGCTCCTGAGAAAGCAAGGCACCGAAGAACGGGGTGATGAGGAGAGATGCAAGACACAAGGGGAAGTATCTTCCCGGGAATGATGGTCTATCCATCTCTGGAAATGACAATCCAAAAAGACGTTTTAATCTCCTCTAGAGACCTAGAGAAAGACAAAACACTCTCTCATCCCTCTCTAGGAAGGGTTAGGAACATCCTTGTCTGGCAACTCTCAGACCTTGGATTCTGGGATTTAGGAACCCCAACTCAAATTATTTTCTAAAAGATGACAGAATTTTGTGTGAGTCACATCATAGGGTGGTGAAGTTGAGTTCTACTAATTTATACCTTGTAGCACTTACCCCACCCCCATCCCCTACTTTCTATGGTTCTGAGTGACCATATTTGAGATTTAGATAACAATGATTCCTGGTTTGGAGGCTGTTGTACAGTATACTCCTAACTAGTGACATGATCTTTCCTCTGCATTGTGTGGAGAAAAGGGTGGAGGCCGGAGATGTCTACAGGGAGAAGGAATGACCTCTTCCCCTCAGCCTCTCTCCATTTTCTCTCCTAGAAGGACTCAGCTGTGGTGTGCCTAGGTGTCTAATCCATGTGCTTCTTCTTCCCCTTTAATCTGGAGTAATGCGGATAGATTTAACTTGACATTGTCGGAAATAAAAATCTCTACCCTACTCTGTTATCCTTTCCTGGGTTCAAAGAAGGGAGGGTGGAAGCGAGGCAGTAAGCGGGTTAAGGATCAGGGGAGGCTGCTCGCACCGTCGTCCAAGGAGTGTTGCCTCTTCTAGCAGCAGGGGCGGCATTAGTGGCGACTGGTGAGACAGTGACCCCAGCCATCCTGTGCTCCTTTCAGAAGCGTTCGGCAAAGCCTCCCTGCAGCACTGCATTGGCTTGTCGGTCCTGCATGACATCAGAGAGGATGGGAGAGAGCCGACAGGGCGCAGGCGCTGGAAGTGGGGAGGGGAGAAGCTCCAGCCCCCGGCTCGTCGAGATCACACCGCCTCAGCATCCCCATCCCTCCGCTCTGACCGTCGGCGCTCCAAAACCTCGCGCCCTCCCTTCCAGCTCTGCAGCCCGCGCGGGCGGCATCCTGAATCGTCCTCCGCATTCTCCTCCACCCCTTCCTTCGCAGCTACTACCTCCTCCTCCTTCTCCTCCTCCTTCCAAAACGCAGCCCGAGTCAGGGGACCAGGGGGAAGCTGCAGAGCCAGGAAAGCTTGCAGCCAGCCCTTCCCCCTTCCAGATCGTAGCCTGCCTCGCCTCCTCTTCATCCTCCTCCTTCTCCTCCTCCTTCTCCTTCTCTTCTTCACAGTCCTCCCTTCTCTACTCCTTCTCCTTCTTTGGCTCCGTCTCCTCTCCTTCCTCTTCTCGCTCCTGTTCCTTCTCCTCCTCTCCCCACACCCCAGAGCCAACACCATGTCCGCAGGAGGAGATTTTGGGAACCCATTGAGAAAATTCAAACTGGTCTTCCTGGGGGAGCAAAGCGGTGAGTACCTGGTTTATTTGCCAGGGTTGGAAGCTAAGTCTGGTGCCACTTTGCATTCTCTCCCACTCCCTTCCATCCCTCAACCTCCCTGCAGTTGTAGTGCACACCTTCCCTTCATCCTTGGGCTCCCCCCACCCCCGCCCCCACCCTGCACCTTACCCTGGCCCCCCTCCTCCCACACACAAAGGAAATCAAAAGCAAAGAGTGGCCCCTGGGCACGAGGGTGGTCATGGAGGTAGGGGTAGACGGAGGAAGGGCAGGGAGGTAGTGGGAGATAGCTTCAGTCGGGCGACTGACTCAGACTGGCAACTGGAAATGGACCCCAGATCTGCTGATCTTTTTGCATAGTGCGGCAGCTCGTGCTGCACTCTGGAATGGGCTCAGCTCCGGGCTGGGGAGGGAGTGGGCTTGGGGCAGCCGGTTTGCTTTTTATTCCAACCCTCGGGCTTGAGGTCAGGGTGCAGCCTGATTGCTTTTGGGATTGGGGAAGGGTGGAGATGGGGAAGGGTGGCGTGACAGAGACTGAAATGGTTGGTGGTGTGCCCCGACGTGGGAAGGTGGAGAGTGTGCAACTGACCACCGCTAGCTCTTATGGTCAAGCACCCACAGGATCTCAAGCGTGGCTATTTTGGCTGCTTCGAGGCACGGAGGAAAGCGGTAAAAATCAGAAGGAAAAGAATGTTAACCCCCATGCCCCCCACTTCCTCCCTCCCCCCAGTCAAAATTGGTTTCCGGGAAAGAAACTTGCTAATCATTCTGCCCTCCAGGAAGACTGGAAAGCTTGGGGTTTGAGGAAGTAGCTTCAACATTAATCTCTTGCCTCTCATCTCAAACTGGACATAGAAGGTTCTAGTATTGGCCATCTCTTCTAGCCTTGTGTTTCTTTGCTGAAGGTTCAAGGTGGGGAGATGTCCCCAGATGATAAGGAGATTTATTGTTTCTTACCTCTCAGGCCTTTCACTAGAGGTGCCCTGAGGAAGTCTGGAAGAAGAGAGGATTTTTTTGGGGGGGAAGGGGACATCAGGTGGGGAGAGTCAGCCTGCTCCCAAGAGATTTGTGCTGCTTTGGCTCTGCAAAGAAAGGAGAGGAGACACACCCTGGTCCTTCCACCAAGTGTGTAAGCGTGTCATTCCTCCCTGCCACCTCTCATCATAAATAACAGAGAAGAAAACATCTCCAGGGGAGGGTGCAGGGAGGGAGAGTGAGATGGAGATGAAGAAGGAGAAGGAGAAGGAAACAGCCAGTTCCCCAGATCTGACTAGAGATGACCAGCTAAATCTACTGCTGCTCTTGCCTGCTCTGCCACAGGAGGGGCTGCCCCTCTATTGGGCTCTTGGCCTGTAAAAGCCAGTTTTCTGTTGCAGGATGACAAGGGCAGTTTCAGTAGTCACAGGCTGGAGAAAGGGAGCAAGAGATAGTGTGTGTGTGTGTGTGTGTGTGTGTGTGAGAGAGAGAGAGAGAGAGAGAGAGAGAGAGAGAGAGAGAGAAAGTATAGAAAGAGCACTGCCCTGAAATTTAAGGGCTCTTGGGCTTTAGTCCTGGACCTACTAGCTATGTGACCTTGGGGAACAACCTTTCTGGGCCTCTGTTTCCTCATCTGTAAATGTCAAGGGTTAAGCTAGGAGATCTCTTAGGCTTCCTTCCAGCTCTGATTTTCCATGACTCTTTTTGAGGGAAGCCACAGGAAGGATGAGTGTTTGGTTTGGTTTGTGATTTGGTACTGTCATCTGAGAAAGGAAGCAGCGTTTGGGAACTGGATCCCAGGATATATCTGCATTTCCATGGAACAGGCCAGAAGAAGCCTGGCCAAGATTAGGCTAGAGGTCCTCTTTCAGCTCAGAGCATCAATGAACTATGTGAAAGGTGTGTCTCACCCCCAGCTTCTACCCAAAGTCCTCATTTTATCCCTAGCATCAGTCCTATCAGCATGGATGGAGCCAATCCTCTTCTTCAGTGATGTGTTTGATATCTTGTGCCCGTATAAGGGACAGAGCCCATTGACAGCTCACAGAGTGGGTGTGGCGGTCTGCGGCCTTGGGGCTGAGAGACAGCTATCCACCCAGGCTCCTGGATGCATTTAAAACTCTGAGCACAGTCTGGGAACTGAAACTCCATTCAAATGGCATCAGGAGCAAGACTTGGGTGTTTTTTTCATTGGGCCCAAGTTGACATTTCTAAGGGAGAACTCATCTGCCTGAGGGATAGGAGCTCAGGAGTGGAATTTTTCATCTTCCCCCAGACAGCATTTTCACTGAGTTGGGCTTTCTTATTCTCTCACTGGAAGTAAATTCTCTCCAGCTTGGGATCTGCTCTATTCATCTAGGATCCCTGGTCTAGGCTGTCTGAGGAAGGGGAGTTTCCATCTGAATTAGACATTGCATAAGGGAGGCTATGTGTTGTTAGGGGAAGAATGCTGTATTTGAGGTCAAAGACTGTAGATTCAAATCCTAGTCCTTTTACCTTTATGACCTTGGGCAAGTCACCCTTCCTGGATCTCCGTTTCCTTATCTATAAAGTGTAGGGATTAGACTAAGGAACCTCTGAGGTTCCTTCTAGTCCTGTTGGCCATATATTGCAGCATGGCACAAGAAATATCCTAAGGGGAAAGGTATCTTAGTCTGAGTTTGGAAAAAAAAAACTCTCCTTCTCATTTCAGCAATCCAGTGTGGGAGAAAGCTTTGTAAACTACTTATATCATTGAGTATTGAAGAGTTTACAGTGTTAGCCTGGGCAAGGGACGTCAAAGAATCTTCATTCAGACTCAAATGACTCCCCTATTTTGCAGGTTAAGAAATTTAAGCCCATAAAGGTGAATTGGCTCAGGTCACAAGGTCAAGTTAACAGCCTGGATGAGAGTCCAGATTTCCCAATTCCCACTCCAGTGGCTCTCTAGCTGATACCAAGTCCTGGGGCCTTTAGATGACCTTGATTTAGGAAGAGGACAGAGACCAAGAGAGGCAGAGAAGATAAGGAAATCCATAAGTAAGAGATGGAAGACTAAAGATAAAGAGAAATTAAGAGAAAACAGAGGTAGGAAAAAAAGATGAATGAAGAGATAACTTTCAATTAAGAAAACTATTTTACAGATAATAACATTTTAAAAGAATTCTGTGTGTAGGGCATAACCCACTCCCCCCGACTAGGTATGCCCACCAGGTTTTAAGAAAATCAACAAAGTGAGCAAATAGAAAAATTAGAAGGTAATTATTTGCATTTCAAAAGCCCTCCTTCAATAATGGGGTGCCTTTAAATAGTTCCCATAGCCCTTTTACATGTTAATTACTTGGCTGAGAAATGGGGAATGAAGAGGACAGAACATTAAAGACTTCTCAGAAATGTAAACAAAGAAATGTACACTGGGATAATGGTGAAAGCACTGAACTGAGATCCCAGGGACCTGGAGCCTAGTTCTATTTCTGCTATTAAATAGTTGTATGACCTTGGGTGAGTCACCCAGGCTCTCTGAACCTTAATATCCTCATTTGTGTAAATGAAGAGGTTCATTTCGATGATTCAGTTGAATTCAGAGTAAGCTATTAAGTGCCTGCTATGTGCAAGATATTATGCTAGGTATTAGGGTAAAAAGAACACTGACATAGAATCCAGCACAAAGGACTTATATTCTACTGGAGGATAGGACAGATAGATAGATGGATGGATAGACAGATAGACAAATAGTTTGATAGGGATAGATGGGTCAAAAGATAGAAAGGTATAGATAGATAAAAAGATAGATGACAGAAAGAGATGGATAGATAGGTAGAAAGATAGATAGATAGATAGATAGATAGATAGATAGATAGATAGATAGATAGATAGATAGATAGATAGATATAGATATAGATAAAAAGATAGATGATAGAAAGAGATAAACAGATAGATGGATAGATTGATAGATAGGTAGATGGGTAGAAAGATAGCTATATAGATAGATAAAAAGATAGATGATAGAAAGCGATAAACAGATAGATGGATAGATTAATAGAAAGACAGATAGAGATAACTTATATGGATTATTAAATGGATAGATCAATAGATGGAAAGATAGAAAAACAGGCAGGTAGAGACAGGTAGATAAGATAAACAGACAAACAGATATATAGATGATAGAGAAGTAAATGCAAAGAATATTCAGTATTACAAAAATAATTTCAAGAGAAAAACAATTACAAACACCAGGAAGGCCTCATGTAGGGGGAAGCACCTTAGTAGTGCTTGGAAGGATGCAGGAATTCCCTGAATTCAAGGTGAAGAGGGTGAGCATTCCAGATATGAGATACCATTTTTTTTAAGTCAGGAGGAATTTCTAAGAACTCTTACAGTTTTTCTATTTTATTCATATTCTAATTCTCCATAATAAAGATCATGGATGTAGATAATAGTGTTTAATAACCATCATATATATGTATATATGTATGTATGTATATATGTATGTATGTATATATGTATGTATGTATATTAGAAGAAGCCTGGAATAGATTAGGAAAAGGGCTGTGTTTTTAACAGTCAGTTTTAGGAGTACTCGGGCTTGAATCCCCACTCTATAACTGATACCTTACAATAATTTGAGCAAGAAAGCTAGATGGTTAAGGATAGATCAATAGCCCTGGAGTTAGGAAAACTTGACTTCAAATATGACCTCAAACACTTCCTAGCTGTGTGACCAAGCAAGTCCCTTAATCTCTGTGTCAGTTTCCACATATAGAAAATGAGGATAATAATCCCCATTATAATTTACCTTTCTACCTCCCAGGGTTGTTGCTAGGATCAAATGAAGTATTTATAAAGTGCTTAGCACAGTGCCTGGCACAAGGTAGGTACTTAATGAATGCTTTTTTTCCTTCCTCCTTCTCTTCCCCTCCTTTTAATCTCTTGGGACCTCAGTTTCCTTGTCTATAAAATAAGCAGGAGTGGACTTGATCTCTCAGTTCCCTTCTTGCTCTAAACCCATGATACCATAAACTCCAAAATAACCATGCCCACAACAGGAAATAGGAGTCCATAGACAGAAAAAAATATTTATTCACCACTTACTGAGGAAGATATTTATTGTGCAAACTCTGACCTTGACTTTTTTGGGGGTTGGGATATTATCTCTTGCTTTCCTGGAAATAAGGAATCATTCCACTTATCATAGATAGGTCTCATTTATGCATTTTACCTTATTTACAATAGGAGATCAATACATGTTTGTTGAATTGAATTGATGTTCCTGATTGGTACTAATGGAGGGGTCCAGAAATCCACAGGTCACAGAATTCTCTATTTTGCCCATTTCTTTTAAACTTTTTTTAGAAGGTTTAAGTTTTGAACCTGAGTAAATGAGAGGAAGAGGAGTAATCAAGGAAGTAGATAATCCAGTTGTACAATCTGGCCCTGAGTGACCAACTTAATTAGATGTATTGAGTTATTCATAGAGTGCTTAGTAGTGGTTGTAGGGTCAGTCAGTCAGCAAGCATTTATTAAGCATCTACTATGTGCCAGGTTCTGACTAAGCACTGGCAAGTCAAGGAAGAGCAGAAATCAATCACCATGGAGTAGCTAGGTGGCTCAGTGGATAGAGAGCCAGGCCTGGAGATGGGAGGTCCAGGGTTCAAAAATAGTCTCAGACACTTCCTAGCTGTGTGACCCTGGACAAGTCACTTAAACCCAGCTATCCAGCCCTTCCTGCTTTTCTCCCTGGGAACCAATAATTAATATTGATTCTAAAATAGAAGGCAAGGGCTTTTAAAAAATCAATCTATCAATCAATCAATCATCATTCCCAAGACACAGTCTAATGGGAGTTGTTGTGGTTTGGTTGTTTCAGTTTGGGATTTTCTTGGCAAAGATACTGGAGTGGTTTGCCATTTCTTTTTCCAATTCATTTTACCAATGAGGAAACTGAGGCAAACAGGGTTAAGGGACTTGTCTAGAGTCACATAGCTAGTAAGGCCAAATTTGAACTCAGGAAGATGAGTCTTCCTGACCCTAGGCCTGACACTCTATCCACTGAGCCACCTAGCTACCCAATCTAATGGGGAGACAGAATGCAAACCTTATAGACAAACAAGATGCCAACAGGTCTTCTTTGTTTGTAGTGGGTTAAAAGATAAGTAGACCATAGAAAAGAAGAGACAGTGAGGACTCCCAAGGAGTTCTTTCTTCATTGATGGGCAGAGTGATCAGATTCAGAGGGGAAGAAGGAATAGCTAATGACTCATTCTACTCCCTATACATTCAAAATATCCCTGGCTAGAAGTCCCAAAGAGGTGAGACCAAAATGGCAGCATGAAGGAAGACCTCATTCTATTTGCCCTAGGACTCAGAATGGTAATGATAACTTGATTGGTGCATTACGGGAGAGGTCTAGACAGATACAGAGGCCGAGACTGGAGAGAGCCATGCAGATTATCTGCCAATGGCATGATGCATTCCTAAAGGAAATCTGCTCTCAAGGACTAAGGGATTAACATAATGAATTCTCTTTTTTTTTAAACCCTTAACTTCTGTGTATTGGCTCCTAGGTGGAAGAGTGGTAAGGGTGGGCAATGGGGGTCAAGTGACTTGCCCAGGATCACACAGCTGGGAAGTGTCTGAAGATGAATTCTTTTCATGGGAGAGATCAGATTAGCCATTCACATAGTGTCCACCTCCAAAAGATAATTGTATTAGCCATTGTTTTTGTATGAGTTAACATCAAACTATTCATTCAATAAATATTTATTAAATATCTACTTCCTATATGCAATGAAGTGTGTTAAGCAAACACAAATACTATAGGACCCTGCCTTCAAGGATTTCATCATCTAGCAATTATTGTCATTTGTTAATAAATATTGTATGGCATCCTTACATCTACTTCCTCAGAGGTTTGGTTTGTCTTTTCTCCTATTGTTTCTCCTGTTGTTTTTTTTCTAGGCTCCCTTACTAAACAGTATGCCCTTTGAGGTCAGTCATAAACTTTTTTGAGGTTCTTAAACATAGTGAATGTACTGATTTGATTTTGGAGAATATTTAGCATTTAGCATCTAATCCTGTCTGTATGGGAATTACTATTATTATATACTTCTCTCAGAATTCCCAGTTTGCTTCAAATATCAGATATTCTCTCCTACATGGATAAGTCTTTTTCTGATTCCTCAGATGTAAGTGCCTCTCTCTTCCAAATTTGTTGTTGAGTATTTCAGTCTGATCCAACTCTTTGTGACCCCATTTAGGGTTTTCTTGGAAAAGATATTGGAGTGGTTTGCCATTATACAGGAGGGACAGGGTTAAGTGACTCACCCAGGGTCACCTAGTTAGTAAATGTCTGAAACTGCATTTGGACTCATGGTGATGAGTCTTTCTGATTCCAAGCCCAGTGTTCTGCTGGCCCTCTTTCAAATTACTTTATGCATCTCTTTTGTAGCTAATTAATGTGTATATATAGTGTTTCCCCTAATAAAATATAAGCTCCCAGAGGTCCAGTAATATTTTATCTCTGTATTTACATCCCCAGCACCTCACATGCTATTTGGCACACAGTAGGTATCTAATCAATATTGACTGATTGATGAGATGGCAACAAATTAAAGGAGACCAATCTGGGGACAAAAATAACCTCTTTTTTCCTATCTGCTAATTTTTTGTATTGAGACACATTTTTTCCATTTGAAGACATTTTTTAAAGGCCAACCACTTTAGTATTCATCCTACTCAGTGCCCATTTGATTTGAAAGTTCCAGATTTTTTTTTCTTGCTGCCTTAGCTTCTCTCTCCATAAAACAGGGGAAAAGATTTTATTCCTTTGTCATTTTGTTCCATGGAAACATAAGGAGAGTATATTTAAGGACAAATGGAAAGATGTGTAAGGGAAAGGCACTATATATGATAAGATAGTGTTGAAGGATAGAAGCATAGGCTTCTCTTTGGCCCTGAGAGGTCACTCAGTCCCTGAGCCTTAAGGAATGGCTACACCTAAACCATACTGATTAGCTTACAGAATCCCAGAACAGGAAGAAATGAATTCATTTCTGCCTATAGATGGTGACTTTTAAGGGCTTCCAGAAACGGAAAGTCCTTCCCTTGAGAACCCATTACACTATACTTTGGCTTCCTCCATGATTGGGAAGTTCTGCTAGGAACACTCAAATTCATGCTCCGTCTATATTTATGCCTCTTGTATTCAGTCCTTGGTGGAAGAGAAGAGCTGGTCATCTCCAAAGGTGAGGCCCTCACACTTGTGAACTTTTCAAGTCAGGAACTGGGAATGAAGAGGAACGCTTTAATTGACAAATATTTCTTCTTCTTTTTTTTATAAACCCTCCCCTTCTGTCTTAGAATGGACACAGTATCGGTTGCAAGACAGAAGAGCAACAAGGCTAGGCAGTTGGGGTCAAGTGATTTGCCCAAGGTCACACAGCCAGGAAGAGTCTGAGGTTATATTTGAACCCAGGATGTCCTATCTCTAGTCCTGGCCATCTATCCATTGAGCCACCCCGCAGTCCCTGACATGTATTTCGATGAATCTCACCTCATTCTATGTAATTCTTGTCCCCAGCATCCCATAAATTCTCCTTAAAGAATTAATCCTATTGGAATAAGCCTCAAAGGTAGGATTTGAACCAAAGTCCTCTGACTCCAGGCAGTGTTCTTTCCATTATGCCACAACCCCTTCCTAGTTTAGAGTGTCTAGGGAGCTCTCTACAGTTTCAGCCCCATTTCCTAAGGGAGCCAGGAGAATGAGGCTTGCTTAGTTTTGGTTGCTGGGGGCTTCTTGCTGGGAGATTCTTCATCTCCAGCTGTTTCCAAGCTGTAGCTGGGTGGTCCTGAAGCTTTTGGAAAGAGGGAAGCAGTGGAGGGTTGCAGGGAGTGAAGAGGGAAGTGCACAGAGAACAGAGACTTTTGCAAAGTCAAAAAGAATCTTGCATTTTAATTTGTGCATTATGAAAATTAAATTGTACTTGGTATTAGGGGAAATCGAGATAACTGATACTAGAGAACAGACAAAGCAAGAAGAGAAAAACTTTAAAAATGTGGTTTGTCTGTGTAAAAGTAAAACTAATTATAGTCATATGGTGTCTATTTACATGAATTGCTTACCATTTAAACCAAATTACTGTGCAGCAAAATTACATTTATGTGTATAGTTAAATATGTCACATAACTGCTGTAAGTTTTTCTTCAGTTATATTAAGTCAGTTCATGTCTTATAGTTTGTTGCTAATAGAGCCAGGGTTTTACTCAGGATCTGATTTCTTATTTTTTTTTAAACCCTTATCTTCCGTCTTAGAGTCAATACTGTGTCTTGTTTCTAAGGCAGAAGAGTGGTAAGGGTTAGGCAATGGGGGTCAAGTGACTTGCCCAGGGTCATACAGCTGGGAAGTGTCTGAGGCTAGATTTGAACCTAGGACCTTTCCTCTCTAGGCTTGGCTCTCAATCCACTGAGCTACCCAGCTGCCCCCAAGATCTGATTTCTTTCTTCTTTTTTTTCTTTCTTTCCTTCCTTCCTTCCTTCCTT
>NC_058132.1:334710841-334801954 GCF_016433145.1 Gracilinanus agilis
TCTTTCTTTCTTTCTTTCTTTCTTTCTTTCTTTCTTTCTTTCTTTCTTTCTTTCTTTCTTTCTTTCTTTCTTTCTTTCTTTCTTTCTTTCTTTCTTTCTTTCTTTCTTTCTTTCCTTCCCATTTTGGAAGTATAGTGGCCATTTAATGGCTAATCCCAATGTTGATCAGCATTAGAACTCTCTCTTCAGTTTCTAACCTGACCTAGTTTGTCCTGCCTTAGCCAGCTGAATTTCCCCCTACACTGGGATTCTGGAGGCTCACCATATTGGTGCCAGACTTAGTGTGGACATCCAGTTGACTTTAGCTCTCATGCAGCTCAGAACTCCCAACCTCAACGTTATCAGCAGGGATTAGTCTTGGGTCATAACTTCCAGCTAGTTCTGTTACAAACAACAGCACCATCATTGACCACAACCACTGTTGCTAGCTTCCCCAGACTGAATTCCCATCATTAGTCTCATGTGTCCTGAATATTGTACACATATTTACCAGGCCTTACAACTCATTATCCATTGATTCTGTGTCCTTCTTTGTCCCCTCTTGGCTCACTCTCCTTCTTGGATTTTGAGCCCCTGGAATGCACTAGGGTAGACCTGGGCCAGTTGAATGAAGGCTGCTTGTCTTACAAATTGTTCCTAAGACTGCCTTAGGAGCTACCCAAGCACAGCTCATTGGCCCTGTGAGGGACGCGAGGCTCTGCAGGGGAGCTAGCATGGTTTTTAATTATACATTAGTGTTCTCCACACTTCCATTTCCTGTCAGAGCCTCTGTGGCTGGGTCTGTCAGCTTTCTCTCCTTTGTTCTACCTTTCTCTCTTTGGATTTACAATCCTGTTACTCCTTGGCCCAGTCCCTTTTTCTTGCTTTCCTCTTCCTTTCCCATTAATGTTCTCCTCCTTCCTGTCCTCTACTGCAGCTATTTCTGCCCCTCAACAGACTAGAGGATTTTATTCCTGTCTCTCTTATACCTGACCTTTCTTTTGTCTCATTACTAATGCAGATGCCTCCCGAGAACGTTGTGAGACCAAAAGCAAAGCTTATGGAGGTTAAGCAATCCTACAGATTAAGTGAGAAAATCTCCCAGCTCCAAAGAGATTTTATCACCCTAATAAAAGGACTTTGGTCATTCCCACCCTTCCCAGGGTCCTATCAGGGGTGCTTCTGGTGACAGAAGGCATCATCCTGAGCAAACAGTACCTGTAGCAAGGACTTCGGTAGCACAGAGAGTAACCACCTGTCTTAGTTGTTGAAATTAGATGGTGCGGTAGATTGAATCAGAAAAACCTGAATCAAATTTGATTTCAGATATTCACTAGCTGTGTACCCCTGGACAAGTCATTAACTGTTTATTTGCCTCAGTTTCTTTATCCATAAAATGAGTAGTACCTACCTCCCAGGTTGTTGTGAGGATCAGAAAAGGTAATAATTGTAAAGCACTTAGCACAGTGCCTGACAAAGTAAGCACTGTATAGCTGTTATTTTATTATTGTTATTGAAGGGCTGTGAAGAGAGGGCAACTCATTCATCTCTGAAGGGTCTTTTTTCCCTTTTTTTTTTCAGGCAGTTTTGGCATTTATACTTATCAAGACCCAGCTAAATTCAAAACAAAATAAAACCCAAAAACCGATTTAATTTGGGGCGGGGGTGGGGGGGGCAGGAGGAGGGAAGGAACAGAAGGTAAGGAATAATGAAATAAATGTTGGATTCCATATAATGTTCAAACATTGTGGAACAATGCAGTTCTTATCTTCTAGCTGAGATAAAAACAAATGGACAGTCTTTGAATATCAAAGGCACTTGCTGGCCCAGTTAGGCAGATTGGCATAGGTCTTCCAGGTTCTGGAGATTTCCAAAATCTAATACTTTCCTTTTTAACTCTGGAAAACCTTCAGAAATCCATAGGAAAACAGGCCTTTTTGTCTAAAGTCAGCTTTGAAGATTAAAAGTGAAAGTCAAAACTGTTTTCTAAAGGACTTGAGATGCTGGAGAGACAGTTAGCATTTGAGTACCAAGTCAGCAAAGGTGATAGCTGACTGACATCTACAGGTTTCAGGAAATGTGTGAAAAGAGGAATTTAGCCTCCCCCTGTGTGTCTGTCACACCCTCTCTGAGTCTCTCTGTTCTGTGGGTGCCTGCCTGCTTCTCTTTATGTCTGTCTTCTCCTTTCCTTCCTCCTTCCTTAAATATTCATCTAAATGCAGAGGTTTTCATATAATCAGGGCAGCTAGTTGGCACAGTAGATAGAGTGCCTAGGCTGGAGTCAAGAAGACTTCTCTTCCTGAGTTTAAATCTAATCTCAAACATGTAATAGCTGTGTGACCCTGGGCAAGTCATTTAAATCTGCTTGCCTCAGTTTCCCTATGTGGAAAATGAACTGGAAAAGGAAATGGCAAACCATTCCAGTATGTTTGTCAAGGAAACCATTTCTAATGAGGTCAAAGAGTGCTAGACACGACTGAAAAATGACTGAAGAACAACAACAAAATGCAGAGAAGCAGAATAGTCTGTTTCTACTTTTTCTGGTGGAAAAATCATCGTACTTAACGTCAAGAGAGTTGTGTGTTGAATCCTCCTTCAGATGCCCACTGGTTGCATCCCCAGTCACTAGTATCCCTAAGCCTCAGTTTCCTCAGCTGCAAAATGGGGATAATAAAGCCTTCAGGACTTAGTTCACAGGGTATGCTATGAGGATCAAATTAGCCAAGCACCATTTTTTAAGGACATGTTACATGTCTGGCATTGTGCCCACATTGTGAGTACAAATGTGAAAGTGGGACAGTTCCTGCCCTCAAGGAGCATCCATTCAATTGAGGAGGCTTGGGATATAGTGAGATGTGTGTTTTGGGGAAGGGGGGGGAACCAACAAGTTTACAGGTCAACAAAACATGTACAAAATAGGAGGGATAGGAATCTCTAGATCAGTGATTTCATTGATTTAGAGAACTTCCAAGAAAGGATATTCCTTCTGCCATTGCAGGTCAGCACCTTATCTTTGGCTTATAATCTTAAGGGGATTGCCTAGAACCCTCCTAGTTTTAGGGTTACATAGATTTTATGTGTCCAAAGCAGGACTTGAACCAAGTTTTCTAGCCCTCTTTCTACCACTACACATAATTGTCATGGAAGACACTAATAGCTGGAGTAAACAGGTCTCCTGAAAGATATGTCCCATGAGGTAAGCTTTGAAGAGCTTAGGGGTTCCAGGAGGCAGAGGGGAGGAGAGAAAACATTCCAGTCTTGCCACCATCTTCCCTCCCAGTGGGGAACACTCATATAAAAGCCTAACAGGAGTGAAGGAGACATAGAATTATTAGATCTCAAAATTTATTATAAACCAGCCTTACCAATGACCCAGGTCTTTTCTCCTCTTTGATTGAACTCCTCCTGAGTTTAATCCTGGATGCTGACTCTTCTCCCTATCCCCCTAAAAAAGAAACAAATGAAAAAAAGATGATAGTCTTTCTTTGGCTCATGTTCCTCTCTCTAGAGACATGCCAGAAAAAATCTTTAAATAAAGTTTGATACAAGATATTGAAGGTAGCACATTTTGAAAAAATGCCATATAAATGTCAGCTGTTAATATTACATGCTTCTTGGGCAGCTAGGTGACTCAGGAGATAGAAAATCAGGTCCAGAGATGGGAGGTGCTGGGTTCAAATCTAGTCTCAGACATTTCTTATCTGTGTGACCCTGGGCAAGTCAGTTAACCTCATTGCCTTAGTCCTTTGCACTCTTCTGCCTTGGAACCGATACATAGTATTGATTCTAAGATGGAAGGTAAGATTTTAAAAAATAAAAGTGTGTGTGTGTGTGTGTGTGTGTGAACATCTGTATAACTATGCCTTTGTTCTATATTCTAGTAAGTTAAGGGAGGAAGAAGGAGGTATAGTTCAGGATAATCACATATAATATCCAATACTTGAAGTATATTTATGTATAGTATTTATTACCTAGAACTTTCTGGCCTTCATTCTAATTTTTTTAAACAAAAAATAAGAAGACGTTTTGCATTTTACATAGGCAAATGGGCAGCTGTTTACTTGATGAGCATTGAAAGGCACTATCAAACCCGCCCCATCTCCTCAACCTTTCTCCCTCAGTGATGTGTCTTGGTGCCTGGAATTCTACTGTTAACAGTAGATTAAGACATCATTTGGATTAAGACATCATTTCTTTTGTTTTGTTAAATCCTTAATTTCTGTCTTAGTAGCAACTCTAAGACAGAAGGGCAAGGAGTAGACAAACTGGGTTAAATGACTTTTCCCTGGGTCAAATGGCTAGGAAGTGACAGAGGTCACATTTGAACCCAGGTCTTCCAACTCTCTGTTTGGCTCTCCCTCCACTGCATTTCTATAGCACTTTAAGTTGAACAAAGTACTTAACGAATATTATCTCATTAGGAAACTAACTTTAGGAAAGAGTGATATTTTTCATCCTCATCTGTAAAATGAGGAGAATGAGGCAAACTGAGGCTAAAGTGACTTGCCTGAAATCAAAAACTGGTAACAGTCTAAGGTAGGATTGGAACTCAGTTTTTCTTGATTGCAGCTGCTGTGCTTCATCCACTGCATTCTCAAGCTGCCTATCAAAGGGACTTGCTATCTTAAAAGTTACTCTAGCCTTCCAGTGTCCCTTGCTTCAGCACTGGAACAATCCTCCAGACTCTCATGAATACAGCTTAATAATGGGAGAAGATCTGGTTTCAATCCTAGGTTTTATTACCAATTTATTGGGTGTCAGCACCATGTATCCCAGCATCCTCCTCTGTGAGGTTAGACTTTCTTCTACCTTTTTTCTTCTTTTTTTTTTCTCTTTTTCTTTTTCTCTTTTTCTAGGGTCCTGGTCTCAAGAACTCACCCTGTGTCCTACACACAGGACTCAAAATTTCACCCTCTCTGACTTTCCTAGTCATACTGTTCTCGACCAAATTCTCCTACCCTGGCTATGCCTACAAGGTTTATTATCTAGGCAGGGCTGGATCTTCCCTTGCCAGAGAATGGTACTGTACTGGCCTCTGTGGGTAGAACAGATTCCTAATTATATTCCATCTATAATTAAAGGATATTTTTAATCAACGCCCCTGGCTCTCATTGAGGCATTGCCAGATTAATTGCATGAAGGTTCTGCAGAGTTGTTCTTGAGTCTCTGAGTCAGAAAAGGGGTTTGTCCAGCCCTAGTTTTCATTAGGAGAGACTCACAAGAAGGTAAAAATCCTTTCCTGACTCAGAGACCCTTAGCATCAAATTGTTCTTTGGGGAAAGAGGTTTTTTGTTTATTTGTTTAACCTTTGTTCTCTTCTGCCCCATATTCTCTCTTTGCTCTCCCCCGACTCTTTGGAGAAAGGGGACAAAAAATGAGTGGAAGTCAATTGCTTCCAACATTCTAAGTCTAAAGATTAAGTTAGCACTGGGGAACAGCTGGGTAGCACAGTGGATAAGAGAGCCAGGCATAGAGAGGGGTGGTCCTGAGTTCAAATCTGGCCTCAGACACTTCCTAGCTGTGTATCCTGGGCAAGTCACTTAGCCCTCATTGCCTAGCTCTTACTGCTCTTCTGCTTTGGAAGCAATATACAATACATTGATTCTGAGATAGAAAGAAAGAGTTTAAAAAAACAAAGTTAGCACTGCAGCATGAGATAGTCAGCTTAGAAGGAAAAGATCACAAGGTTATTAAAAACTAAAAAGGAACCCCAAGGCAGAACTCTCCTTGTTTAAAAACTGATTGATTCCCATTGAGGAAGCTCTGGGTGTGGGCCAGCTTGCAGGGAGGGGATGGATTAGATCACTTCTCAAGGTCCCTTCTGGGCTTGAATTTAATAGTTCTGTGTCATCTGATGTCAATCATTTAATACTAAGGGAAAAGCCAGATGTAGGGATTGTTAAAATCTCAATTAAATTAAGTTTTTTCATATCAAGGGAAGCATTAATCCATTTGCTGGAGAGAAACAAAAATGGGCCAGGAGACATCCAACACTGCCTCTGTAAGGCTCAATATCAGGACCAGGGGCAGAGAGGTTGGCCTGGAAGAAGGGAGGAAAGAAGAGCAGGGATGGGAGTGGTGAGAACCCTCAGTGTAGGTGATAGATATTCTTGAGACTAGAACTCTATAGAGCGTCAGAGCAAAAAAAAAGTAAGAGGCTCTGGGATCAAATCCTAGCTCTGCAAATTACTAGCTGTATGACCTTGGGCTACATCTATAAGCTCAGCCAGTGAGTCAATAAGCATTTATTTATTATGCTTGTTACAGACACTGTGCTTAGTGCTGGGGATACAAAAGAGAATAAAAAACACTCTCTGACCTTGAGGAGCTCACAATCCAATGGGGGTGACAATACGCCAAAGCTAAATATAAATAAGTTATATCTAGGATATACGGGATATATGCATATGTTTGTGTATGTGCATATAGAGAGAGATAGAAATGTAGATGTATATGAGGGACAGCTAGGTGATATAATGGATAGTGTTGGACCTGAAGTCAGGAAGACTCATCTTCCTGAGTTCAAATCTGGCCTCAAACACTTAACCCCATTGTACTCAATTTCTATAAAATGAATAGCAAACCATTCCATTATCTTTGCCAAGAAAATTCTAAATGAAGAGTCACATACTACCAAACAGCAACAACAAAAATGTGATAGATGTGACAGAAGCTGCACCCTTTGGATTTGACTCTGCCATCACATTTGTACCCTACTCCTTCCCAGGAAAAGCTTATCACTAGAAAATTCATTATCAGGGAGGTTACATTGGCTTTAGTACTCATATCTCATCATTACCTTCAGTTGCCCTCTGATTGAAGGGTGGAGGGAGGAGGAAAAAATATACCCAACCCCTCTAATTTAAAAGGGCTTAGGAGCCCAGCCAATAGGTCATTTCTTAACAGTTTCTCTTTTTGGATTCTACTCCATCATCATCAACATCATGCCTCCAAGTACCTTCTCCCTGCTTCCTTCACCTCTACTTGGCTTCTTTTGGTGTGTTGTCTTCCCATAGTAGATGGTAAGCCCCCTGAGGGTAGGAATTATCTTTCTTTTTCTTATTTGTATCCCCAGCACATGGTGGGTGTTGGATAAATGTTTTCTTGAATAGGAAATCAATAGGGGTTTAGATTAGATTATTTCTAAGATACCCTTTAGTTTTAAATCCTATCATCATTATTCTAAAGGAATAGTGCATAGAACCCCAAAGGAGAAAATCCAAGGATGTTTAATTCCCAGTTCCCCATTTTTGAACTGGAAGGTGATCAAAATGGTGACAGAGCTAGAAACTATGCTATATAAGGTCACTTAAAGGAACTGAGGATATTTTGCCTGAAGAAAGAAGAGAAGACTTGGTGGAATTGGGGTGTTGCATCATAATAGCTGTCTTCAAGCATTTAAGGGACTCTCATGTAGAATAAACATTAACTTTTTATTCTTTGGCCCCAGAAAGCAGAGCTAGATGCAGTCAGTGGAAACTAAAGAAATGCATATTTTGACTTTATTTGAGGAAAAATTTCCCTGACAATTGTTGTTTAGTTGTTTCTGACTCTTTGTGACCCCATTTGGGGTTTTTTTGGCAAAGATCCTAGAGTGGTTTGCCATTTCCTTTTTCAGCTCATTTGACAGATGAGGAAACTGAAGTAAACAGTCTTAAATGACTTGTCTGGGATCATCCAGGTGGTAAGTGTCTAAGGCCAGATTTGAACTCAGGTTTTCCTGACTCTATTCTACCCACTGTATCACCTAGTTGCTCTGACACCTAAAGAAGTACAAAAGTGAAATAGGTTGTCTTGGAAGGCAGTGGGTTCTCAATTACTAGAAAACTTTAATCAGGGACTGGACTACTTGCAAAGGTAGGATAGAAGAGATTCTATCTGAGATTCTGGGATTCTGGAGTATCTAGGACCATATTGGTGATATTCAGAAATTAACACAAAATCATCTAGTTCCTGTCACATAAATATGTCATTTTTTAATCTTTAAAAAAATTATGTTTGACTCATTTGCTTTTACTAAGTGGAAAATAAATGACATTTTTACAGAACTAGGAATCTTTTAAAAATTATCTCTGGTATTTATTCCCTACTTAAATTAATGGAAAGAAATAGATCAGGAAGGGAAAGGGAGAAATAAAGACATGGGGAGAAACAGAGGCAGATAGTTAATATTGAAATCCAAAGGGAGAAACAGGGAAGAGGCAGAGTGAAAGAACTGTAGAAAGGCTCAGTGGATTGAGAACCAAGTTTAGAGACAGGAGATCCTGGGTTCAAATCTGGCCTCAGATACTTCCTACTTGGGTGGCCCTGGACAAGTCACTTAACATCCATTGCTTAGCACTTACCACTCTTTCACCTTGAAACCAATATACAAAATAAGGGTTTAAAAAAAAGACACATAATGAGATCCAAGGAGAAAAAATAATTTTTCAGATTAACATTTTCATCCTTGGTTGTTACTCTTTATGACTCTTAGAGTCACATTGCATTTTTTCAGCTCCAGGAATCAGTTAATATGTCACTTCATAGTACTTGTCCCATAGGCCAAATGAACTAAACAGATGGAAGACTCCTCAATTTTGATTTATAGTCTAAATAAGAGAATATTGAAAGAATGAGAACTACAAAGTAGTGCATCAGTTAAAAAGATAGCTAGCTTATTTGTGACTTCTAAAGTCTTCTGTCTTTTCCCACTGATGTCTCTTCAGTTATGGGTGCCCCATTTTTGGGAAGCCATTGATGAGCTGGAGGGTGATCAGAATGATGACAGCATAAGAATGCATGCCTCATAATGATGAGGTAAAGGAAGTGAGGGTGTTTAACCTGAAGAAGAGAAGACGTGACAGGAAGGCATGGGTGCAGAAGAGTGGGCAGGTGGGAAAGCAGTAGAGGGAAAGAGTAAGAAACTAAGTAAGTCATAACAGGGAAGGAAGGGACCCAGTGGTCATTAAAAGGTCAGAGCTCTCTCCAATTTGATCCTATGAAGAATGTGGGTCTATAAAGCTTCAGTTACTTGGTCTTTAGATTTGGAGTGTTCCAAGAGCTTAATGAATCAAACCAATGACCACCTAGGGATTGGCATCATGGAGAAGGGAGAAAGCATCACAACCTAC
Source organism: Gracilinanus agilis (assembly GCF_016433145.1). Lineage (NCBI taxonomy): Eukaryota > Metazoa > Chordata > Mammalia > Didelphimorphia > Didelphidae > Gracilinanus > Gracilinanus agilis. Next base: position 334,719,934 of record NC_058132.1, read on the forward strand.
AGGCTCTAGCAATATCAATAGCTGACATTTATATAGTACTTTGTAAAGCACTTTGCATCCATTATCTCATTTATAATCCTAGGGTCTCATTATAGCTGTGAATTTCAGCCTCATGCCTCACCAAATCTTCCTGCCATTACCTAGGAGCTATCATTGGAGCTGCTTTTATTCTTTCTGCTTGAGGTGAGGGGTGGGGAAGGAAGAGGATGACTAATGGGAGAGTCAAAAAATGAGCCATCATGGGGAGGAGGAGAAGCAAAGGAAGAAGATAATTTATAAAAATATGATTATCCACCTCCATAATTAGGTGGGGAAGAGCTAGAAATTGGAGGTAGTGGACTATGGGAGAAAGAGAACCAGATTGGGAGTCAGGACACCTAACTCTAAACTTGAATTTTCAACTTTCTTCTGGATACTGACATGTTACAGAGAAAAGAACCAGAGTTCTAGAATCAGATGAACCTAGGTCCAAATCTCATCCCTGAAACTTTCTACCTATGTGTCACTGGTCAATTCACTCAGCTTCCTTGGGATCAGTTTCTCTCCCATAAAATGAGGGTGTTAAGCTAGAAAGACCTTTGAGATCCTTTACAGGTCATTCTAAATTCATCTGACTGTTACTTTTCATCTGTGTATTCTATATAAAATAATCTCTTTAACTTTATTTTCCTTATCTATAAAACGGGGATGATAGTCATACCCCCTTGCCTTCTTCAAAAGGTTTTTTGTGAGACTTCCTTACTATGTGACCCTGGGCAAGTCACTTAACCCCCATTGCTTAACCCTCACTACTCTTCTGCCTTGGAACTAATTTACAGTATTGATTCTAAGATGGAAGCCTAGGGTTTAAAATAAGAAAAAGGTTTTTGTGAATATTCAGTGAATCAATATATATATATGTATATATATATGTGTGCATATATATATGTAAAGTGGTTTATAAGCATATATGCTATAGAAATGTAATCTATTATTATTAGAAAATTGTTTTTATTTTCTTCTTAAGTGAAGTTTTATGTCTTTCCTATCCCTCAAACAAGTTGATTAGATAAATCCTGGCACTGCTCTCTATTCTGTAGGTAACTTTTTTTTTCCATTCTGTAACCTTCCCCTTACTGAAAAACTTTTTGAGTCTTCAGCAAGAATGAAGCATCCACTCATAGCCTTATCTTGTATGCTCCTGACTACAAAGGGAAAACAAAGAAACCATTTTCAGATGGCTCTGTCAGACACATCCTTCTTCACTAATTGGATCTGTAGGAAATGGAAAACAGGGCATCATCACCAGAAAGCTTCTCAGTAAATCCTAATTAAGGAAGGCCATCAGTGCTGGATGCTGAGCTGGAGAGAGGTCCCGTTGGGCTCTCCTCTTGCATATTTATCCAGATGGCCCGATCTCCAAACTCACACAGGTCATAGCAGAGAATTCTTAGGTTATAAAGAATTTCTAACATCAGAAGCAATTTATCCCCTGAATTCACAGAGGATCCTTTCACATACAGTCACCAAATGGGAATTCTAAAGGAGGGAGGAGGCTTGTCTTCATTTATTTTTTAAAGTCAATCTGGGAAATTAACTCCACAATCTAAACCTGTTACTCCATTTTACAGATGAAAACATTAAGGCCTAAAGCCTGAGGCCATGGAGCAATTTAGGGTTCAAGTAAGAATGGAATATAAGGCTCCTTTATGTTATCCAATTTTGCCTTTTGATAGGGCAGTGGACTCAGATTTCCTTCTGAAATTCATGCATGTTTTTTAATGGGAAGAGGCATATATGTTGTATTTCTATTTAGCAAATCTGTTCAAAAAAGGAATATTTCATCAGTAGAAAAAGGAATTAATTTAGCTCTATGATCTTTCTCCATCTACCCCTGTGAGCTGTCTTGCTGAGAATTTCACAGTATGGAAAAGAAAGTAAAATGTCTCATAGACATGATTGAGGAATACAGAACTATTCACCATTTCATTTTAAAGCTTTTATTTGAAGGTTATTTTTTAGATAGCTGTGTCTTTCTCTTTATATATGCCAAGCAGGACACAATGTCAAGGAAACTAACATTCCCAGAGAAGAGGCCAGCAGGTCTAGACAGGGTTTCCATCAAAGCTTCTGGTACTCCTGACCCTGTTGAGAAATTGGAACTTATCCATGGAGTAAACAAGACCAAAGAAACAGAAATTAGATTCTGAGAAAGATTCAGGTTAACTGAATATTCTTCTCTCCCTCTGCTGGGGAACTTTGACATTGGGGTGGGGGTTAGTGTGGTTGGGAGAAAACTGAAAAAGGGTTAGGTGAATGGGAGCAGAGGGGAGGTATCTGTCAACCAGGAGAGTTACCAAGAATCCTCTGTGTGTCCATCCTTGTGCCAGGTTTTATGTACCATAGAGAATAAGTATAAGACCATTATCTCTTCTCATAAAAAGCCCATAAACCAGGGAAACAAGCAGGACCAGGACTAGGGATAGGCCAGGTAGGCAACTGCCTAGGGCACAAAATGAAAGGAGGTAGAATGAAGAATACTTTAAAACAGTACTTTTTATAAATGTGCATATGTTTAATGCCAGAAAATACTGTTCTGCTTGTCATCTAGGTATTTATTTTGTGACAAATCAGGTGGTCTTACAGTAAAAACTAGAATTCTCCAAGAGAGCAATTTTTCCTTTTCCTTTTTTTTTTTTTTTTTTGCAGAAGGGGATAGGATAATTTTGACACTTTGCTTAGGGCTCACAAATGTTTGGTCCTAGCTCTAGAGCAAGACTAATAAAATATAAATGAAGAGGAAACCATATGCCAGACTATTGAGACCTGGAAAGGCCCTTTGGGTTCCTATGTTTCACCCCTTCCCTTAGTAGATAAGGAACCAAGGCCAATAGACTTGACCAAAGCCACACAGGTAGTAAGCAGTAAAGCTGGTATTTGAACCCAGGTGTTCTGACTGCACATTTACTATAGTAACACACAGCTACATGCAAATTAAATGTAGAATAAATTGTTGTGTACCATACCTGTTTCAGTGGAAAGTTTGCTCACCGAAGAGTAGAGTTGTTGAAAAAAGCCTTCCTGGAGGAATAAGGAGTAACTGGTTTCCTAATGTTCCTACAAGAATATATAACACTCCTGGGCAATCAAAACCAGGCTCATGTTTAATGCCCTCCACATTTAATGCCTCTAATCTACCTATCCAGCTTTTCTTATATTATTTTCCTTCACACATGCTAAATTTCAGTCAAATTAGACTACTAGTTGTGTCCCCAAACCAACATCCATTTCCTACTTCTGTAGATTATACCAGCTTTCCCTCATGCCCCAAATTGTGCTCCCTTCTCATCTTTGTTTCTACAAATCTTTTAACCTTCCTCAAGACTCAGCTCAGGTGCCCCATCCTCCCTGAAGCTTTCCCTGACCTTTCCAATCAATGCCATCTCCATTTTAGAATCACTTCGTATCTACATATCCATGTTCATCCATGCCTATACTCAGCAGAATGTAGGCTTCCTGAAGGCAGGGTTTCACTGGTTTTTTTTAACCCCAGTATCTAACACAACATCTTGCATACAGCAGATCTTTAATAAATGTTTGTGAAATTGAAATGAACTGAAAAATATTCCTCCTGTATGTTGCTCTCCCCAAGAAGCTTGACCGTTCAATATGTAATGATAAGAATGATAAAAATAATATTATAATGGAGCTAGCATTTTATTTATTGTTCTTTAAAATTTGCAAAGCACTTTGCATATGTTTTTCATTTATTCTTCATAACAACCCTGGAAGGTAGGTACTGTTATCCAAGTTTTACACATGAGGAAACTGAGGCTGTTAAAGGTTATAGTGACTTGCCCAGGGTTACATAACTAGTAAATTTCTGAGGGAAGATTTAAACACAGACCTTTCTGAGTATATGACTTAACTTAGGATAAAATAAGCATCTACATGGAGAGTGGGATTTTATGGAATTAAAAATATGTCCAGTTCTAAAGAGTCACGCTAAAAATATCCCCCACTGTTCCCTCCTTTCCAACCATCCCCCTAAAAAAATTGCCCCTGGTTATTGTATTACTTTCCCCTAGTTCTGACTCTGCTCTGGGAAGAGCTGATAAAATATTTTGCTGAGGGTCCATTATTGCTTTTCACAAAGAAAATCTCACCTAATTCCTTAAATCCCACACTTTCTTTGGGACTGCCCCACCTCCCCTTGGGGTATTCAGAGAAAGAGGGAGATAGGAATAGATCACAAATAGGGAGGAGAAGTGTGGGTTGAATTTTTTATTTCACCTTCCCACGCACCCTGTGTTTCAGAAGGCTGTGTAAAGCATAACCCTAATCAGTGTTTCTTTTTAGGAGGGGAAAAAAACCCACCACTCTTAAATTAGCTGCTTATTTTTAGATGACTTTAAAAGAATACCACACTAGGAACTGGAAGTTATTCCCTAACTCTTAATTCATTAATTCTCTCCACACTCCTGACAAGCAAATGACTTGTTCTCCCATAGGGCAGATAGGGATGTGAGAGCTCAGAGAGAGGTAACCTACCAGACCCCACAGAAAATCTGAGTCATTCTGGCAAAATGGAAAAGAACCCTGACTTTAGAGGAAAAAGACTGGGGTTCTTGGCAATAAAGGGCTTTGCAATTTTCTATATAGATTAGAGCTACTATTAACTGCTGTTCACAGACAAAATTTAGTGAACAAAAATCAAATTAACCCCTTCACCTTTTATCCTGTCCCTGATGAAGCATAAATCCCCAGATGCTTCTTTTTCTTTAATCACATACAAGACTCTCTGCTCACTATGAATCCGCTGTCCAGGGTTATGGTGCTGAATCACCACTTCTACAAACCATCACCACCTCACTACCACACATCCCCCAACCCTCCAAAGAATTTGTTTACTCGTTTTCTGTACAATGCTAGAATTGGAAGGAAACTTAAATTTCATGCAACCTAACCTTTTTATAGTTGAGGAGACTGAGATTTAGGTAGTATTATAATGTACCCAAAGCCAAATAGCTAGCTAATGAGTCAGTCAAGACTGGAACCCAAGTCTCAATTTCCAGCCATGTTTCCTGGTTTCTCTCAAGTTTCACTTCTTTTTCTTCTCAACTCACAATGAATCTGTCTGTTATTTTCTTCTTGTGTTGACGCCTTAGCTCTTCAATTATGATTTGGGATATACATCGATCAATATGAGCTAACAGAGACCTTTATGAATGCTTGAGTGTGGATGCTATAGCTGGACAGGATGAGAGGAAAGGAATCCTGGTAGCTCTTTGACACCTTCACCTCCATTGGAAGGGACAGGGTTGTTTAGTGACTCCCCACCTTTGTTACCATTAGCAGTAACCAGTCTTTTTGACTTCAACAATTAGCCTAGTGCCAGCTCTGAGCTTATTCTCAGGGTCCACACTGCTGAAGTAAATAAAGGTGGGGCTGGGTGAACATCTTCACAGAAGCTCCATTTAATGCTCATTCAAGTTAATTTTTATAGAGATATTTCAGTCAAGTCACTGTGTCATTACATCATCTCAGGAGGTATTTCTTTCCCACAGAATATTGTTTATGAAAATGCAGTAGCAGTAGCCTAAAACATTTCAAGAAGCCTCCAGACTTAAACATCTCTTTGGACTTCCAGGAGTCTAAACATTTCCATAGGCCAGTGATTCCCAAAGTGGGAGCCACCACCCCCTGGTGGTTGCTGCAGAGATCCAGGGGAGTGGTGATGGCCATAGGTTTTAATATTTTTTGTATTACATTCTAATCTGAGTTCAATAAATAGTTTCATAATTTCAAAGTTCTATGTTTCTAATTTATACCTTTCTTTACTATATTTTATGAAAAAGGTAGAAACATTAATACATTTATCTTTCCTATTAATTGCTATTAAAATTTTAAAAAATTAATTTCTAGGGGGTGCTAAGTAATATTTTTTCTGGAAATAGGCCAAAAAAGTTTGGGAACCACTGCTATAGGCCATGAGTTCATTCCCAGATAGCCACCTGCTATTTACGTTAAACAGGCTCAGCCTTACTTCAGTGACCTTTAGCAGAACATAGAGGCATCTCTATGAGAATTATTCATGGCTCCTTTCTCCTTGGACCATTTTGACCCTAACAACCTAGCTGGTGAGAATTGTATTTTGAGCCCTGTGTTCTGAGTAAAGGAAGATAATGGCCATTAAATTCCTTCATACCAATGAGACTCTTTGCAGACCAACTCAGATTGACCAGCTCATCAAAATGCCTGGCTTATGGTGTGTGATTTCATTGGCCTCCAAGGCTGCTATAGGCTCTTTTTGGCTAAGATGAAATATCAGAGGAATCTTCCATTTGCACATCTTATGTCAAACATTATAGACCATTGGTAAAACCCAGCAGCCATGGGATGAGTCATCAGTTATCAAAGGCCAATGGTTCTTCAGAAGTATGGAGGTCTAGGGACAGAAGACTTGCTAAAGAGTGCCAGACTTGGTTTTGATGAAAATTCCAGCCCAACCAAAACATACTCCTCACCATTCTGATCTACGTTGGCAACACAACACACATCTGCCATCCCCTGTCAGTTTTTTTCCAAGCTTCTCTCAGCTCTCTTCCCAAACTCTTTTCTCTGTGGAAAATTAATATAGTATTGTGATTTTTTTTGTGAGATAATTTCCCCTTAAGCCCCATAAGAACAGTTTGATTTTAAGGCTGAAACCGTTTCTTCCCCATGCTATGAAACTGCATTGGGCAATCCCTTCTTTTGTTTAGATCTTAACAAGATAACAGAATTTAGGGCAGGGTTAAGTAGCCACTTGACCCACTTGAGAGATTAGGTAATAAAATCAGCAAATTCTAGCCACTGTTTTGAACTCTAGTGGTCCAGCCACATGGCAGGGAGGAAAAGGACCTATAGGCATCCTTAAGACCCGCCTCTTCCTGTGATTAAGTAATTAAGGAGGAGTTGGGGTCCCTAATTCCATCTTCTCTATGGCTGTTTACCATTCAAAGATGTCTTGGTATATTCAGGGGAGGGGCTGAGTGAGGAGGTCACAAGTAGTGGGCCCCAAAGGTTCCTGGTCTCTCTTCTAGCCACATAGACTCTTTGGCCCTGGCTCTCTTTTCCCTTGCTCACTCTTTTCACATTGTGGACTAAACTGGCCAGTTTAGATTATCTTAAACAGTTGATTAATAAAAAATTTAAAATGAAAAAATATTGCTTCTCAGGAATTTCAATCATTACGTCTCTGTATCTCTGTTACTAATATTACTAATACTTCTGTTTCTGCCTTTCTATATCATTTTACCCACATCTATTCCATTAACTCGCTCTCTAAAACACAGACATATCCACACAGTCTTCTCATGTAGTGGAAAGGATACTAAACTTGAAAGCCAAGATTCAAATTCTACTTTAATCTCTCTGAGCCTCAGCTTCCTCATCTGTAAAATGGGGGATGATATTAGTAGTTTTTCACAAAGTTTCTACAAGGATCAAATGATAAAATGTTTATAAAGTACCTTGAAAACCTTAAAGCCCTATCTATATATATACATCAGCTATTGGGATCAGCAAGCTCACACAGTCATGACTGCAGAACTTTTCTCCCTCATCTTGGTACTCTGAATCATATCTCAGAATCAATCATATTTAAAAACTGATCCCTCGAGTGTACGATGTAGGGGCTGATAGAATTGCCACTGGGCCAGGAGACCCCCAAAGCCAAACGGACATTCTTCAGTCTCAGGGAGCATATGGAACAGGCCACCAGAAAGAGTCAGTTCATGAGCCTGGTTAGATTATTGCCAAAGCGCACTCTGCAGATGGTAAACAGGGGTCTAACACAACAGGAGCACATCTGTTCCCTCATAAAAGAAGTTGTGCCCAAATCTCTGGGGACTCTACTGAGAAAAAGCAAGCAGTCTTGTATCTTCATTATAGAAAAGGGAAAAAAATACTGAGAAGGGAGGATTGTGAAACTGTATGTGTTAACAGAAGTCTCATTCATTTGGACTCTGCCATATTAGACATCCTGATCATTTAGCCAGCAGTACTACTCCTGTGCTGTTTATGAGAATAGAAATTGCAACCTAATTAATTATATACAATAATAATACAAGATGAATAAAGGGGTAGGACTATTCAAGTTGTTTTGAGTAAACTACTTTCTATCAGACATAGATTTTAGTCCTTGTTCTACTACTAACTTGGTGACCTTGAGCATATCACTTCAGCTCTATGGATCCCAGTTTCCTCATCTGTAAAATGGATGCAGAGATGAAACAGATATTCCAAGGTTTTTCCCAGCTCTTGACATTTTGTGAGTCTACCACTCAGTATAATAATATCCATTTGCAGCCAGACAACAAAAGTACACGTTTCAAGATCTCTCTTTTTACTAAAGCAAATCTAGCAGAGTCTCTTCTTGGTAATATTTTGTTATTGAGTCATTCAAGGAACATTTATTTAGCAATTACTGTATGTGGGGCATTGTGGCCAAAGAGATATGAAGTTTAAACAAGACACAGCCCTTGCCCTCAGTGGGCTTGTACTCTAAAATGTTTGTGGGCTTCTGGTACATAAAAGTGATCACAAGTGCATTTCCTTATTTCGGGTTGCCCATCTATGTTTAGAAGGCCACTACCCTTATCTCTGGATCTGTCCTTTGCTTTCTTTTTTTTCCTTTTCCTTTTTCACTGAAGAAAAACACCAATTGAAATGTGATGAAATGGCCAAAAGCTTGATGAGAGAAGGGAAACTGATAGGTCGATAACTATATTAACTATATGACCAGTTCCTGTTTTATAAATGTAGTATGTTAAGGTCTTAAAAAAAAAAAACCCTTACCTTCTTTCTTAGAAACAATACTAAGTATTCATTCCAAGGCAGAAGATCAGAAAGGGCTAGGCAGTTGGAGTTAAGTGACTTGCTCAGGGTCACATGACTGGGAAGTGTCTGAGGCCAATTTCGGACCCAGGACCTCCCATTTCCAGGCTTGGCTGTCAATCCACTGAGCCACCTAGTTCCCCTGCATATTAAGGTCTTAACTAGAGCCTTGGAATTCTGTCTCATACCTAGAACAACGGGTCCAGAGTGATGGAAGTGATGGCTCTGGTGCCCTTTCTTCTAGTCATACCATATTGGGACTAGCTCTGCATTTAAGGAAAGACATTGACAAGCTAGAGTGTATCCAGAAGAGGAGAACTCAGATTATAAGAGGACACAGAAATCCTGCCATAAAAGGATTGACTAAAGGAACTGGAAATGTATGTGGAGAAAGTGGGGATGTAGCTTGAAGAAAAAGAGAAGAATCAGCAGAATAGAATAGTTGTCTTCAAGGAATTGAAGAGTTACAATATCTACAACATGGAAGAGAGAGAATTTGTTTTTCTTGGATCCAAAGGGCAGGACTAAGACCAGTGAATAAATGCTACCCTGTGGTAGGTTTGGGGGTGGAAATAAAAGAGAAAACTTCTTAATAATCAAAAGCTAGAAAAAATGGAATGGACACCCTCAGGAGTGTCCATCCTTGAAAGTCTTAAAGCACCACCTGAATGACCACTTGGAGATTCTGTCATGCAGATATCAGCTTTAGGTGGGAGTTGTTATTTTTTTAAATATTTTATTTTCTCAATTACATATAACAATTTTCATCATATATTTAGTAAAACTATAAGATTCAAATTGTCTTCCTCTCTCTTCCCTCCCTACTCTCAGAGATGGTAAGCAATTTGATATGAATTGTACATATATTATCATGTAAAACATACTTCCATATTGATCATTGTTGTAAGAGAATACTCATATAAAACCAAATTCCCCAAATAAAAACACAAATAAATTAATGTAAAAGACAGCATGCTTTTATCTGCATTCCAGCTCCAACAGTTTGTTCTCTGGAGGTAGATAGCAGTCATTGTCATAGGTCCTTCAGGAAAATTGATATTGCTGAGAGTAGCTAAGTCTTTTACAGTTGATCATTGTACAATATTACTGTTGCTGTGTACAATGTTCTCCTGGTTCTGCTTATTTCACTCTGCACCAGTTCATGTAGATCTTTCTAGTTCTTTCTGAAATCCTTCAGTTCATCATTCCTTATAGCACAACAGCATTCCATCACTATCATATACCACAAGTTGTTCAGCCATTCCCCAATTCCCCCAGTTTCCAGTTCTTTGCCACCACAAAAAGAACTACAAATACTTTTGTACAAGTAGGTCTACCCCCACCCTTTCTTAGATCTTTTTGGGATACAGACCTAGTAGTGGTATTACAGGATCAAAAGATATGAGCTGATTTATATCTCTTTAGGCATAGTTCCAAATTGCCTTCCAGAATGACTGGATCAGTTTACAACTCTGGGTGGAAGGTTGAACTAGATGACCTCTATGGTCTTTTCCAACTCTAAGATTCTACATTTCTTAAAGACTATTTTGGTAAATGGCAACATTTAAAAATACAGATCAATCAATATCAGCCTGTATATGTAGGTGGTTTTATTTTTTTAACATATTGATTGGCCTAGAAACATTTTTAGCAATATGAAAGCTTGCAATGAATGGTATTTTCTTCAGGGACCAATGTCATCCCCTTGCTTCTAGTTATGTTCACCATTTATTTTGCCCACTCCTTACTTAACTTCTATCTCTAATATACATATTACTCTTTGACACAAAAACCAAAGCTGAAGAAGAATTGAAAGGAGGGACAGATTTTATTTTATTTCTTTTATGAGGCTATTATAGTGTAACATGATGTGTTAAAAGACCCTTCCAGCTCTAAATCTTTGAACCTATGATAGACCCATTGCTTTTCTTCTCATTCTGCTTTTTGGGGGTTCATATTAGTTACATCTATGTACATGGGCACACAATAATTTGTAGAGGACTGGAAAGGCCATGAGAGGAGTAGCTAGGTAGCACAGTGAATAGAACACCAGGCCTGTAGTTGGGAAGATCAGGATTCAAATCTTGCCTCTGACACTTCCTAGCTGTGTGACCCAGGGTAAGTTACCTAGTTCCAATTGCTTAGCCTGTGCCGCTCTTCTGTCTTAGAATTGATACTAAGACAGAAAGTAAGGGCTATTTTTAAAAAAGGAGGAAGGAAGGAAGGAAAGGAGGAAGGAAGGAAGGAAGAAAGAAAGAAAGAAAAGAAAGAAGAAAGGAAGGGAGGGAGAGAGGGAGAAAGGGAGAGAAGGGATAGAAGGGATAGAAGGGAGAGAGAGAGGGAGGGAAGGAGGAAGAGCGGGCATGAGACAGGAAGGCAGAAGACCTTGGTTCTTGTTTCAACTCTGCCATTAAATTCATTTGTGACTTTTAAACATTACTTAATGTTGTCCAGGCCTCCATTTCCTCATCCGTGAAGAAAAGGATAAGATTACATGATCTCTGATGGTCTTTCATTCTGTGATTTCATATTCTATAATGAAAGGGAGTCAAAATTTCACTTTTCCATAGAAGTTATTTATATTCATTACCCTTTCATCATGATGAAGCCAATAATACTCATATTTCTGCAGCATAGAAATGGCAGCATTTTTGTTCATGTTTCGGGGGGGGGGGGGAAAGCATTTCGAAAAAATGCTTTCAATTGAGCAAGCATTTATTTCTTTATTTAAAACCTTTGCCTTCAGTCTTAGAATCAATATTCAGTATCAGTTCCAAGGCAGAAGAACGGTAAGGGCTAGGCAATGGGGGTTAAGTGACTTGCCCAGGGTCACACAGCTAGGGAGTGTCTGAGACCAGGTTTGAACCTAGGACCTCCCATCTCTAGGTTTGGTTCTTAATCCACTGAGCTACCCAGCTGCTCCTTAGTATCAATTCCAAGACAGAAGAGTGTCAAGGGCTAGGGAAATAGGGATACTTAACTTGCCCTAGGTTACTCAGCTAGGAAGTATCTGAAGCTAGATTCGAACCTGGGACCTCATGCTTCCACCAGGCTGGCTTTCTATCCCCTGAGCCACTTAGCTGCCTCTAAGCAGGTATTTATTAAGTACTTTTTGTAAGGTGAAACAGAGTAGCAGAGTAGATTGAGAACTGATCTTAGGAGTCAAGAAGATGTGAGTTCAAGACTTGTTTTTGACAGCTTTGTATCACCATAGCTCCTTCAATAGTCCATCAGTAATCCATGTACTGAGCCTGAGCTAATGATTTTGTCATCAATTTTTTTGGTTTACTTAACTGATCTCTGTTTTTCTTCTAATCAGGAGCTATTGGCACATGGAAGCAAGATTGAGTCTGGTGACACAAAGAACTGAACTTACTCTTCTTTTTCCAAGACTAATTTTGATCTTTGTCTTGCATTTGACATAGTCACTTACAAGTTCTTTCTCATTTGAACATGAGCATCCTGAGAGCAGGGATGGTTTGTTTTTTGTTTTTTTTTTTTTGCTTTTCTTCCTATCTCATTGCTTAGCGCAATGCTGGGCACAGAGCAGGAGCTTAAAAAATGTTGTTGACTGAGAGTGGAGAAATCATTTAACCTCTGTGCCCCAAGCATCTCTTTAGGAATATAAGTTTTAGACAGTGGTTCTCTCTGCAGAGGTAAAGGAAATATCTGCATACTGGTATTCCAGTCAAATATGTTTGCATGTTAATACATGTATACCCAGATCAAATTGCTTGTCAGCTCAGGGAGTGGTGGAGGAATGGAAGGCAGGGAGAAAATTTGGATCCTTTAACTTCAGAAAGTTTATGTGGAAATTTGTTATTATGTGTAATTGATAAAATAAATTATCTTTATATGAAATAAAAACAGTCTAAATGCTACTGCAATAATCCTGATGAGAGATGATAAGGTCCTGAACTAGGATGGTAGCAAAAATGTGAGCAGAGACAAGAGAAAGGAGGTGAGAGATATTAGGGAGATAGAATTAATAAACCTTGGTGACTAGGGGCAGCTGGGTGGTTCAGTAGATGGAGAATCAGGCCTAGAGACAGGAGGTCCTGGATTCAAATCTAGCCTCAGATGCTTCCTAGCTGTGTGACCCTGGGCAAATCACTTAACCTCCATTGTCTAGCCCTTGCCACTCCTCTGCCTTGGAACCAATACTTAGTTTAGATTCTAAGACAGAAGGTAAGGGTTTAAAATAAAAACTCAGTGACTGATTGTCTTAGGAGATAAAAAGGTGAGGGAGAGTAAAGATGAGAATAACTTTGAGATTGCAAACCTGGATAAATGGAAGAATGGTGGTACCCTCAACATACAGAAGTTTAGAGAGAGAGTGGCTTTTGGAGGAAAGATAATGAATTATTTTTTAGACATAATGTGCTCAAGATGCATATAAAATATCTAGGCAAAGAAGTCCAATATGGCTATAGTTACTGATTTCTCTTTATGTATACTGTCAGAATAAATGATATGTAAGAGAAACAAAGGGAAAGTGCCCTATCTTTCAATAGCCCATCAATAATCCATATACTGAGCTTGGGCTAATGGTTTTGTCATCAATTTACTGGTTTACTTAACTGATCTCTGTTTTTCTAATCAGGAACTATTAGCAGATGGAAGCAAGATTGAGTCTAGTGACATAAAGAACTGTGTTTTCTCTTTCCCAGGCTAATTTTGGTCTTTTGTCTTTGTACCCTCTTCATTTCTAAATACATACATCCCTCTCTCCTGCCACCCCCAGTGAGCCATTCCTTGTAATAGAGAATTGTCAAAAGAAAAAAAAAAGAATAGTTCTGCAAAAAATAAACCAATGGACTCATAATTGTGTCTGGCAGTGCATTCAGTATTATATACCCAGAGTCCAATCTAAGCAGAGAAGGGAAGAAGATGGAGTCTTCTCTTGAGTTGTTACAATGACACAGCATTCCATTTTTTCTTCTTTTTCCCCTTTATGCCATTGTATGTATTGTTCTCCTGATACTGCTCAATTCACTTTGCATCAATTCATATGTATTCTGATGCTTCTATGAATATACATCATTTCTTCCTACATGCTAATATTTCATTATATTGTTGGGTCACCGCATATTTTTTAGCCATTCCCCAGTTGATGGACATCTGCATGACTTCAGTTTTTTGCTACCATAAAAAGTGCTGCTGGGAATATTTTGGTGACTAGGGAATAATTTCTTTTTGTCCTTAACCTTATTAGGATCTAACAATGAGATCTTTGGGTCAAAGGGTAGGTACCCCAAGGGTAGTTGTTTTCATTAACACTCTAAAAAGAGTGGGGGTAGAATAAAAATGAATAGAGGATGGAGAGGAAACCTGAAAAGTCTAAACCAGAGAACATCTTAAAAGGTTTTCAGGGAGGAGGTGGAAAATAATGGGCAAAGTAAGTGTGTAGATTCTCTATGGTTTCCCAGTCTCCCATGACCATGGATAAAAGAGCACAGTGGGCATGTTTCCAAAGTCCCAGTAGCCCAGGGGATAAGCAAAGAAGTGCATGATGGTGTGTGAAAAGTTCTAAGCAACAGAAACTCTCCCTTTTCTACTCTTCGGGGGCGGGGCACATTGAGGCTTCTCTTATGGATACTTGACAATACTAGAAATCTCCCAGGACTGAATCCCACCTGTCTGCTTTCAATAATGTGAGAAGAGACATAAGGGGCATTCAGACAGTTCCACCGACCTTACATCTCCATAGCCCAGTGAGTGACAAATGACATTTCCTAAAGGGACAACACATCTGCCTCTTCCACTGCCATGACAGGCTATTTCCTGTGGCTACAGCCTCAGAGACCTCTCGTTATGTCTCATGCCCAACTCTGCCAGCTGGGAATATTCTCTTCTTCCTCACACTCGGAGAAAATCATAGAATAGGATTGTACACTGGATCTGAAAGGGACCTCAGAGACCATGGTACAACCCCCCCTATTTTATAGAGGAGGAGACTAAGGCCCCAAGAAGTTGTCATTTGCTCAAGATCACACAGATGGTCAGTATCAGTGGAAGGATTTGACACCTCTGACTCCAAAGTCAGTTCTCTTTCCATTATACATTATACTATAGTGCCTCTCATTTCACCTAGCACTTCATACCATTTTTTTTATGCACTCTTCATGTTCTAACAATCTGCTTCTAAGCAAATTAAGCTATCCAAAAAATGGAACTAGATTTGAAGGCAGAGATTGTTGCTTTTTCATTCCTGCATCTTTGCAACTCCTGGTTCAATGCTTTGCATATAGTCAGCACTTAATTTTCATCTTGGGCAGCTAGGTGGCACAGTGACCAGTGGTCTAGAAGACCTGAATTCAAATCTAGCTTCAGATAGTTACTAGCTGGGCAAGTCACTTAGCCCTGTTTGTCAGTTCCCTCATCGTAAAATGAGCTGGAGAAGGAAATGGCAAAAGTCTCTATTCCCTCTGCCAAGGAAACCCTACATAGGGTCCCAAAGAGTCAGATATGACTGAAAAACAACTGAACAAAAGTCATCTCTGAATCTTCCTCCTTTTAGTTAAGTAAGTCATCAAAGGTAAATATGTTCTCAGACTAGTAATGTTTTAAGGAGAAAAAGTATGACCTTGTTTTAGGCACTGTAGATAAGAGCCTATCAGAGTACAGGTTCTTTAAAAGTAGATGATTCTAAGTTCACAGAGAAGCTACTGAGTCCAGCTTTATCCTGTTTGAAAATGATTTTCCCTTGAGAATCCTAGGTTCTGGCTACCTCTTTGCAAGTATCCAAGACCAGTTGTGTTCGTGGCCAAGGCCCTTTCTTCCCTCAGTTCCACTTTTTCCCAAGAAATTTACATTCTTTAGTTCTCCATTTTTGCCTCATCTGAGATGAGGTAGGCCACACTTCACAGGTTTGATGTTTCATTCTCCCACGTCAAGCTGGGTTGCATCCCTGGCCTAGCTCCAGGAACTCTGAGCAGCAGGTGGATTCTAAGCCCCAGCTTCAACCTAATTAATTAAGCTCTCTTTTTTTCACTGTCCTCTCTTTCCTGCTGCTTGTGTTCTGGGCTTCCTTTGATCTCTCACTTGAACATCCTCCCACTCTTGGCTCTCATTTTAGGTCATATATACATGTATGCATATATATATGCATACCTATGTATTTGTACTCACATAGAGCTTTTTAGCATAAGTCTCATAGAGGCCACCTTTGTGACTGTTCTAGAGATATATTTCCCCACATTTCTGTAACTCTTTCTCCTTCCCTTTCTTTCCTTCTAACCCTCTGCCTTTCTTCAATCTCCCTTTCCCATCCCCATCTTTTCTCTTTTCCTCTCATTCTGCTTTCCTACTTCTTCATCTCTGCTCTCTTCTCTCTTTCCTTCTTTCCTTCCTTCCTTCCTTCCTTCCTTCCTTCCTTCCTTCCTTCCTTTCTTCCTTCCATCTTTCTTTCCTTCCCTCCCATTCTTCCTTCCTTCCTCCCTTCTGTAAGATTAAAATTAATATCCAATAACTCCAAGTATTATATTTTATAAGATTTATTAATAATCACTTGAAGTTGAGGAAATAGAAAAGGCTGAGTAAAGAGAACTTTGCCCTGCCTCAATAGCAGGGTGGAGAAGGGCGAGAGGGTGGAGTTACAGAAATTTTTATCTACAAAACGTAAGGTTCTAAAGTGAGGATGAAAGAGGAATTCTGGGAAATGGAGTCCTAGGGTACAAAATTCTAATTACACACTTCCTTCCTTCCTTCCTATCTTTCCTTTCTTCCTTCCCTTCCTTGCCGTCTTCTTACTTTTTCTGTCTCCTGTTCCACACACAAACATGAGTAGATGGAGAATAGAGAGGAGATTCATGCTTCCTTTAAGTAGGAATAATAATACTTTACATTTATAGATATTATTTTATGCTATATGTATATGTGTGCTTTGAAATACAGTACATAATTTTATTTCCATGTCAAACCTATAAGGTAGGCAGGGAAGAGATGATTTCCCCTATTTAGTAAGTGTGGAATCTGGGCTCAGAGAAATTAAATGGCTTGTCTCAGGTCACATGGATAGAAAATATCAGATGCAGAGTCAAAACTCACAACTCTCTCTCTCTCTCTCTCTCTCTCTCTCTCTCTCTCTCTCTCTCTTTCTCTCTCTCTCTCTCTCTTTCTCTCTCTCTCTCTTTCTCTCTCTCTCTCTCTCTCTCTCTCTCTCTCTCTCTCTCTGTCTCTCTCTCTCTCTCTCTCTCTCTCGTCTTCCATCTTAGATTCAATATAGGGTATTAGTTCCAATGCAGAAGTGTGCTAAGAGCTAGGCAATGGGAGTTAAGTACTTTGTTCAGCTCTAATTGTTATCAAACACACCATTTAGCAGTGTGTACGCATGTATGTGTGCACGCACACACACACACACACACACACACACACACACACACACACACACAAAGGCATATTGTCCAAATCTGGAGGAGTAGCAACAGAGGTGCTCCCTGCCTTCTGTTGACAGCTGGAGTTTTAAAAAACCTCATTGGAAATACATTTAAAGAGATAAAAAGATACTGATTTTCATTACCAAGAACTGTTTCTGATCTAGCCCCTAAAGAATTATGAGCAAGGACTCCCAAAGTTCCTTCCCCTAACTTCTCATCAACAGTGAGATTGAGAAGACCAAGACTGGATAAGTGTTCTGACCAAGTTCTTCAACCTCATTTTAAAATTTCTGCTTTCCAATAACTTTAGTTTTTAGTTTGTGCCCCCATTTTTTTAAACCTTTACCTTCAGTCTTAGAATCAGAACTAAGTATTGTTTCCAAGGCAGAAGGACGCTAAGGGTTAGGCAGTTGTGGTTAAGTGACTTGCCTAAGGTCATACAGCCATAAAGTATCTGATGTCAGATTTGAACCCAGGACCTCTGTCTTCAGGCCTGGCTCTCTATTCACTGAACCACCTAGCGACTCCTAGTTCATATCCTCTTAAGATTTCAAATAAAACATTTCCATAGCATTGCCACCCAACTCTTCTTGATTTCTGTCCATAACAACATGAGTAAAGGTGAACTGAAGGGGTGGCATTAGCCTGGGAGCTATGAATGGGATGAGGGTGCAGACTAATAAGATAGCCCCTACCCTCAAAGAGCTAACAATCCGAGAGAGACAATAAATCCAAAATGGATACATTGATGTGTCAGATAATTTTGATTATCTATCCCAAATTATCTTCTGGTTAGTCACAGAATTACTCATTTGGGAGGGGGAACTCTACTCTCAGAGACCATCTAGTACAATCCTTATCCAAAACGGAACCTCCTCTTAATTATCCTTGACAAATGATCATCCAGCCACAAAACTCCTCTTCCTTTAAGATCCCAGCCAACATAGTACACTTATCACAAAGATATTTTATTTGCCAATTTTATATTAATCAGATATTATTTATATATCTTTTCTCCAAGCCTGTCAAGTTATCTATTTTTAAAACCCTATACCTTCTGTTTTAGAATCAATACTATGTATTGGTTCCAAGGCAGAAGAGTGGTAAGAGCTAGTCAATGGAGGTTCAGTGACTTGCCCAGGGTCACACAGCTAGGAAGTATTTCAGGCCAGATTTGAATCCAGGACCTCCCATCTCTAAGCCTGGCTCTCAATCCACTAAGCTACCCAGATGCCCCCCACCCCCAATGTCAAGTAATTTTTGGAGATATGGATTCATCCTTGGACTTTCAGCTTCAACTAACCTTATCAGTCCCCCTGGATATTTCACTTTAGCCCAATCATGCTGGCTCATTTCTATTTCCTAGCTATGTCATTGCATCCATAGAGAAAGCATTTCATAAACAGGTAGAAATGACTCAGATTTTTAAATGAATTCAACCCAGTTTAATTCTGGCTTTAAATTCCCTCATCCCAGATGTTGTTAACTCCTACTTTTAGGGTTAAAAAACATTCTAGTTGAGTGAAATGAACCTTCCTTTAAAAAAATGTTCTAGTGATGAATTTTGTCTTTATATTTGTCATTTCATAGAAAGAAAACCATCTACCACAAAGTATACCCTGCCTTTTGACAAAATGTCAGATTTAAGCAAAAACAGCTAATATGACCACAACCAACAATGATCACAGCATTCTGTCTAACATCTGCCCAATTCTATGCAAAAGCAATTTCCACTTCCTACTGTTAATTAAGAGGCATCACAGGACAGCTAGGTAGCACAAAGGATAGAGTATCAGGCTTGGTGTCAAGAGGATCTAGGTTCATATCTAGGTTCTCAGATACTTCCTAGATGTGTGTCCTTAGGCAAGTCACTTAACTCTGATTGCCTAGCCCTTACCACTGTCTTAGAATAGATACTAAAACAGAAGATAAGAGGTTTTTTAAAGCAGCCGCAGGCATTGGACATGCTTTTTTTTTTTTTTTTTTTTTTAAATCTTGACTACAAAAAGCTGCTCAACTGCTGTGCCAGAATCCACTTCTGGACCAAGTAACCAAGATTTACATTATACTTTCCTTTTTCTAAAGTGCTTTCTTCACAATGAATAAATAGTAAAAACAAATAGCACAAATGTCCATTTAAAGGTAGGAAAACTAAAGCTCATGAAGGTGAAATGATTTTCCCAAGATTGCACAATCTAGTTAGTAGAAGAACTGGGGGTAAAACCCAGGTTTTCCTGTCTCTGAGGCCATTGCATTTTCCATGATATCATTCATTGTCTTCAGATGTTCAGCTCAGCAGTTCCATGGATCCAGGTAGTGTAGTCCAACAGTTAAAGATCTTAGTTTGGTCTTACTGTTGTAGCATTTAATGACCTTGGGTAAACTCAGTGTTATTACCAGGATGCTAACTTCTCATATTAGATGTGGAGGATTGAGATCCAAGGGGGAGAGAGACAGAGGGACAGAGACAGAGAGACACAGAAAGATAGAGACAGAGAGAGAATGAGAGAGAACAGAGAGAGAATGAGAAAGAGCAAGGACAGAGAGAATGAGAGGAAAGAGAGAATGCTCATTTCCCCCCCTTAGTTTTCAAAAAGGAAAAATCTGAGATACAGAAGTCATCATATTTAAGATTGTGTGGCAATAATCAGAGCTTCAGGCAAAAACCAGACTTTCTGACTTCCTGCCCAGAATTCTTTCTCAATTTAGATTGTTTCTCATATATATTTTCCTTAGGGGTGATGATGGAGAGAGGGTGGCAGGATAGAGAGATTATTTGTAGTTATTTTACAGCAAGAGTGAATGCTAACTCCTCCTCTCAGGTAGCATGGGAAATATACTGTAGGAGTCAGAGTAAATGGCTTTGAATTCTAGCTTGTGACCTCAGTCAAGTCCTCTGCCTTTCTCTGCCTTTCTCCTCTGCCATATATTTCCTCATCCATTAAGTTAAAGGGTTAGTAGGAAAACAATGTACATGATGATCACAACAATGGAAATGGCAAGAACAATAAAACCATACCGAATGTTATATAATCCTAATGACCAATGACCTCAGAGAAGAGATGTGAACCTATGCCCCCTTCTCTTCACCACAGAGATTGGAGACCAAGGATAGAAGGATAGGAGATGTTTGGTGTGTTCTCAGACCCAGGTGATATGGCCATTGGTTTGATTGAATTAGTTTGTATGTGGGGTCAAGGGTTGAATATTCATTATAAGGAAAGACTCCCTGGGTAAGAGGCAAGAAAAGAGGAATATTCAGAAACAAATGTGGTATAAGACCATCAGGGAAACTTACAAATGATCTTTCAGGGAAAAGAACTTGGAGTTAGAATCCCATCTTTGCTACAAAAGTTTTGACCTGGGGTAAGTTACTTAGCCTTTCTGGGTCTCAGTTTCCCCATCTGTAAAATGAGGAGATTAGACAATGACCAGAGGATTCCAAAGAACTTGGAATACTTGGAATCTCTTATTAGAAAGACAATCTAGCACCTCAGAGTATAAACCGAGATAAGTTTTTTTAGACATAGTCAATGTGGGGATCTGTGTTTGTGAAAGGATTTTTGTTTTTCTTGTTTTCTCAATTAAGAGGTGAGGTAGAGAGGTGGGAGGGAGAAAATGCAGATCTAAAATAAAAGAGGAGGTTGGGTTAGATGCCCTCTGAGGTCTCTTTTATCCTGTCTTCTCTAATGCTCCTCCTAGCCTTAAGTCTATTATCCTATATGGTATAGATACTCTATTTGATCACAATTATTCTAGGAGGATCTGGCCTAACAGATACTTGCTATATACAGTGAGAAGTTCAAAACCTTTGCTTACTCACCTGTCTATCCTACTTTCTTTAATAATAGCACCATGGACAGCTCCGTGGCTCAGTGGATAAAAAACCAGATCTGGAGACATGAGATTCTAGGTTCAAATCTGGCCTCAGACACTTCCTAGCTACATGATCCTAGGCAAACCATGTTGACCCCACTATCTAGCCCTTACTACCCTTCTGACTTGGAACCAATACACAGTATTGATTTTAAGAGAGATTTTTTTTAAAAGAAAAAAGAAGGCTGCAGTGACCTCCCAGTTGGAGAGTGACAGATTGGTTACTGGGGAATGATTAATTGCTAGGTATCCTCCTTTCCCATGTGGAGCTTAAAGCTGTTGTGTGTTGCAGAGAACTCTCAATATGTCTTTCTTCAGGTCCATTAGGGAAAAGTCAGACTGCAGAAAGTCATCTCTGAGAAAGTTGAAGGAGGGGCTTCTGGTTTCTCACCTGGTAGTTAATATAGGAAGCACCTGTGCCTGAGGCAGCAGCTGTTGGGGTTCTGGAGAGGAGCTCTTTCCTGTGCCACCTCCCAGCAGCGAGCCCTGATGGAGTCCACCAGTCAGGGACTGATGGTGGGGTTTGTGCCCTTGTGTCTGGGAAGAGAGAGCTCCTGGCCAGGGGCAGGCTGAGCAGCTGGGGCCAGGTAGCTTCTCTTGAAGCAGTTTTGGATCTCAAGGGAGAGGGATAATCAGCCACAGTTTTCTCTGTTCTGACAGCTCCTTTGTAAGTCTACAGGAAAGCCCCAGAGACACTCACAAGGCCATCCATCCACTCCTTGCATCCAGGAAATATAGTTCTTCCACAGCCTTCCCAAAATGAGAACCTGCCCCACTTTTAGTAGGACTCCCTCCATCCTCCTCTCTCCATAGGGGGCAGAGTCAGAGAGAAAACATTGGCTCTGGCACTGGAAAACCTGTATTCTGTTCCTAGCTCTGCCATGTGCTGTTTATGTGATCTTAGGTAAGTCATTTAACCTCTAAGGGCCTCTGTTCTCTCAACTAGAAAATTAGGACTTGGCTTAAATGACCTCTAAGGTCTCTTCTTGTTCCCAGAACCAGTGAAGCAAATCTTGCAGCTCCCACTGTTCACCTTCATCCCAGTTGCTTAATCAGTCTTCCTTATTGAGAAATATTTCTTTGTCTTTTGGGAAGAGGCAATATGGTGTAAAGGAAAGAGCCTGGACCTGGGCATCAGGTAGCCTTGTAGCTACTATTATTTTTCCCATTTTTCTATATTTGAGGAAACAAAAAACAAAAAACAGAGATTCAGTGATTTTCCCAAGATCACACACCTAGTAAATACTTGAGGCCAGATTTGAAGTTTAGTCTTCTTGACCCCAGACCCAGTGTTGGCTTCAATTTATCCAATTCAGCTCTTCAGGCCTCAGTTTCCCTAGCTGTAAAATAAAAGGGTTAAACTGGTTGGTTTCTGAGGACCCCTGCAATACTAAGACTCTGATCTAAAGATTGAGGATGAGGCCATTCATTACTTTGTAAATATCTTGGGAGGCAAAGACTTTTTGTTGTTGGTATTGGGCCTTTTGAGGGGCAGTGGATAGAGGGCCAAGCCTTGAGTCAAGAAGAATCCAACCTCAGATACTTACTAGTTGTGCCACCCGGGGCAAGTCACTTCATCCTATTTGCCTCAGTTTCCTCATCTGTAAAATGAGGGAAGAAGGAGATGATAAACCACTCCAGAATCTTTGCCAAGAAGACCCCAAAAGGGGTGGCAAGGAGTCAGACACAATTGAACAATAACAAAACAATATTCTTTTTTTTTGTATCCTTATCACTTGGGACAGTGCCTGGCACCCAATAAGTAGGCACTGGATAGAAGCTTGCTGAATGGAAATGAATGGAAATGGAATTGTGTCAGGGCACCTAAATGACACAGTAGATGGAGAGATAGGCATGGAGTTAGAAGGGCCTGGGTTTAAATCTGACCTCAGACACTTCCTTATTGTGTGACCCTGGGCAAGTTATTAACCCCCTTTGCCTAGCCTTTATCACTCCTCTGCCTTGGAAATGATTCCTTTATTGATTCTAAGACAGAAGGCAAAGGGTTTATTTATTTCTTAAATTTTATTTTTATTTTTCAAATATTTTTCCATATTTCCATATTTCATTTTCTTTCCCTCCCCACCCCCAGCAAAGGGTTTAAAAAAAAAAGAAAAATAAATGAATTGAATCAAAACCAGTTGCTTCAGTAGCAATACAAGTAATCCTAGTGGAAGTCAGATGTTCTCAGTCATTTGATGGGCATTAGCTGGTGGCTAATGGGCCTACTGACCATTGCTGCTATCACCTGCCCAAAATGTCAGTAGAAAGAATGGAAATTCTGCCCCTGAGCAGTCAGCTGGGGACATCAAAATTGCAGGACAGCTACTGGAAAAAGCAATTTTTCTTGTTTTTCTGGCTTTCCCATTTTCCTGAGAACTCAAGGGAGGAGTCAAATGGGGTGATCTCCCCAGGTAGTTACTGAAAGAGTATGGGGGAGGAAGGGGCAGTGCTTTCATTTGGGGCTTGTGTCAGGAAGCAATAGCTTGTTTAAATTTAGTATTAGGGAAGTAGTGAAAGATTGTAGAAAGACTAAATGGCTATAAGATAACAGGGCTCCATTATATATAGAGTTATGAATGAGAGAATTAATTGATTAATGAAAAAGTACCTTTTTAAACCCTTACCTTCTGTCTTAGAATCTATATTAAGTATTAGTTCCAAAGCAGAAGAGTAGCAAAGGGCTAGGCAGTTGGGGTTAGGTGACTTACCCTGGAACACACAGCTAGGGGGTGTCTGAGACTAGATTTGAACCCAGGACCCCTAACTCCAGGCCTGTCTCTCTATCTCCAAGGCTGCCTGTTGCCCCATGAAAAAGCACTTACTAAATGCTTATAATATACCAAGCACTATGCTAAGTGTTGAGGATATTTATATAGAAAAGAGAAACAGTCTCTCACTTCAAGTCAACAGGACAACAAGCATTTATTGTGTTCTTACTAAGCACAAAGTAGGAAAAGCTTACCTCCTAATAGGAAGAGCCAGGGAAGAGTTAAGTTATGGAGAGGGAGAGGGCCATAGGGCAGCAAATGACATGTCCTTTCCAGAAGCAATGATGGTATTGATTTAATTACTATCCCCAGGAGGAGTGTCAGAAAGGTTGGAAATGGGGGGGAGGGAAGGAGGAATTCACATATAATGAAAGGCCGCAGCAGGAAGATGATGTGGCAAGATGACTGGGACCAGGTAGATGTGGCAAGTTCTCACCAATCAGCCCTGTGCCCAGGCCAGAAGCCTTAATTTCTGTAGAGAGGGTAGGAATTCTGGCCGATGTGGCAAAAATATGTCTTTGCAAAGTAAAGTCAAACTGGAAATAGCCCATCTAGGGAAACGATAATCAGACCTGACCTTCTAGCCTGCAGTCACATCTAAGCAGAGCCCAATCAATCATCGTTCCAGGTTGGACACATCTCAGGCCAGACTGTGGTCACTGGAGGAGAATGAATTCGAGCTAAAGGGTTATATTATGAGCAAAAGAAATAGAAGGTTTGGAAATGTTAGCAGAGACAAGACAGGAAAAAAAAGCAAATGCTTTTATATTCCAAAAGCAGTAATAGTAATTATGATATCCACATCCATTTGCAACAACTGTGTGGGGAAGGTAGTGGTGAGCATTACTAGCCCCATTTTGCAAAAGAAGAAATTTAAGTATTAACTGTCTTCCAAGGTTCTATACCTAAAAAATACAAGGACTAAGACATGAACTCAGATCTTCCAACTTCAAGGCCAAAGGTTTAATGGGATTTAGAATTAGAAGAAGCTTTGAGATCATATAGTCAAAATTTCTATAGGCAATAAATAACTGGTAGGAATTTGATACCTTAAGTGGGGAACTGCTAGGCCTAGAGTCAGGAATACCTGAGTTTAATTCTGGCCTTAGAAACTATCTGTGTGATTCTGGGCAAGTTACTTAACCTTGTTTGTCTCGGTTTCCTTATCTGTAAAATGAGCTAGAGACGGACTGCCAAAGCTCTCCAATATCTTTACCAAGAAATGTCCAGATGGGGTCATGAAAAGTTGGATATGACTAAAACAACTGAACAACAACAAATCCTATCTCCCATCTAGTGCTGTTTCCAAGTGGGCACCATCCCTCTCTGCTATGTAGATAAGATTCAGAAGCTAGATAATATATTTATTAAGTGCTTATTATGTGCCAAGCACTGAGCTAAGATCAGGGGATACAGATATAAGCAAATAGAAAGACAGTGACTGCCCTCAAGGAGCTTCATTCTAATGGGAGAAGACAGCACAGAAAAGGAAATTGAAAGGGAACCTTCAGGCTAGAAATAGTTCAGAGGAAAAATAATATCCATAAAAATGAAAATATTAACAAGATAGAAAAGGAAAGAATCATTACCCAGGGAAGGGATAAGGTGGAAAGTTATGAGTAGAGCTAAGAGAGATGTGCTTGACTAGCTTGGGGACTGCCTTAATATATTCAAATGAACTCCCCCCACCCCACCCCACCCACCAATTATGGGACAGCTTTTTCTTTCCCCTGCCACAAAGAACTCTTGGGAGTCTATGAACAAATACAGGAAGCATAAAGCACTTAAATAGCCCATTACACTCATTATGCATCCCTTCTACTATGCTCCCCGCAACCCCCATCCAAGATCAAGTCCCTTTGAGAGTCTACTGAGCATATATCTCAAATTCACCTTAGAACTAAAGAATGACAACTCTTTTTTTAAAAAATTCAGTTTCAATTTATTTAGCTCTAAATTCTTTCTTTCCCACCTCCTCCCTCGTTAAGAAAGAGAAAGCAAGAAAAGCAAAACCCATTACGAACATGTATAATCCAGCAAAACAAATCCCTGCCTTAAACATATCCTACATATTTATATATGTATGTACAAAAATATATAAACATATATATATATAAATGCATATCTCTCCTCTCTCCCTTCTTCTTGTTCCTCTTTCTCTCTTCTTTTCTCTCTTTCCCTTTCTCTCTCTCTTTTCCTCCTCCTCTTCTCTCTTCTCTCCCTTCTTCCCTTTCCTCTCTCTCCTCCCCTTTCTCTCTCTCCCCATCACTTTTCCTCATCTCTCTTCTTCCCCTTCCTCTTTTCCTTCTCCTCCTCCTTCTTTCTCTCCTTTCTCTTTTTGTCCATCTCTCCTTCTCTCTCTCCCTTCCCCCTTTCTCCCTCTTCCTTTCTCTTACCCCCTCGCTATCTATCCTTCTCCATCCCCCTCTATAGAATATATGTATAGGATATAGAAATATGTATAGAATATATAGAAATATAGGATGTATAGAAAGAGAATACACATACACATACATGCATCTGCACTTTGATCTCTGTATCTGGAGATAGACAGCAGGTTTCATCAGGAGCTCTCTGAATGTACATACTTTTAAAGAGTCTACAGAGGAGCCACTTTAAAAAAAAGTCAAGCAGGTTGGCAATGATTGTAAACAATGACCCCCTTTAAAGTCCATCCAGGAGAACTAAACCCTGAGAAGGTCAGTGACCCCTGATTACAGATTTAAGAGGTTAGTGGAAGAATTGTCAGCTGCTTAAAGTGGTCTTGTAGATAGGAAGGACCGACCTGCCCTGGATGATATGGAAAGAAGAGCTGGGAAATAAGACAAGCATTTATGGTTTTTGTTTATTTGTTTGTTTGTTTTTTAAAATAGATCTTGACCTTCTGTCTTGGAGTCAATACTATATATTATTTCCAAGGCAGAAGAGTGGTAAGGGCTAGGCAATGGGGGTCAAGTGACTGAGATAAACATTAATGAAGCAGCTACTATGTGTCAGTTACTGTGCTAAGTATCTCCTCTGATCCTCACAACAACCCTGGAGGTCAGTTCTATTATTATCCTCATTTTACAGTTGAGGAAACTGAGGCTTACATCCTAGAAGCCATCCTGAACTCCTCCCTATCTCTCACCCTCCCCCCCCCCCATCCATGCTGTTGCCATGGCCTTTCGATTTCACCTTTGTACCATCTCTCCAGTACATTCCCTTCTCTCCTCTGACCCTGCCATCACTCAGGTGCAGCAATAACCTGCTGGTGGGTCTGCCTGCCTCAAATCTCTCCCCACTCTGATGCTTTCTCTGTTCAGCCACTAAAATGATTTTCCTAAAGTGTAGGTCTGATCATGTCACACCTCCCTACTCAATAAACTCCAGTTGCTCCCTAATGTCTCTAGGATCAGACACAAAACACTCCTTGGCATTCAAAGCCCTTCATAGCCTAGACTTTCTCCAGGCTTCTTACATTTTAATCTCAAAAAAACCATGTTCTTCTGTACATTGACACTGACTTCCTGGCTGTTCCCTGAACAAGACACTCTTGGCTCTGGGAATTTTCTCTGGCTGTTTCCCATACTTGGAACCCTCTTCCTCCTCCTGACTTCCCTTGCTTCCTTGAAGTCCCAACTAAAATCTCACCTTCTACAGGCAGCCTTCCCCAACCCCTCTTAATTCTAGTGCTTTCCCTCTGTTAATTATTTCTTATTTATCCTGTCTTTGGCTTATTTGTCTGTTGTCTCTTTGTTAATTTCTAAGCTCCTCCAGGGAAGGTACTATCTTTTCCCTCTTTTTGTGTTTCCAGGCACTTAGCACAATACCTGACACATAGTAGGCATTTAAAGGTTTCTTGATGTAGAGGTTAAATGACTTGCTCAGGATCAGAGCCCAGTATGTGTCTATGTGTCTGAAGGTGGATTTAAGCTCTTCTTTTTTTTTCTTCTTCTTCTCCTCCTCTTCCTCCTCCTTCTCCTCCTCCCCCTTCCTTATAAACAGTGTCACCTCACTGGCTCTACTTTTCCACCTAGCTGACTTTAAGTGGGCAGGTACACAACCACAGAGAATTAAACTGATCCTCTTGAGCCCAAAGGAAGTAAGAGTTTAAGCTCTGATTCCTTTTGGCCTCAATTATTCCAATAAAGGGATGATTATCTCTGAATTGGTTGTGGGACCTGGGCTTATTGAGGCAGAGAAGGGGGAGGAATTGTATTAATGATGGTACAATAAGATTTTGAGGGTCTTGGGAAGAACACCTGGCTTTGAGTGCCTTCTTTGCACTGGCTACATGGGTTTGGGCAATTTCAACTAATGTTTATTAAGACTCTCTATGATATTTTGAACAAAGTTGTGCACTCATTGTTTCCCCTATTAGACTGTGAGCTTCTTGAGGACAGGGACTCTGTTTTATCTTTCTGTATATCACCAGCACTTACCACAGTACCTGGCATCTACTGTAGCAGATGTTTAGTAAGTGATAGTTGACTGATTTTTAAAATATATGATCCCTTTCCTCAAGAATTTATATCTAAGTGGGAAGGGGGCAGAGAAATATGACAAGTATGCTAGTAAGCATATCATTTCACCTCTGGATGAAATGATTTTCCTCATCTGAGAAAATGGTGGGTTGGGCTGGATGAGCTCTCTAAGGTGTCTTCCTTATGGGCATCTAGATGGCATAGTGGATAGGGTGCCAGACCTAGAGTCGGGAAGACCTGAATTCAAATCCAACATCACACAAGTTAATAGCTGTATGACCCTAGGCAAGTCACTTAATCCTGCTGGCCTCAGTTTACTCATCTGTAATATGAGCAGGAGAAAGAAATGGAAAACCACTTTGGTAAACCCCAAATGAAGTCAGGAAGAGTTGAACATGATTGAACAATAACAACAAAAAAGGTTCTTTCCAGTTCTGACATTGTGTAAAATAAGCTTCTGACCAGCAGCTTATAACTTTTCTTCCTCCCACCAAGACCTTTATCTATCTATCTATCTATCTATCTATCTATCTATCTATCTATCTATCTATCTATCTTTCTATCTTTAAATTGCTTACCTTCTATCTTAGATTCAGTACTATGTTTGGTTTCCAAGGCAGAAGAGTGATAAGGGCTAGACAAATGGGGGTTAAGTGACTTGCCCAGGTTCAAACAGCTAGGAAGTATCTGATTTGAACCTAGGACCTCCTATCTCTAGGCCTGGCTCTCAATCCACTGAGCCACCTAGCTACCCCCATCAATCCCTTTAATCACTGCCTGCTCTTTGAGTTCTGGATTTGCAACCAGAGACCTGGGTTTCAGTCCTGGCTCCTTCCCTTACTAAGCAGTTGCGTCCTCATTGGTAATTCAGATGATCTCTCTGGGACTCAATTTCCTTATCCATATAATGGGACTTTCAACAGTAATGACTTTTAATTCTTCCTGAGCTTGGGTTTCTATAAAAGTTCCTAACTCCCCTCTTCCCCAACCAAATGGCGGCAGGTAACTGACTTCTAGAATGGCAATTTCCTCTCTCTACAAAATTCCTTCCCAAATTATCATCATCAAACTAAAACCATCATAGAGTGGTTTTAAGAATCAAATTAAATTTTACACAGGAAGTATTTTATGAAATCCCAATTATAAATGCAGGCTCTTTTTCTATAAGAGGTCATCCATTTGCTCTAATAGATATTTTTTCCCCTTTTAGTTCTTTTTTCCCTTTTGGTTCAAGAAACTGCCTTCTTCTTCCCCACCCTCACTCCCAAAAATGTTCTGACATGCTTCTTCTCCAAACTTAGAATCAAGAAACCAATAACATGTTCTTCATTTCTGGGGAGTAGATCTGATTAGAGTAGAAGGTACAGGGAGGAAAGTGGTGAATGAGCAGGTTAAAAAGGTAGGTTGGGGATAGATGAAAAGGGTCTCACCTTAGAACCTAGACTTGATATGCTAGGCAAGGGAGAGCCATTTTAGGTTCTTGACCATAGGTGGATTGTCATGATGTAGATTCTATCTGCAGTGGTTGAGTGTAACATTCTGCTTGACTGGGATCGGCACCACCTTTACTTAGTTTGGGAAGGAATTTTGTAGAGAGGAAATTGCCATTCTAGAAGTCAGTTACCTGCTGTCATTGGGTTGGGGAAGAGGGGAGCTTAGGAACTTTTATAGAAACCCATACTCAGGAAGAATTAAACTCAACACTTTTAAAAAGACTGTTTCCTAGTAAAATTGCATCTTGTCAAAGCCCTGGGTACCACAGTGAAAGGTGCTGTGTAAACAGACAGCCATGAAGATAAAAAAAAATTAGACACTCTGAATAATGGGGCTCACCATTGTTAGAAGAATGTGGTGAAAAAATTATAGGTGCTATTTCAGCAAGTGAGAATCTAGCCGACTTCCCTCTTTGAGTGGGGAAATGGGACTTGAAGGCTCTGCGGGTCACAATATGCTGCGTGCTCCCTGTGAAAACAGGCGTTTATTTTTTTTTTTTTTCTGAATTAGACATTCATTTGGACAGCTCTGTCCAGCCCTTTGTGGATGAAAACAGCACTGGAGTCCCATCAGAGAGCTGGGCCTGAGAAGCTAATCTCTGCCTCGGGGAAACTACTTGATTGACAGTGACTTTCTATGCCCTCTCAGAGACCAAGGCAGACATCTGCCTGGGGGAATACTGGGAGTTCAAATGGCAGGCTGGCTAATTACTAAAAAAGACAGGAAATCAACTGACCAAAAAGTGAACAAAAGATATCTATTTGACAGTCTGAATCTGTATGTTTGCATTTTAACTCAGAGATGAGGTTAAAGAAGAAGAAGAAGAAAAAGAAAACCGGCAACCCAAATCTCAGTAAGGACCAGAATTGAATAAGCAAAGTGATACTCTTATTACAGAAGTTGCTAAGAAAAGCCTGGAAGGTTATGAGGCGAGGAACAGCCTGCTGAGATTGATTGTAAAAGGGTTTTGTTTTGGGACTGATGACTAAGA
The DNA here is from genome assembly GCF_016433145.1 of Gracilinanus agilis. Classification (NCBI taxonomy): domain Eukaryota; kingdom Metazoa; phylum Chordata; class Mammalia; order Didelphimorphia; family Didelphidae; genus Gracilinanus; species Gracilinanus agilis. The sequence goes on from NC_058132.1 coordinate 334,750,769, forward strand.
CTATTACCCACGTACTTTATATCACTTGAATTTCAGGGAGGGATGGACAAATGAGCCACTGGGACAAAGCCTGGCAGAGTACAAAACGTCCTGGCTCCATAGTCAGAGGACTTAGGTTTCAATTTAGGTGGTGTAGTGGGTACAGCACTGGACTTAGAGATGAGAAAATCTGGGTTTAAATCCTGCCTCAGACATTAGTTCCGTGACTTTGGATAAAATTACAATCTTAGCTTCCTCATTGCAAAATAGGATAATAACAGCATCTACCTCCCAGGGCTTTTTTAAGGCAGCTAGATAGTACAGTGGATATAGTGCTGGACCTGGAATTAAGAGTTGAAACTTGATCTCAGAAACATACTAGCTGTATGACCCTGGACAAGTCACTGAACCCTGTTTGCCTCAGTTTCTTCATCTGTAAAATGAGCTGGAGAAAGAAATGGCAAACCAGTCCAGCATCTTTGCCAAGAAAATCCCAAATGTGGTCACAGTCAGACACCTGAAACGACTGAACGACAACAACCCAGAGCTGTTGTAAGGATAAAATGAGATACTATTTGCAAAGTTCCTTGTAAACCTTAAAACACTACACAAATGCTAGCTATTATTATTATTGTATACTACCTCTGATGCCCATTTAACTTTAGGCAAGTCATCTAACTTCACTTCTCCCTGGGCCTCAGTTTCCTTCTCTATAAAATGAATAGGTTGGCCTAGATCATCTCTGAGGTCTTTTTAAACTCTAAATCGATGTTCCTGTGACCTCTGGGAACCCTGCAAATCTGAGAATTGTTCTACAAAAGAGATGATGATAACGATGATAATGGCTAGAATTTATAAAGCACTTTATAGTTACTATCTCATTTGATCCTCACAAAATTAACTTAGGGTGGGTCTGTACTCCTTGAGGGAAGTCAAATATCATATTATAGGAGCCTAAGAGGGTGAGCTCTTGCTGGTCAGAGCAGTGAAGGGACACTGCCAGGCTCTTGGTTCTTACATTTCTTAAGTAATTGAATTCAGTACATAGTTATTGAGAGGCAGCTGGACGGCTCAGTGGATAGAGAGCCAGATCCTGGGTTGAAACTTGGTCTCTTGACACATTTTCCACTATGTGACCCTGGGCAAATCATTTAACTCCAATTGCCTGGCCCTTCCCAGTCTTCTGCCTTGGAATCAATATTTAGCATCAATTCTAAGATAGAAGATAAGGGTTTAAAAAATAGTTATTGATTGATTAGTATGTGCTAGGTATGTCAAGAGATATATAAGTGGCTAATGCATGACGCCTGCCCTCACAGAGCTTAAAAAGTTAGTAGGAGTGATAAGAGGAACAAGAAAGACGATCATACAAAGTTGAATGTGAAGAGTGTCATGAAAGGCAAAAACAAAATGGAATGAGAGGTCAGAGGAAGGAAGCATCCCACTTCTGAAGCCTGGGAGAATTCTGAACAAGGTGACACCTGAACTGGATCCTGAAGGATAGAAAGAATTTTGAAACAAATTCACATAGATTAACCTTGAACTCTATGAGCCTTAAAGTGTTATGTAAATGCTGCCAGATTTTTAGCTTTTAAAAAATGGCAATGGCAAGAATTCAATTCAGAAGACATTAAGGTCAAACCATGGGATGGCACTACTCTGGAAACAAGAATAACACAAAATTGAAATAAGATACATTCTGAGAATGATACAAAGGTTATATAAGACAACAGTGTCAGCCAATTACATACAATAAAATATGATAATGACTGTAGATTTAAGGATAGAAGGGACCTTCAAGATCATCTTTTACAAGTGAGGAAATAGAGGCTTAGGGAGGTTGTGTCTTCTCCAAGGCCACACTGGGATTTGAGCCCTTTCAATACAACACTCCTTCCATGATACCCCACTTGGGTCCAGTGAGCCACATACTTCTTTGCACTACTACAGAAGGTTTAAAATGCTCCCTTTAGTAAAATTCATCCACTGTAGGTCCTATTCCCTGAAAAGCTGACTCACTACTAAAAGAAAGTAAACAAATCTACTGTTAGGAAACAATTTCCTATACGGCATGACTCCTATCCTACTAACAAAAAAATTCTCCTCCAATGGCCTATTGACTTATCCTATCCACAATTAGTGCTTCCTTCCTTCCTTCCTTCCTTCTTTCCTTCCTCTATCTCTATCATATTGTCTATCTAATCTTTCTGTCTGTTTTTCTATCTAGCTACCTATATTTTCTGTCTCTCTGTCTCTCTCTCCTATATCCCTTCTATACCTTGACTGCTTATTTGAATAGAGGGGGGCTGCTGGCTTGGTAAATTGGTGCCCCAAATCACAATGTTGAGAGGTATCTTCTCGAAAGTCACACTCACTTTCTACAAATCAAAAGTGGGGAGCCCTTTGAAGCCTTTGGTTGCAGAGAACACGTCAGTGTGCTATTTATCCATTGGCAATAGGCTACTGTACTAGCCCATTTCCTTCCACTGCAATCATCTTTTAAAAGTCTGTCATTTCTAATGCTCTTAAACCGCAGGAGAAATATGTGAAGATTGATAAGAAATCCAATTAATTTTTTCAAGTATCAAACAGAGCTCCAGCCCTCTTTTGAGCATAACCTTTACCTTTACCCCACACCCAAGAAGCTGATGGCTATAACCAAGGATTGATAGGCAAGACTATTTCTATGCCTTCTTTTCAAAAAATGAGAATATCTTTATCATAGAACTTTTCTGTCAGGAAGCCTCTCTTTCTCCACAGGTGTAATATACACTAAAAAATCAGATGTGTGGAAGCGACAGGAGTCACTTATCATCATCGTTGTAATCCTCATCATTATCAGGATGGTACAATTATTTGGCAGTAGGTGAGCTGGCGTCAGGGTGTCAGGAGGTGGGATCCTAGGAGCCCTAGTTGGATACATTTCAGATTTCTTGTCCAAGGAAGCATGAAGGACTGAGCTGGAGTTCATTTTCTATCATATGAATAAGTCACGATCTGAGAGAACCATTTCAGTATTTCCTCTGAAATCCATCATTTTCTCTGTGTGGTTATGGCTCGGGGCATTAAACCTTAGTGCTAGTCTACTCATTACTTTCAATATTAAAAGCCTAAATAAAACTTAGCCAAGAGGTGATGAATGGTCTCGGGCACAGCAACTTATGAGAGCATTCTGCTAATATTAGAGCAAATACCCAGTATCAGGTTGGCAAACTAAGTAGATTTGCAAAATTGTCAATGTTTATTGCACATTCTATTGCTCTGATATATTATGTAACATTCAAATATTTGATTTGGCTATCAGATTTAGATGCTTAATATTGAAATAATGAGCCGACTGGCCTTCAAATCCCGAAAGAATTTATTAAATCTGTTAGGGCCCCCCAAAGAGCTTTAAACTACATAAGACTTTTGGGACACTCTATATGTATTTGTGTGAGTATACATCAATATTTATATATGTGTTATATACACCTTTTAAGCATAACTTCTATTATCATGCCCACACACATAGATAAGCATACACACAAACACACATACACATATTACAATACAACTCTGTATGGTAGATGTTATTATTATCCATATAGTATATATACTTACAATAAGATAAGGAATATGCTTCCTATGTCATATTGAGAAATTATTAATACCACAAAAATGGGTTATAGTGGATAGCTCATGAGGTATTGAGCTTGTTCAATCATTTCAGCTGTGTCTAACTCTTCATGACCCCACTTGGGGTTTTCTTGGCAAAGATACTGGAGTGGTTGGCCATTTCCTTCTCATTTTACAGATAAAGAAACTGAGGCAAATGGGGTCACACAACTAGGAAGTGTCTGTGACCAGATTTGTACTCAGGTATAAATAGTACTCTATCCACTGTGCCACTCACTAACTGCCCACATCGTATGTATTAATCGGTGATTTTTTTTTTTGAATTTCTATTTTTGAATTTTATTTTATTTTTTAGAATATTTTTCCATGGTTCCATGATTCATGTTCTTTCCCTCTTCCCCAAACCTCTCCCCCCCCCCGCCCAGCCAATGCATAATTCCACTGGGTTTTACATGTGTCATTGATCAAGACCTATTTCTGTATAATTAATTTTTGCATTAGGGTGAACATTTAGTGTCTACATCCCCAATCATATCCCCATCAACTCATGTGTTCAAGCAATTGTTTTTCTTCTGTGTTTCTACTCCCACAGTTCTTCCTCTAAATGTGGATAGTGTTCTTTCTCATAAGTCAATGGGTGATTATTAAGTGCTTATTGCTTCTGATCCTTTCACATCATTTATTTGGACACCTTTGACAAAGAACCCACTCCTAAATTGTGTATATTTTAACTGTACTTGCTTTCTGCCATTTTGAGGCATTTTTGATGAAGGAAGCATATGAAAATATATATTTTAGGCAGTGAGGTAGCATAGGGGAACAAAATGCTAGACTTGGAGTCTAGTATGATATCCTGAGTATAAATCCTACCTCGAAACCTTACAAGGGTGTGATCCTGGGCAAGTCACTTGCCCTTTTTGTGCTTCAGTTTCCTCATCTGTAAAATGAGATTGTTACACTCAATAGCCCCTAAAATCCCTTCCAGTTCTAAATCTATCATCCTGTGATCTTATGTGAGGCCAAAAGATAGAAAACAGCTCAAAGGTAGAAATAAGAGCTTTCCATGAAAGGCAATGATTTTAGTAGATCCCAGGCACATTGGCTGCCCACTCTATTTAGGCATTCTTATGTCTGTGGATTCATTATGACCATCTAGATTAGATTTATGGATGATAATTATAATAATTGCTAGAATTTGTAGAGTGCTTTAAATTCTGGAAAGCATTTTACAAATATTATCTAATTTTACTCTTGTAACACCAAGAGGTAGATACTCTTATTATCCCTGCTTTACAGAGGAGGAAACTGAGGCAGACATTACCTGAGTGACTTGCCCAAGGTAACAGCTATTAAGTGTCTTGAGTTTGGATTTACACTCAGATCTTCCTGATTCTAGATCCAAAGCCAAAAGGGGGAACCACCCCATCTAACATCTGCTCTCACTAACTAGAAGTGGAAGGAATTTTTAGCCAAGCTGTGAATAGGAGGGAGGGAGTAGAAGGCTGACTAAAACTCTGCCCCAGGATGCTGAATTTAGAGGGCACTGTAGAAAGCTCAGAGCTTAGTACCTCATTAATAAGAATAATTGGGTAAAATAGGAAGCAGCCAGATGGAGTCTTGGCTGAGATCTTCCTCCATCCTACCCCCATTCTCTAAGAGGGTTAAGAGCACTCGGTAAGGGTGTTCTGGCCCGGTTGCAGATGGTTTGCTGGACTTACCTGAGGCACAAAAAGATGGCACAGTGATGATTATGATTACCAATGCAGAATAATAATGTAGTGTTTAATACTTCCAGCATCTGTGGTTTGATTGATAGGAGGACTTCCTCTTCCTGGACAGATGGCAACCCCACCATGGCTTTATAAATGGGAGTTGCTGTGGCTCAAAAAATAATTACCACTTGCTATTACTTGGCAGTGGTGATTGAGCCTCTGGAAATTGTTCTGCTCTGGTCCTGGGACTGAACACAAACAGGCAACGTGGTATGGGGAGAAGATGACATGAGCTTAGGAGTCAGGGAACCTCCATTCAGATCCTGCCTGTGGCCTTTCCCTTCTAGCTTTCAATTTATGATCCTATCATATAGTTGGTCCATCACCAAGATCACACACAAAGCTTTTCTAGTTTGAAAGAAGCTGCCAGAAGCTTTGGGAAGTCCAGGGTCATCCCCACACCACAATGATGCAGAATAGGACTTTGGACAAGGAAAGTCAAGCCTCAGGCCCAGGTTTTCTAAACTAAGTCTCCAATTCTTTCAAGAATGCAATATTTTTTTTTTCCTGCAGAGCCTAGCTACCTGATAAAATGAATTCCTCACAATGGTGTTAATGATCGATAATGGCTTAAGGTATTATTTCTCCAGAGTAAGGATTCTTAAACTGAGATCCCCAAGAGGTTCTGAATACTGATTTTAGGGGAGTCTGTGAACTTGGAGGGGGGAAAATTACATCTTTATTTTCACTAACCACTAATTGAAATTTAGCATTCCCTTCGATTATAAATGTAGGTAACAACTTGCAGTAGTAATAGCAGCATCTGTGACATTATCACCAATAGAAATTACAGGAATTTTCAAATCACATCACAGTGTCAGAGATATTTCAAAATATCATTTATGCTCATCTCTAATTTGAAAAGCTATTTGACTCTAACTTGCTTATATTTTAACGTACTGTCTTGTTATTTGACATGATGATAAAGAAGCACATATAGTACTATATCACAAATTTGAATTTAAAAATATTTGGAGCACTATATTTCAATATAATTGATTTCCTTTGTAATCCTATGTATTTTTCTTTTTTTAAAAAAAAACCTGTCTTAGTATCAATTCTTTTTTTCCCCCAATCTTTCAATCTTACCTTCTATCTTAGATTGGTTGTAAGGCAGAAGAGCGATAAGGGCTAGGCAATGGGGGTTAAGTGACTTGTCCAGGGTCACACAGCTAGAGGCCAGATTTGAACCTAGGACCTCCAATATCTAGGCTTAGCTCTCAATCTATTGAGTACCCAGCTGCCCTCTCTACCCTCATAGTATCAATTCTAAGACAGAGGAGCAGCAAGGGCTAGGCAATTTCATTTAAGTGACTTGCCCAGGGACATGCAGCTAAGTGTCTGAGGCTAAACCCTTAAACCCAGGTCTTCCTGACTCCAGACCTGGCTCTCTATCCACTGTGCTACCTAGCTGCCACAGAGTGCTGTATTTCAATATAATTGATTTCCTTTGTAATCTTATGAATTTTTCCTAGACTTTCAAAATCAGTATTCTGAGAAGAGATTCATAGACTTTATCAGATGGCTAAAGGGATTCAGCACCCAAGAAAGGTTAAGAACCACTGCTCTGGGGTAACATTTTCATGCCAACTGGGGCCCTCAAAGCCTTTGCTTGGAAGAGTAACCGAGGGAGGAGACTTGCTGATGGGGGAGGCATTTGGGGGTGGGGGAGAATTTTGTGGCTCCTCACAGCATAGCAGGTAGGCAGCCACCTCCATCCATCATCAATCTGATTTCCTACAGCCCAGGCCTACCCTGCTTGTGAGAGCCAAACTTAGTCTAATGTCCTAGAGAAACCAGGAGTAAGTGGAGTGCCATGAAGCATCCTCTTCCAACTCTTTATTTGAGACTTCCGTCTTAAGGACTGAGGATCATACCTGCAGAGCTGGGAATTAGAAGGAAAAAGTATGCTTGGCTGGAAACCTTCCCTGGACATCTTCTCAGCCTGCCTCCCCAGGATCAGCCAGGACTGAGTTCCCTGTACTTAGCCTCATTATATGTCCCTGAAACACAAAGGTTTTTTTTTTTTTCATGTTTCAGCAGGAGAAGCAAAACAAGAGAAAGCATCTGACTTGGAGATATTCCCCATAGGAATAGCTGTTGCTACTCCATTGCCAGCCACTGGAGTCCTTCCTCCCAGCCACTACTTCTGGAGCTGTGGCTGAGGCAACTTGTCCCAGCCCCTATCCCCTGTCCTTCCCATCAGAACTTCCCAGACTGCTATTCAGGTTCAAGTCTGGAGTTCAAAGAGACTTCTGACCCAAAGATTGTCTTGTTGAATTTAGCCCAACTTTCTGGCCTGTGAAGATCTTCTGGAGTCGTGACTTTCAGCCACTTTGTTATATGTCCTTCCCAACTTTGGATCATCTGCAAATTTGATGAGCGTTATTATCCATGCCTTAGTCCAAGTCATTGATAGAAATATTAGACAGTAAAAGGCCAAGCACACATCCTTGGGGAGGTCCATTAGGAGACCTCTTCCCTTTATCAAATTGGACAGTTCATAACTATTATTCAACTAGGACTAAACCCACCTGGAAGTACTTACTACTGGGCAACCTATATCTCTCCATCTATTCCTCAAGAATAGAATGGAGAGGAGGGCAGCTGGGTGGCTCAGTGGATGGGGAACCAGGTCCAGATACAGAAGGTCCTGGGCTCAAATCTGGCCTCAGATGTTTCCTAGATGTGTGACCCTGGGCAAGTCACTTATTCCCAATTGTCTAGCCCATACTGCTCTTTTGCCTTGGAACCAACACTAAGTATCACTTCTTTTTTTTTTTTTAAACCCTTACCTTCCATCTTGGAGTCAATACTTGTGTATTGGCTCCAAGGAAGAAGAGTGGTAAGGGTAGGCAATGGGGGTCAAGTGACTTGCCCAGGGTCACACAGCTAGGAAGTGTCTGAGGTCAGATTTGAACCTAGGACCTCCCGTCTCTAGGCCTGGCTCTCAATCTACTGAGCTACCCAGCTGCCCTCTAAGTATCACTTCTAAGACAGAAGGTAAGGGTTAAAAAAAAGAAGAATATGGGGAACCTTGTAAATACTTTACAAAATCTTTGTAAACGACATCATTTTCTTGACCTGCCAGTCTCGTTATCCTGTCAAACCAGGAAATAAAGTTAATCTAGCATGACTTATCCTTGATGAAGCCATATTGACTCTTTGTGATGCCTAGTTCCTTCTCTAAATGCTCACTAACTATCCCTTGAATATAACATTCTAATTCAATGGTCCATAATTTTCAGACTCTCTTCTCTTTTTTGAAAATAGGGGTAATATTTGCCTTTCTCCAATCCTGTGGTACTTCTCCCCTTCTCCACAATCTTCCAGAGATCCCCCCAAATGGCTCGGCATTTACATTTTCCAGTTTGGGTTTGGGGTTTTTTGCACTCTGGAGTCATTTTTTTCTCAAAAACACAAGGAGCATCTACATTCTTTTGAAACTAAAAAAAAAATAAATAAATCTTAATTCCACGGCACCTCTTTCCTCATAAACGAAGGTCCCTCAGAGTTATAGAAATGTTCATATCACATACCCACTCAAATGTATCTCTATTTTCATCTTCATGACTTAATAATGATAATAATAATAATAGTTAACATTTATATAGTGCTTGTGATGTTCCAGGCAATATGCTAAGTGCTTTACAATCATTTCATCTGATCTTCACGACAATTCTGAGAGATAGTTGCAATTATTATCCCCATTTTACAGATAAGGAGATTGAAGCAAATAGAGGTTAAGTGGCTTGTCCAGGGTCACACAGCTGGTACATATCTGGATTTGAATTCAGGTCTTCCTGACTCTAGGCCCAGTGCTCTATGAACTATAATGGCACCTTGTTGACTTATGGCTTCCTGTGTCTGTTTCTGTTCCATAAAAATGAATATACAGTCATCCTTCGCTATATCATGGTTCACTTATCACAGCTTCATTGTTTCACAGGTTTTAAACAAATATATATCTAATTCTGTATCACAGAGTTTTTGCTCTATCCCTGGATTTTGCAGATGAATACTGTACTGTACACAATGGAAATGCAGAACACCACTACAACTTGTGCTAGTTTGCTGTGAGATTGTACACAGCACGCTATTGGCCGAAAGGCGACCAATCACAGCGCTGTGTTCTATATCCTGGGTGCTGATTGGCTCAATGTTTATAAGAGTGTGGGAACAGTTAATAAGAGTGTGGAAAAGGTTTATAGGAGAGTGGGAAGGGTTTATAAAGTTTTAACATATATATAAATAATAAAATAAATATAATGTCGCTACTTTACGGATTTCCACTAATGGTGGAGGTCTCTGGAACATAAGATAGGTGAGGGATCACTGTATTAGATTAAATGATCTTTAAAATCCCTTCCAACTCAAATGATTTATGGCTTTAGGTGAGCCCCACCCCCACCCCTACCCCCCAATATATCTGGGAAGCCTTCCTTGATCATTTACCCTTAAAAGGAGAGATGGGGGAAGCTTGGTTACAGTGAGGGTGAGAGAGCCTTCTGGTTTAGGGGAATCAGCCTGGGAAAAGGTCATAGAGACAGATCTTGTAGGCATTCACGAAGATCATAGAGAGGAGGCACTGGCCAGATTTCATTTGCACCCATGACCTTGTGGTATAAGAAATATTCCTAGTCCACAAGTTGAGTGTCCAATCACAATTCCGATGTTCCTTCATTCCTGCTAACTTCACCAATTTAGCCCTCAAATCCCTCAATAGAGAATAGTCAATCCAGCTTACTCTAACAGAGGAAGCTCAAAGGGAATTAGCATATTTAATTAAAGTGCCCAATGAATAGCTTTACATCATTTCTTAATTACTATCTTTGCCTTCAAGGAGATGAATTTAAATGAGGTTTGCAATTTTTTTCTTTCTTTTCTTTTTTTTAAAGTGCAGAGTAAGTACAGAACAGAGGGTGGTACAGAGTAGGTGGGATAGAAAAGGAAATATAGTCTATATTTTGAGAAACTTCATTTAAAGCATTTGGTAGTCTACATAAAAATAGAATGGAGGGCTTCTAAGTCTCCTAGAATTAGAAGTTTTAGAGAATTTGAATTTGATTTTCAGGTGAATGGAAAAGGAACATTAATATGTATCATATTTCTTGTGTTTTCAGTAGGTGGGGGTGGGGGTGTCTAGAAAAAAAAGAAAACTTTCAACTGAAAACTTAAAAAAATTAAAAATAAAAGCAATTTCAAAGAAGAAGCAGGAGGAGGAGGAAGAGGAAGAACAAGAAGGAAAAGGAGAAGGAGGAGGAAGAGGAAGAACAAGAAGGAAAAGGAGAAGGAGGAAGAAGAGGAAGAAGAAGTAGAAGAAGAAGAGGAGGAGAAGGAGGAGAAACACTTGTAGCATTCAAACTTTTTTCTTATTAATTTTATGCCAATTTGCCATGGCTAAAAGGCCACATATTTCAAGGAGAAAAATATCTAAGGTGTCCAATAGAATATAAGGTACTTGAGGGCAGGACTTATTTGCTTTTTTGTCTCTGTATCCTTACCTCCTAGCCTAGCTCTTAATAAGGTGCCATGCATATACATATGGTTGAAATTTAATAAATGTGAATTGAATTGAATTCTGTCATTTTGGCCTAGAATTGGAAAGTCACAGAATAGTCAAGAGTCAGGATGAATCAAGGGATTCTGGTCCTGAAAAAGGTTGAGTTTTCCTAAAGAACACTGAATTGGAAGACCTGGATTTAAATCTTTCCTCTGTCCCATATTCTTATGTGACCCTGGGCAAGTGACTTAGGCTCTAGGAGGGAGCTCAGTTTCCTCATATGTAAAATGAAAGTTTAGACTTGATGATTTCCAAGATCATTTATAGCCTAAAGCTGCCACCTTGAAAAGGATACCAGGACTGTGATTTGTGAACTGTTAACTTATCTTACCCCAAACCTGGTCCTCATACCACTTCCTAGGCATCTAAACACTGTGCTGCCAGCACTCTGGCCATCATCCTCATCTCTCTCCCCACTGGAACGTTGGACTTTGCCTTCGATCCACTAGGCTTGTTTTATCTTGTCTGGAACCAGGTTTCCAATTCAATTCTCCATTTTCATACCATTTACTCCCCTCTTCTTCCAATTCTACAGTTAAGTATTGTCTTCCCTAGTTATAATGTAAGCTTGTTGAGAGTAATTACTGTCTTGCTTGCTTTTATTGCATCCCCAGGGCTTGTTTGGCACATAGTAGGCACTTAATAATTCTTTCTGTCTCTGTCTGTCTGTCTGTCTGTCTGTCTGTCTGTCTGTCTCTCTCCTCTTTCTCTCTTTTTCCTCTCCCCACCATTATGTCTGACTTCAGAGGAAGACAGAATAATAATTTCTGATATTTATATCATGCTCACAAAGTCCTTTAAAAAAAGATCTCATTTTATTGCCAAGACAACTCTGAAAAGGTTCATAGGCAACACTGGGTTATTATCCCTTTTCACTCAAAAGGAAATTGAAGCTCAGAGAAATGAATTGATTGGCCTAAGATCACACGACTCATAAATATTGGGCTTCAGACCTTCTGTCTCCAGGTTCAGTGCTCCTTATATTCCAATCCACCACCTCCCACCATATTAAAAATCTTACAGGCAGCCTCATTTATTTCAGGTTGGCATTTTTAGAATCATAGAATCTACAGATGGAAGGAACCTTAGTTATCCAGTTCTATGTGAATGGGATAAGGGGTCTCCTGTGGAACTTCCCAAGGATGTGTGCTTGGCTTCATGCTGTCTAATATTTCCATCAGTGACTTGGATTAAGGTAGAGATGACATGCTCATCACATTCGCAGGTGACCCAGAGCTGGGAAGGATGGACAACATACTGGCTGAAAGTTATCCAATTCAATTCTTTCTCTTTACACATTTTTATCAATTTTCTTTTTTATTATCAAGGACAAAAATTAACAAACACAAACATTACTTTGTGAAAATATGAAAGAGGAATTGTGAGTGCACCATGAATCTCTATTATGTACAGTTTATTTATTTAGGAGTATATATTAGATTTCACTTGATAGTTCCAACATTACCTGGTTTGTCTGTGCTTAACTTCTGTTCTCTTCTATATATTTTGCTTAATTTTTCCATGATGTTCTTTTCTTTCTTTTTTTTGGGGGGGTTGAGGATAGGGCTTGGATATTACTTCCTTTTTTATTCTTCTCTGGAACTCTTCCCCCCCCAAAATAATGATTAAAGTTCTTCTTGGAACAAATAAACATATTCAAGCAAAAAAAAGAATCAACACCTCAGTTGTCTGAATGCCAATGAATCATTTTGTACCTCTAAATTATTGGAATTTTTAAAAAAAGCATTTACTAAGTACCTGCTCTATATCAAGCACTGAGCAAAGGGCTTTACAAATATTAACTCATATGACCTTCACAAGGACCCAGGGAAGTAGGTGCTATTATTATCCCATTTTACAGATGGAGAAACTGAGGAAGACAGAGATGAAGTGAATTTCCCAGGCTCACACAGCTAGGTTTTGTCTGAGGCTAGATCTGAAAACCAGTGTTCCTGATTTTAAGTTCAGATTCATTGTCTGCCCCATGGAGCTGCCAAGTGGTGGCAAACATGTTTTATTATTACTCTTTGGGAGTCATGCCAATACCCTCACTTTACAGATAAGAAAACTCATACCCAGAGAGGCTAAATAACTTACAGCTAATAAGTGGCAGAGTTGGCATGGTATCATGAATACCTCAAAGTCAGGAAGTCCTGGGTTCAAGTTCTATCTCTGACATACCAGCTGAATGAGTCTGGGCAATTTACTGCAGCTCTATCAGTGTCCTCTTCTGTAAAACAGTGAGGATAATGGCACTTTCTCACTCTTCTATCTTGGAATTGATACTAAGATAGAAGGGAAGGGTTTAAAAGGTAGGGGGGTGACTAGGTAACATAGTCAACAAAGCATCAGGCCTAGAGTTGGAGGGTCCTGGGTTCAAATGTGGCCTCAGACACTTGCTAATTGTGTGAGGCTGGGCAAGGCACTTACCCCTATTTGCTTAGCCCCTGCCACTCTTCTGTCTTCAAGTTGATGCTAAGATAGAAAGTAAGGGTTTAAAAAAAATAATGGCACCTACTTCCCAAGATCCTTGTAAGATATGAATAAGTTGATATTTGTAAATCATTTTGCTCATTGCCTGGCACAGAGTAGGTACCTAATAAATGATTCTTTAAATTAAAAAAAAACAGCAATAGTCCAGAGACACAGAATGAGATATTAGTATTTAATGTATTGATTTATTTTGTTTGACTTTTTTTGTTATAAGGGAGGACTTTTATCATCATCATCATCCTTATCATTTTATAGTGGGAGAGTTAAAAGTAGGCATAGGAAGCTAGTGAGACTCCCACCACTACCACTCCCCAAAAAAAGAAGAAAAGAAAAAAAAACATTGATGAAACATTAAACAAACATATAGAAGAGACCAGAAAGAAGTTAAGAGCAAACAAACCAGGCAATTTTGAGCTTGTCTAATAAAAATCTAATAAATACTTTAAAAAACCTGCACATATGAAAATTCATGATATCATATACATTCCTTTTTTTTCTGTATCTAGCTATGATTGAAAGTTCCTTACTTGATCGTAATCATCTCCCCAGAATTTTGCAGGGTGCTTGGCACATAGTAAACAATTAATGTTTTCTCATTTATTCATCATTGTTTTGATGCATGAACAAGGGTACATGTGAAATGGGCATGAGCTCTGCTAAAGCCTGAAAAGAAAGAGAAAATGAAAAAGACAGGAGGAGAGATTGAGCATTTAGTCCTTTCTGAAATTCCCAAGGCAACGGAGAGGACTGAAGGAGATGAATGCTCCCCTCTCCCTTGCAGAAAGCAATCCTTCAGATCCCCCACGTCTGACACATGGAGTTCTCTTTCTCCCCGGCAGTGGGGGGAGTTGGGAGAGTTGGGCCAGGAAGAAGGTTTCTGTGGTGCAGAAAGCATGGAATTGCTTTCCTGAAATGGACCCTTACTTTGCTCAGAGATGACAGTAAATGATCCCCAAAGTGCTGTGCTTTCAAGATGAAAGGCAGCCCCTGACTTGGACAGCCTCTCCTTTCCCTGGTGGCCTTGATGATGGAAGATGAGTGAAGGTACTGGTCCTGGGTGTAGATGCTTCATCCCTCCTGGTGAAGGTGCATTCAAACCCCAGGAAGCCCAGAGGGGGCATAAAAAGCACATTTCAGCCAAAGTAATGGCTTCCTTTTCAATGCATCGATCTGTGTTGTTTGTAGTCATCATGCCTGCGATCAAGCAGCATTGATTAAAGGGAGGCTGGGAAAATGGTTCATATTTACTTTGTTAGTTTCACAATAGAAGCATGGACCCCAAAGGCTGGAAGGGACCTCAAAGAGTCATCCCGCTCATTCCCAGCTTTCAGAGGGAATCACTTTGCTGCTGTCATCCCTGGCCTATTGTCAAGCTCTTTGGGAAAAAGCTTACACGGTCTCCCCACTGTAACCCATCCTTTTATTACCAAATATTGCTCAATGTTAAGGAATCTTTTATTTCCTTTCTCTAATGATCACCACTTCCTTACCCATTTCTCTCTCTCTCTCTCTCTCTCTGTCTCTGTCTCTGTCTCTCTCTCTCTCTCTCTCTCTCTCTCTCTCTCTCTCTCTCTCTGTCTTTCTCTCTCTTTCCCCCCTCTCCCTACCTCCCTCCCTCTCTCTCCCTCTCTCTCTCTCTCTCTCTGCCTTTCTCTCTCTCTTTCCCCCCCTCTCCCTACCTCCCTCCCTCTCTCTCCCTTCCTTCCTTCCTTCGTGTGTGTGTGTGTGTGTGTGTGTGTGTGTGTGTGTGTCTACAGAGGAGCTAGGAGGTGCAGTGGATAAAGCAATGGTGCCTCATGATGGCAAGGAGGTCACTAGAGTTATAATTAGGGTGAGCTGGTCAGACCTTTACTACAGGGCACTGAATTTATTTAGTTGTTTGTTTCTTTTTAAACCCTTACCTTCCATCTTAGAATCAAGCTGTGTATTGGTTCTAAGGCAGAAAAGTGGTAAGGGCTAAGCAGTGGGACAAGTCACTTAACTCCTCTGACCCTCAGTAATTTCATCTGTAAAGTGGAGGCAAATAATAGCCTCCTACCTCAATAGCATTGCCTACCTCGTTGAGTTGGCATGAAGACTGAATGAAAGGGCATCTGGGTGGCTCAGTGGATAGAGAGCCAAGTGGAGAGACAGGAGGTCTTGAATTCAAATTGGGTCTCAGATACATCCTAACTGTGTGTGGGTAAGTCACTTAACTCCCACTGCCTACCCCTTACCACTTTTCTGCCTTGAAACCAATACTTAATATTGATTCTAAGATGGAAGGTATGGGTTAAATTTTTTTTTAATTAAAGAGACTAGATGAGATTAATGTGAAAGTGCTTTGTAACTGCTAAACACTATGCAGATATAAACTGTCCTCATTACAATGGCTATTTTTGATTTCTATATGTGGATTGGGAACTGTTTTTTAAATGTTTTGGATATACCCACTTTCCTTGCTACTTACTACTCAGCTCTTCTCAGAGGCCCTACCATTTTTGCTTTAGCAATAAAATTCAACAAATCAATTTAGAAAATATTTATTAAGCACTGAGGAGATTCCCCCACCCACATTATTCTGTATTGAAAATAGATTTTTTTTTGTGCCTCCAGAAAGACTTTTCTCTTTCCCCCAAATAAAACACCTGTGTGATGACCTTGAGATAGTAAGAATGCTAACTGCCAATGAAATAATACTATGCAGTGATAGTTCTTTTGTTGTGATTAACATTGTTGATGAAGAAGACTGTGATCTGAGTGATAATGATAGGGATGACTATGATTTAGAGAAGCAGATTGCTGGTGGCTGAGATGGGGATGACCACAGAGATTATTGCTAAGTGGTTGTTTTCACAAATTCAGAGAACTAAACTTTTTAATGGGTGCTTCCACTGTGTGGAAAGCATTTTGTTAGGGGAAAAAAAGACAAAACAGCAAAATCAATCCCTACCCTCCATATTTATGTTCTGACCAGGGCACAAGCAACAGAGAAAAGCATTATAAAGGTTCACAGTAACTGTGTTGTAATTTGTAATACCTGTGCACATATATTTTTTATGAGTGAGCATCTGTAAGTGCTGTGTGAGAGCCATCACTGGTACCCTAGTTGATGCCGGGATGCTATAAGAGCCATCAGAATATAGTTGTTTTCACTGGAGATCATTTTAATTTCCACAGATCCCTACCACCCCTGGAGGGCATAGGCACATCCCATAATAACCAGACTAATAATTCCTTGTTTTACAGGTGGGAAAGCTGAGGCCCAAGGAGGTTAATTGATTTCCTCCAGGTCACACAGTGAGGCCGCAGTGAGCTAGGACTTCAAAGCCAAGTTGCAGGCAGTTTCCTGGGGCTCTGGGGAATAAACACATTGTTTAATTCCAAATAATTGGGTCAGGAAATAAATAGAATAGCCATGGGGGAGGAGGGGAATGGAATGGGCTCTGCTGAGTTTTCTGGTCCTGCTGGGCACACAAGGGATTTTCATTCATTGACAGGATGCTTGCAGAAAAGTCTCATCTTAAAGGCACCAGAGGAGGATTTGAAGTATATCATTCTATGTCCCTTCCTCTGTGACCTTGTCCATGCCAGTGCTCTTCTTTGGGCCTCAACCTCCTCATCTGTAAAACTAGAAGAGCACCCTTAGAGATATCCTTTCCAGCTCTGAATCAATGATCTTACAACCCTGTGACATAAGAAGAAGTAGCATTCACTTCTTAGTAGGAGGAAACTGAGAATTCTTTTTTAAAAGAATTTGCTTAAGGCTCTGGTAAGGAGGGGGAAATCTGGTCAAGGGCTTCATGGGACAAAAGGGATTAAGGAAAGGAAAGAATGAAGGTGTTCTGGCTTTGTGCTTATAATTGGGGCATTAAGTCAGCCAATAAACATTTATTAAGCACCTTCCATATTCCTGGTACATAGATCACCCAGCCTGGAGTTAGGAAGGCTTCAATTCAAAATCTGGCTTCAGACACTTACTAGCCTTGTGACCCTGGGAAAGTGACTTAGTCCTCTTTGCCTCAGTTTTCTCATCTGTAAAATGAACTGGAGAAGGAAATTGCAAGCCATTCTAATATCTTTGCCAAGAAAACCTTAAATGGGATCACAAAGGATAGGTGGAAAGAATGAATTCAAATCTAGCTTCAGACACTAGCTCTTTAACCGTGGGCAAGTCACTTCACCCTGTTTGCCTCAGTTTCCTCCTCTGTAAAATGAGCTAGAGAAGGAAATAACAAACCACCTCAGTATCTCTGCAAAGAAAACCCCAAATGGAGTCACAAAGAACCAGACATGACGGAAACAAATGACCAACAACAATTCTTTGATATTATTCTGTTCTTTGATACTTAGTGACATCCTTGAGAAGGGGAACATAAAAGATGGGCAAAGTATTCAGTACAGTGCTAGCCCACTGTCATAGGGAAAATTAGGATTTTAAAGTACCTAGAAAATGCTCAATAAATATTTGTTTATTTGATTGACTAAATGATTGATTAATCCTGCTTAGACTACTTGGAATACAAGGAAGAGGGAGGAAAGTACGATGAAAGGCCAGAGGATTTGTAATCGGAAGACCTGGGTTCAAATCCCAATTCTATATACAGCTTTATAATCTTGGCCAAGTTGCCTAATCTTGCCCTTTGTCTCCATCTATAAAATGCATCATGGTACAAATGGGTAGGTTCTCTGAAGTTAGGGGGCCTCCATGCATATCCTAACTATAACACTTAACAAGTGTGATCTTGAGTGAGTCACTAGCCTCCTTGAATCTCAATTTCTTCATCTATAAAACAAGTGGGAATAATTAGATGATCTCTGAGGTTCTTTCCAGCTCTAGTTATGTGAGCTTTTGGATAAAGGCTTGACTAAATGATCTCTTAACGATTGTTTCAGCTCTACATCTGATCCTGAGGACATTTTTTTCTTGTTTATCTGTCTTCATCCTTCCTGGATCTAAACACTCAAAGTTTGCCAATAAAACTATAAAACAATGAACAGAGAACAAACAAAGGAACTGTAATGATTTGCCTCTCCGTTTTTAATAAAACCTTATCTGTCATACTGTACCTATGTTCTAGGGAATATATCAATTTCTCTACTGGGAGCTCTTCTAAGAAATGAGTTTCAGGTTAATAATGATGTAGCCCTTTGTTAAAAAAAAAGTCTAAAAACTCCTCTTAAGTAACTTGTTTTTCAGGCTTCTTTTGGAGTGGTTTGCCATCTCCTTTTCTAGTTCATTTTACAAATTAGGAAACTAAGGCAAACAGAGTGAAGTGACTTGCCCAGGGTTACCCAGCCAGTAAGTGTCTGAGATCAAATTTGAACTCAGGAAGAGGATTCTTGCTGACTCCAGGTCCTGAACTCAATCCACTGTACCATGTAGCTGCCTCTATAGACTCCTACAAATAAAAGAAATCTTGAGAAATCTTCTCATGTAGCCTCTTGACTCTTGGAACAGGAGCAAGCAACTTTAGGGAATACTCACAATTTCCTGGAAAGAAGAAAGAAAAATCTTATTTTATTGTCTAAGGGGGCAAAAAACTTTGCATTCCTATCATCCATGACTGCAACTATGCAGGTATCTATCTCTGCTATTCAGAGATTGACTCTTGGTAGTAATAGGAAGTAAAGGGCACATGGTTCATGCTCTTTGGGCCGTTGCTGCTGTAGCTTTCTCAGGACTTTTCACTATATGAGACCCATGTTTCTTCTCCATTAAAACCTTCCTTCATTGTTTCCTTCCAGGTGGCCCCGAATTCTCAAAGGCTAAACCAACAAAATGAGAGTATTAGCAGGTCCCACCAAGCTGAAAAGGCTTTGTCCATGGATTCAGCAACAGACTGTGTGTTTTTCCTCTGAATCCTAGCCCAGTTAGGTTCTAATGGACTTAGCACCAGGATGGCCACCAGATGTTAGATAGTTTAGCTATAACAACTCATAGAAAACACTGACTTAAGCTTAGAAGGATTTCTGTCTATGTGAGTGGGAGAATGGTCCTGGATTCTTGAAATGTATACCTTATATCCCAGAATTTCCTCTTATTGAAGACAAGTTTAGTGGTTCACTGTCACTTTGGATACAAGGGAAAAAAGAATGCCATTGGAGAAACCAGAGAGAGCTGGGAAGCAGCCTGGTACAGTGAGAAGAATACTGGATTTGAACACTAGAAGACTTGGGTTCAGATTCCAGCTCAGCCACCCAATATGTGAATGACCTTGGTCAAGTCACTTAATTTCTCTGATCCTTGGTTTTCTCATCTATAAAATGGAGGGTGTTAGACAACATAGTCTCTGATGTCCTGTCTAGCTCTAAATCTGTATTCCTATAAAAGTCAGGGAGGGGGAAGCAGCATTTGATGCTCCTTTCTTGGGTGATGATGCCAAAGAAAGATTGGAGGGAACAAGATGAGGGAGCAGACTCTATTTCTTCCCTGGTTCTCCCATTATGAATCAAATCATCTGCCTCTCATTTCCAGAACTCCTGGGTCTCTCTCGCCTGTCCTCTCCTGTAAACACAGGTTGAGACAAAATTCCTTTTTAGGGAAAAGGTCCCTCTCCCACTTCACCACAGCCCTACTCAGGTTTCCCAGAAAGTAATCCATCTGTCTTGGAGCTGCTATCACCATGCAGATCTTGTCATTCTCCTTCTGTAAAATAGCATCCTTAATGATGATATTAATAACATAGCATAATATCATAATCGTGACTCACAGGCATATTGTGAAAGATAATCAATGCTTGAGCAGTACTTTGCAAATACTGATTATGCAAATGCCAAGTAATCATCACACAGAAAGAACTTGGAGGCAGAAAAATTGGGTCTTTCTTTTTTTTTTTTTTTAAAAGCCATTACTTTCCATTGCTAGATCAATACTGTGTATCAGTTCCAAGACAGAAGAGTAGTAAAGGCTAAGCAATGGGGTTTAAGTGACTTGCCCAGGGTTACACAGCTAGGAAGTGTCTGAGGTTGAATTTGAACCTAGGTCCTCTCTTCTCTAAGACTATAGGACATATCTCTTAAAATGCTCCCCAGACTCTAGTTTGTATGGTAGGATGGGGTCAGAAATCTAAACCTTAGAAGAAGGTACATTGATTTTTCTTAGATCCTTAACTTTTTGTGTGTGTACCTGGGATAGAATGGAAGCTCCCTGAAGGCAGACTTTTTCACTTCTTTATTTGTAACCCTAGCATTAGCATGGTACATAGTAAACCCTGGGTAAGTGATTATTGACAGGTTGATTAATTATTTGAATTGCAATATTCCTAGCCTGGCTCAAGAATGAAGAAAGGCACCCTTGGGTGGGTATAGCTTTGTTTGGACATTCAGTGTCTAGGACATCAGGTTCTGCCATTGGAAATACAGGAAGAGAAAAAGAAATAGACAGTCTTGTAACTTCCAATTTTAACTAATTATTCCCAATAAATAAATAGTTGCTAAACTTAGTTGTTTCTTCCCACTTGAGATACAAGAAACCTGATTACTGAGAGCTAAGGTTGGGGATTAATAGCAGTTCTCAGCAACAAATAGTTGTTATAGGGAAGAAGGCAGATTGAGATTAGACTTGAAGCCAGGTCCCCCTAAAATCTTTAGAGTATCACAATAGAATGTGAGCTCTAGAAGGGAGCCTTGGATCTAGTCCATCTCCTTCATTTTACAGAGGAAGAAACGGAGGCCCTAGAGAAAGGAAATGACTTGCTCTGGGTCACAAAGGAAGGTTCATTCAGCTCTTATTAAAGTTGAGATGGAGCTGAGGTCGAGTCAAGTGGAGGCTAAATCTCATAGATTCACATAGCCTATTAGAGCTGGATGGGACAGGAGGAAGATTGGCTAACCCCAAACCACCTATTTTTCAGAGGAGCAAAGAGAGGACCAGGATATCAGGCTACAGTCCTGATCTGTGGGTTCCCAGGCCAGTGGGATTTGAACTAGGTTATTGAAGTCTAGACTTCTGAGATTTCACCAAGGCTCATCCAAAGGGTGCTGCAAGTCTTTGGCTTTTGATATCATAACTCAGGTCAATAGCTGAATGGGGATGGGGAGGGATGGCATTCACTCTTTCCTGGTTGAAGTCTGGATCCTAGTTCACCCAAGCCAACCCTGACTTCTTCCAGGGAGAGCAGGGATCTATACCAGGCAAATTGTCACCTTTGGGCACCAGGTTCAGGATGAACCTCCCTTCCTTTGCCTAGAGAATAGAGATCAGATCCTAACAGCTACCATTTCTGTTTTCTCTTCTTCCAGTCTCCCTACCCAGTGCCAGAAGGACCTCACCAGCTAAAAGTGGGGTCACCACCATGTAGCTCCCAACCAACAATAGCTGGCTCCCACTTACCCTCCCCAAATTGTCACAGGACTCTCATACAGCCACTGATACTACTAATCCTTTCTTTTTTCAGAGGAGCCCAAAAGCTATCTGCCACTGCCCTTAAATTCCCCATCCTGGAGCAAAGTTCTTGTTGCCCTACCCTAGTAACAACTCTGGCAGGTTCTGGTATGCTTTTGAACATCTTGAGCTTATTAAGCTTCAGTATCAATATGAAGCCCTGGGTTTTTCTGATCAGAGCAAAGCCTATTATTGGACAAAGAGGACCAAAGTGGTTTTATTTGGTTTTGTGTATTATATATAATCTTCTTATTGCTGTACAGGCAGCCTATAAAAACCTTCTGAGCTGTAAAAATGTTCATCAGCACCATTCTCATCTAGAAAGGCTATCCACTGTCATCCACAGCCACATGTACTCTCTTCCTGTGTCAGAAGGTGAAGGTAACAGAATCATTTGTTGTGGGTAAATAATCCCAAAGAGACAGACTTCTCAGAGAAAGAAGTATAACAAGAGAAAAAGAGCGACAGGGTTTTAGAGTGTTTTCTTTAGATCTCTCTGCTGTCTAATAAAATTTTGGGTCTCCTGAATAATCCTTTCTATTGCCTCTGCTAAATTTCTTTCATACATACTGCCTTTGTCTCTTTCCACTTGATTGGCACATGCCAACTTAGGTGGCCTTTTCAAGTGGGAGGTATCATATGATGGAAGTACAACTTTGTGTGACTAGCGTAAAACCTCAATGAATATGAATGATTTTGGGGGGGAAATGAAAAATTCAATGAATTTTTTTTTCTGAATATTACCTAGGAAACCCTTGTCATTTCCATACTTACGGTTGAAATTCTTTCAGAAATGTATGAGGTTCCCTTCCCTGCCTTAGTAAGCTTTGTATAACAGAAATAATTGAATTTCTCATTTCTGACTGAGTTTGTATCTTTGAGCATCAATGACAATCAATTGGAGCCATGGATGCAGATGTAGGAGGATTAAATATGCACTACCTCCCAGATATTCTCTGGATGTTGTTGGGGGCACCAACTCATTTTCTTCATATTTATGTCCTTATCTTAAAATCAGAGGAAAGGGAGAAAAAAATCTAATCAAGGTCACTTGGGTTCCTGTTGAGTATCCTAGTATATATACACAATACATAAATATTTAAATAAATACATATATATATAAATAAATATATTGTATATATGTATATATGCACACATTTATTGAGAATTTTAGTATGGGCATATATATGTGTGTATGCATATATATATGTGTTTATGTATTGAGCATCCTAGTAGATATAGCATCCTTCTAGATATACATACACAGATATATTTTATGCATATATCTAGAAGGATGCCATATATGTGTGTGTTTGAATATATATGTGTGTATATCCTAATAATGAGTTTGATGAATGCTGAGAAGTTAGCATGAGAGGATACAACCATATATTGTGATATCAGATCTTTATTCTAATAAATATTTTTTAGTGGATGAGATTTTGCAATCTATATTATTGTCTGTATTCCCTGACTCTGATTCAATTCAATTATTTCAACAAATATTTATCATTCCCTTACTATGTGCAATGTACTATGCTAGGAGTTCAGAATGCAAAGATGATGAAGTAACATAAATACATGCAGTCAAAGAACATATAATCTCTGCCTTCCAAGAGTTAGCAATCCAGTAGGAGGATTCAGGCAAATACCCAAATCCCTCTGAGTTATAATATAATTGCCTAGGGAAAAAATCCAACCCCAGTGGCACGAAAAATTTGAGAAGAGAGATTTCACTTTTGGTAGGAAAGACCAAAGAAGGAGCACCTGAGCTGGCTCTTTATGGGAGAGAAGGACTGTAAGATCACAGATTTACATAGGGAAAGAATTTAACCATCTAGTCCAAACTCTTCGCTTTACAAATAACAAACTGGGAATCCGAAGAAGTTCACACAGCTAACAAATATCTGAAATGGATTTTGAGCCCAAGTCTTTTTGATTCCAAGTCTAACCCTTTACTTACTATTTATGATTCTGAAATATCCCTCCAACCTGACTTGAGTTGAATTTTATCTCTCCTTTACCATCCCTCCTATCCAACATGCTAGAACTTTCCCTTCTCATTAATTATTTATCCCCATTCTTACCAAGGAAAGAACTTCAGAAGATTCTTTTCCTGCCCTAGTATATGTAAATGGGTCAAGAGTCAGAAGAAATGAAGTTGACTTTCTTGTTAGGGATGTTGGCCCAGAGGACATTGTTGAACGACTGACTGGAAAAACTCGATCTCCTAATCATCAGAGATTTACATATCCCTATTATAAAAACCCTGTAAACATCAGATCTCCTTGACAAAGTAGTTTTATTAGAGGCAGGTAGCTGGTTCTGACCACTGAACCAGGAGTCAGGAAAAAAACAAGTTCCAGACATTTATTCTGAACAAGTCACTTAATCTCTGTTGGCCTTAGTTTCTTCATCTTTAATATAATGAATCCTCTTATCATAGATTTAGAGTTGGAAGAGTCCTTAGAGGCCATTAAGTCCAATCTCTTCCCTTCTCCTATTCTGATTTTCCAAATAAAGAAACCAAGGGTGACTTAGTTGAGGTTATTAGAGATAATGAGAGACAGAAAAAGAATTTTAAAGGAGGTCTTCTGATTCCAAATCCAGAACTTTCCCCACTGTATCTTGGTAGCCCTTCCTTTTATTTCTTGTTTTCTCAAGGTCCTGCACTCTGCTAAATTGTCCTGTTGGAAAGCAAACCCATAAACAGATTCATCATAAGGTGTTAATGGATGATAATGACTTAATAGCTTACCTCTTTCAGACACATTTGCATTTAAGCTGGGGACCCCTGGAGATATAATGCCTTATTCCTTTGGGATAAATCTTCGGTGATAAAATCTCATACTGTGTCAGGCCAGTGAGTGAGATATTCTGAGGTATAAGAGCTTCACACTTTTACTTAATGTAGAAATGTCACCCTTGGAAGAGAATATTTGTCATCAAATCTGTGTCCAAGAATTGTCTGGGAAATATTCTTGGACCACCTCAGTTTCGTGCAATGTTTTTTCTAAACAGTCTGCAAATATTTCTATTGTTTTTCTTTCCCCACTTTTGGTTTTCCCCAGCAGGAGGACTCATTTATGTTGTCTGAGTTACCAATACCTAGTGCTGCCAGCCCATTGAAAAAGACATCCCTATCTATCCAGCCCACTTGGACTTGATAGCTTCATGTTGTTCAGGATGGTTTTTGTTGTTGTTGAGTCATTTCAGTCATGTCTGACTTGCTGTGGTCCCAATTTGGGATTTTCTTGGCAAAGATACTGGAGTGATTTGCCATTTCCTTCTCTAGCCCTTTTTACAGTTGAGGAAACCAAGGTAAGCAAGGTTAAATGACTTGCCCAGGATATCTAGGAAGTATCTGAGGCCAGATTTGAACTCAGCAGATGAGTCCATTCCTGGCATTGTATCCACTGCACCAACTTACCTGCCCCCAGCTTCATGCAATTTGTTTTCTATACTAGTACGTGCTATTTGTAGGGAAAGCAGCAATCTGATTAATGAGAATAATAATAGCTAGCATTCAAGATTTGCAAATAGCTTTATATTAGCCCATTTGAACACCACAAGAACCCTGTGAGGTAGATACAGTTATTATTTCCATTTTATAGATGAAGAAACTGAAGTCCAAGGAAATTAAATGATTTGCCCAGAGTCACACATCTAGTAAGTATCTGAGGCAGGACTCAAACTCAAGTCTTCCTGATTCCAAATGTAATACTCTATCCATATTCAAAATGCATCATAACCTCGTTCCTTCCCACCTTTCCAGTCTTCTTAACTCCTACCACCCTCCCCCTACTCTGAGATCCAGTGACACTGGCCTCCTACAAAACTCCAGCTCCTTACTCAAAACATTTTCTCTATCTGGAATGCTCATCTCTGCCTCCTATTTCCCCCGACTTCCTTCAGATCTCTTACCTTCTGCAAGAAGTCTTTCCCAGGCTCCCTTAGGTTTAGTGCAACTAGCCCCCAATTTATCCTGTACCTATCTTGTTTGTACATTGTCATATTTTCTCCTCTTATTACACTATAGACTCTGAGAGCAGGGACTGTAGTTTCCTTTCTCTTTGTATCCTCCACTCTCAGTGTCTGGTATGTAGTAGGTGCTTCATTGTTGTCCTTGCCATTGTTGTCAGTCCTTTGCTTTTGAAGAGAACCAATGACATCATTGGTAATGTCTTGACTTGCCCATGAATTGGATTCAAGTGAGGCAGAGTTGTACAAAGTCATCAGCCTCATTCTCTTGTCCAGAGTCATCTAAATCCAGGTGCAATTCTAGTTGACTATTATGTCACTTAGGTATCAGCCCAATCAACCCAGAAACCTGAAAAAAAAAATGGAAAGTACCCAAGACTAACCAACTTTGCGGGTACCATCATCCTGAATCTCCCAGTCACCACTGACCTCTCCCTTTAAAAACTCCTCTGACTTGCACTGTCCTATCTGCACACATTAAGAAACACATTCTATTTTTCCATTTTATAGGACCAAATAATGGCCAGTCTACAATCACCAAACCATTGGTCCCCATCAGCAGCCTTTCTACTTCTATCTGTTCCTTAGATGGCATTGAAAATTCTGTTCTTACAACATTGAGATCTTGGGGATTGGCACCACATCTCAGCCTTGCCTGGTCTGTATTTCTTGGGACTTGTATAACACGGAGAATAAGACCTCATGTCAGCTGAGACACCTGAGTATCTTAAGCGCGCTCTTGCAAGGAAGGAAGCATGTTGCGGTGGAAAGAATATTGGCTTTGGTGTTAGAAAACCTGGGTTTTAATCTTGGGTCAGCCATTTATTAGCTCTGTGACCTTGGATGAATCTTAATCTCTTTGAGCCTATTTCCCCATCTATAAAAGAGAGATAATAATACTTAAACTGTCAGCCTTCCAGCATTGTTGTGAGATGGTGCCTGGTGAACCTTAAGGTGCTATATAAATATAATCTATTTATGATTCACTTCAGAATTACATGAAATGTTTCCACAGGCCATTGCATTATAAGTGAAAAGTAGCAATTTTCATATACTAAGCCTGATGGCATTTTCATAAGCAAAGCATCATCTCTGAAAGGAAATTCATATCCTCGCCTGAAAGCATCTCTGGAGGAAATGCTGGGCAAAAAATGCATGTGGATATGAAATCTGGGGTATACCCCTCCCTCACATAGAGAGGGTCTTCAGAATAGCTACTGTAGATTCAAGTTCTGTGGGTTCTCAAAACCATAGCTGATGAGCCCCTTCTGATGAAGTCACCTTTTTTTTCCAGTTAAAAGGGGGATGTATTTAGTAGGTTCAAGTTCTTCTGTGGGTCCTCATGTCCTCAAAACCATAGCTGATGAGCTCCTTCTGATGAATTCACTTTTTTTCCTAGTTAGAAGGGGGATATACTTAGTAGGTTCAAGCTCTTCTGTGGGTCCTCATGGCTCAAAATCATAGCTGATGAGCTCCTTCTAATGAAGTCACCTTTTTTTCCAGTTAGAAGAGGGAGGGTACTCAAAATAAAAGCATTTAATGAAATAACAGCATAAGAAAAGGATAAAAGAATCCCCTTCCCCCAAACCTCGGGCAAATTCTCCCACAAAAATATACACCATTGGTGGGAAGAGTAAGTATGTACAGGAATAACATATGAGGGGCATACTCATGTATGTATCACCAGGATATATGTGTGGAGAAGACACTCAGCCACTGATGCCTTTGGTGATACCGTCATCCTGATGCTTCCACTAAGCATTAGTGCTTAAAACTCCCCATGAGTTCTTCTTCACTGGTGACTAAAGAGTGCCTAGTCTCAGCTGGGTGCTCCTTGCGGCTGCTGCTGGGCAGGTAGTCTCTGCTGGGCACTGTTCCTGCTACCAGCTCCTAGGCTCCATCTCCATCTGTCAGCCATCTGGGTGTAGTGGCTAGAAAACCCATTCCTTGATAAGGACAGGCTGACAGCTCTTCAGTCTTAGCCACCACATTTAGCTAACAAAAAGTCAGACAGAGTTCCCCCCGGGCTAAGATTAAGTCTTTTCTATTTAACTCCCCTGTCTGGGGTGGCGATAGCAGCCTTTTGCTATCTCACTTAGGGTTAGAAATTCCCAAGATTCTCTCTGGCTTAGCATGCAAATGAATCTGAGTCAGAACAAAAGGTAAATGATGAGGCAAGATCATTGTCTCAAGAACCAAGCCATATTTCTGACTTTATTATATATATCTGTCAACCAGGAAAAACGGGTGTTTTATTCCAGCCTGGGGGGAAGAAAAAAAATCTTCCTTCTCCCTCCATGACAATGAAAGAGGCCCTTGTTATTGCTTCTGGTTACCTCATGGCATAATCACCATTCTAAGAACACACATTTTTCCCCTAGGAGTGGGTTCAGGGAGATGACCTAATATCCCATTTCCACCCCCATGAAATGTCCCTCCAGGATTCAATAGGGTTGTAGTGAGACTCTCATCTGATACTTGCTCTGATCTTCTCTGGAGATTTATAATAATCCTCCTCCTGCTGAGTCATCCCAGGCTTGGAGAAATTCAGCACTAACCATTCTCCAGTCTTGTTGGTCCTTAGCCAGCCTGCACAGCCGAGATAAATCATCATCTAATTCCGCCAACTATAGGCTGTGCTTTGATGGGACAATCAATTGCTTGTGGGCTTCCCAAGAGAGACTTGGTTCCTACGGATCCATAGTCTCTAAAGCAAACATTTTTCCTACCTAGTTTTATTTTTTTTCCCTTTTCTCATTGGATACTGAAGATTTCTTGTGGGAAAATTTATCTTCCTTAAGGATTCCAGTCTTGGACTAATGAAATAAAGAAAAAAATTGAGTTCCAAATTATGGCCAATTAAGGCAAAGTATTTCAAAATCAATATGGATACATTATACAGTGTCTGAAAAATCTTAGTGCAATTTTAAACTTTTACAACTTAAAGCTTTAATAGCTTAAATTTTCACTCACACTTTTGGAATCCCCTATATATGAAGATAAAGTTTTATACGTATGTAGACATTATTATTTTATTATTATTATACATAAGATACACATACATTTTTTGAGTTACCATTTTATATATAACATAATATAATACATATGATGTTATAAATATGTAATAGATTATAATAAATAGGCTTACCCAAGAGAAATAAATTTTCACATTAGCTATGTCCAAAAATCTCTCATTATTTTTTCCTCCTCCTTCCCTAAGAAGGCAAATAATATGATATTGACATGATATGATAATATGATACATGCATTATCATATAATAAGTATTTCCTCGTTTGTCATGTTGAAACAAGACAAATATTATTTATAGTAGAGAAAAATTCATGGAAGTAATAAAATGAAGAATGGTATGTTTCAATCTGCATTCAGACTCCATCTGTTCCTTCTGTGGTGGTGGATGTCATTTATCATCATGAATCCCCTCTACTCATATCCATATGAATTTTAAGACTTATTTGTGTTGATTTTTTAAGAATGGTCTGCTTGTTTTATTTTTCACTCTACATCTGTGATTTCATCAGGTTTAAGGAATGTCAGTATGGGATCTTCCCTCAATGATACAGACAAGCAATTTCTTGATAACTTAGGTTATTAGGAAAGTTTCTAGACCACTAAGACATCAAGTGTCTTATACAAGACCATATGGGCAGCTAAGGTGGCACAGTGGGCAAAGCACTATGCCTGAAGTCAGGGAGATTCATCTTTCTGAGTTCAAATCTGTCCTCAGACACTTACTATGTGACCACAGGCAAGTCACTTGATCCTGTTGGCCTCAGTTTCCTCATTTGTAAAACAAACTGGAGAAAGATGTAACAAGCCAAGATGGTTTTGGTTTTCATTCCATTATTTTGTTGCATTTCTTCAGCTATATCAATGCTTCCGGGATTCAGCTGCAACAAAGACTAGTTTTTCTCTGACTGAAAGCTGTTCAAAAAGAACTTAAATTTGGAATGCTTTAGCTAAAATGTCTTCTTGTTTTACAGTTGGGAAGACATCTTTGATCACACGGTTTATGTATGACAGCTTCGACAATACATACCAGGTAAGATCCTTTTCCATTCCAATGAGATAAGGTATAGGAAGTCCTTAGTGATTGGGAAGCACTATATGAGCATGAACTATTATTTTATATTGTCATTATTATAGTAAAGTATCTTGTATTATATCACATCATACAAGAAGATATATCATATTTTACCTTATTAAATCATATACTATATCATTTCTTATGTTATATAATATCATATATTATTTTATATCATCTCATCTCATATTATGTCATTATGATGGTCAGAATAAAAATAAGTCTTTTAAAAATATGTTCAGTATCATATTGTCATAGCATATTATATGATATGTCATTCTATGCTATATACTGTGTTATGTTTTGTTATGCAATATATTTAGGTGACGTTCCTTATGATGTAATAGAAACAAAAATTCTAAGTTCTCTTGACATTTAAAGACTTTTCTCCTTAGATCCCAACACATGCGCACAGTGAAAATGGTGGAATTTCTTTCTTAGAGATTTCTAAAACCAAGACATATTATTTCTCTGCAGAGGGTTAGGTGTCATCCTTTTTGCAGAGAAGAGTTTAGACCAGTGGTTCCCAAATTTTCTGGACTACTGCCCCCTTTCCAGAAAAAAATATTACTTAGCGCCCCGTCACATACTATCACCGCTCCCTTGCAGTTATTCACCGCCCCAAATGCACCTGTGGCTCCTCTGGATCGCTGCAGCACCCACCACGGGGCAGTGGCACCCACTTTGGGAATCACTGGTTTAGATGAAGTGACCTCTAAAGTTAATAGTTCTCAGAGTGTGCTCTGATTGCCATTTGGGCTTTATAAAGATTCTCCCAGTGACCTGTGGGATTTTTCTTTTATAAAACAGTATTATTTCTTTTATCAAGCAGTGTTTAATTCACTCAAGTGAATTTTCCAGATAAATGAAGCTTACCTTTGGAACACCAAAAGATGTTTTACTTTAATTAACCAGTTATTCTTTCTAAAACATCTTAAACATTTTAACAATTTCTTAAACAGAAAACACTGGACACATTTTAAAATACATTCATTCTAATTCTGAACTTAACAAATATCAACAAAATGTGCATTTTGGGGGGCATATCTCTTTTCCTTCTCACCTTTCCAACATCCCACATTAGGGAAAAAAAAAGAAAAGTTCTTGTAACAAGTATGCCTAGTCAAATAAAATTAATTGCCACATTGACTGTATCTGAAAATGTATGTATTATTTTGTACGTTGATTCCATCACCTCTGGCAAAAGGTAGTTAGCACTCTTTGTCATCAGTCCCCTAGAATCATGGTTGGTCATTGCATTCATCAACATTCCTAAGTCTTTCAAAGTCATTTCTCTTTACAATGTTACTATAACTGTATAAATTGTCCTTCTGCTTCTGTTTACTTCACTCTGCCTTAGTTCACATAGGTTTTCCCAGATTTCTCTGTAACCATCTGTTTATTTTTTGTGATACAGTAATATTCGATTACTTTTGCATACCATAATTTGTTTAGCAATTCCCCCAATAGAGTTTTCAGTCCTTTGTTACTATAAAAATAGCTGTAAAAAATAATTTTAGACGTATTGGTCCATCTTGATCTCCTAGAAATAGTATCAATGGGTTAAAGAGTATATAGAATTGGGGCAGCTGGGTAGCTCAGTAGATTAAGAGCCAGGCCTAGAGACGGGAGGTCCTAGGTTCAAATCTGACCTCAGACACTTCCCAGCTGTGTGACCCTGGGCAAGTCACTTGACCCCCATTGCCTAGCCCTTACCACTCTTCTGCCTTGGAGCCAATACACAGTATTGACTCCAAGATGGAAGGTAAGGATTAAAAAAAAAAAAAGAGTATACAGAGTTGAGTGACTTTAAAGCAGAATTCCAAATGGCTTTCCACAATGGCTGAACAAATTCAACAATGCATTTGTGTGCTTGCTTTTCCATAACCCATCCAACAGATGTCATTTTCCTTTTTTATCATCTTTACTAATCTGATGAGCAGAGCTGCTTTAATTTACAGTTCTCCAATTATTAGTGATTTAGAGCCAACATAATTTACTGACTTTTTTAAAGATTCAAGATGATCATTAAGATCATCCATTATTGCCCTAGGACAGTGATGGGCAAACTTTTTAAAGAGGGGGCAAAGGAAAGGAAATGCTCATCTGTCAGTCTGTTTCTAAGACAGCTCTTTCTAAGTTTCTCATTGTATTAGTCAGATTAGGAATAATGTCGCGTGGCCAGATAAAACATTTCAGGGGGCTGAATCTGGCCCGCAGGCCATAGTTTGCCCATCACTGCCCTAAGACATATAGTTTTATGTCTGCTTTTTAGTTTCTCTGTGTCCTTCCTTAGGCAATCGTTTTTCCCAAAGTCAATTGCCTATCTATAATAGTTCTACCTGTATTTTTGTTGCTGCTCTTAATAAGATGTAGTTTAGGAAATCATATAATCAGGTCTATGAAAATTTAAATGTTCTGACTGGGGAAGTAAACTCTAAATGACCACCCTAGTGCAATCATCAATAATATGGAAATAGGTTTTGATCAATGACACATGAAGAAACCAGTGGAAATGCACGTTGGCTACAGAGGAAGGGTTGGGGGGAGAGTAAGAACATGAATCATGTAACCATGAAAAAAAAATTTTTTTTAATTTTCCTAAAAAATTTTTTCTTAATTCTTATTTCTAAATTCTTAATTCTTAATTCTAAAATTTTCTTAATTTTTCTAAAAAAACTTACATGTTCAATGACAGTAAAATTATGAGCTGGGGTCTAAGAAGTGAATTGCTGGGCAGCTGTGTGGGGCTCTTAAGGACCGTTTTTCTCTTGATTTTGGGTCCAGAACTATGTTGTGTTGTTTTTTTTAAACCCTTACCTTCCATCTTGGAGTCAATACTGTGTAAGGGCTAGGAAATGGGGTTCAAGTGACAGAACTATGTTATTAAGAGTTAATTAAGTGTGTGTTGAATTCCAGGCAAGGGAAACAAAGACATGCAGGTGAAAATTTTGACAAGTATTGGAGAATAACAAATCTTGAAAGATTTGGATAAAGGTGCTATTGTTCAGTCATTTTCAATCAAGTCCAATCCCATTTGGAGTTTTCTTGTTAAAGATCCTAGAGTGGTTTGCCATTTCCTTCTCCATCTTATTTTACAGTTAAGGAAACTGAGGTGAACTGGGTTTGCCCAGGGCCACATAGGTAGTAAATATCTGAGGTCAGATTTGACCTCAAGAAGATGGGTCTTCCTATGTCCAGGTCCAGCTCTGTATGCAGTATGGTGCTAACTGAATAGTTACCGAGCAACAATGACTTTATCACCGAGTCATTGGCAGTGTTTAACAGTACCTTCTGAGTCCTTCTCCATTCACTTTTGGACCTTGAAAATCACATGCAAGCTTTCTTTTCTTTGGTATATTGTTATTTTTTAACTCCCACAATGTCATAATTTCTGTGATTCTGTAGCTGAATATCATAACTAGGGGAAGGAGAAAAATAAAAAAATGACATCAGAGTTTCTTCTGGATTCAGTGACTAGGAAAGTGGTGGTGCCAGGGATATAAATTGGGAAGATCAGAAGGAATAAGATGATGTTTTGGACAAGTTAGGTTTGAAGTCCAAGTAGGACTTATGGGTAGAGATATGTAGGAAATAACTGGACACTCAGGAGAGATTTTTTTTTTTTTTTGTGGATCTCCATCATGGAAAGAATTAAAGTCAGTAGAAGGTGGCAAGCCCACCAAGGAAGAATGGGTGCAGAGAGAACAAGCCTGATGCCATAACTCTACAGAACATATAGAAGGAGAGGTGAAAGAAGAAAATGAAATCCTTAGACATGAAGTGACTTAGAAGTCAGAGGATAGGGACAGAACAGACAAAGAGGTTAAGAATGTGGTCTCTCAGAAGCCAAAGGAGGGACAAGTTTCAAGACTAACAGCATCAAATCCTGAGAAAGAGATTAACAAGAATGAGAACTGAGAAAAGGCCTTTGGATTTGGTGATTAGGAGGCCATTAGGGACCCTTGAGGGAATGGTTTCAGTAGTGAAGTAGGCAGGGGTGGGGTAGAAGGCAGCAGCAATTTTTCCATTAATTCTAGTGAATTTTGGTGCATGTGTAAATGTTTTGGTGAAGGAAAGGGAAACACCAAAGAAAGGTTAGCGGGTTTGTTTGTTTTTCACAATGGGAATATATGTACAAGGAATTCCATTAAATCCTTTGCCCTGCTGCAGAGCCTTTGGGAATCACTTCTCTGTGGTCTAGACCCTTAAAGCATTACAGAAATTGGAATGCTGAGAGATCTACCCGTTATCTCCCCTGGTACAGTGTAGACTCCTCCAAGGGCAAGGATGCTTCATTTTCATCTTTACATCCCCAGAACCCTAGCACATAGTAGGCATTTAAATGTTTATTGTGTGACTAGCTGATGACAGAAAGTTGAAAAAAAATGTGCCTTTCAAGGGTTCTTTTTTTTTTTTTAACCCTTACCTTCTGACTTAGAATTAATACTAGCTATTGATTCCAAGACAGAAGAGCAGTAAGGGCTGGGCAATTGGTGTTAAGTGACATAGCTAGGAAGTGTTTTAGGCCAGACTTGAACCCAACATCTATTTCCAGGCCTTATTCTCTATCCATCTAGCTACCCCAGTTATTTTTTATCTTAATTTTTAATTATTTTTAACATTCATTTTAAAATTTTGATTTCCAATTTTTCTCTCTCTTCCTTCCCCTCTATCCAGTGAGAAGGCAAGCAATAAGATACACATTTAAAAGTGAAATCATACAAAACATTTCCATATTAGCCATGTGACAACAAAAAAAAAGTCAAGAAAAATAAAGTGAAAAATGATTAGAGAATGCTTTTATCATAAAGCGGAATTCATGAGCTTGTTTTAAAAAAGATTTTAATAACTGTATTTCAACAGAATTGCTTTCCTTTGCAATCCTAAGCACTTTATGCATTTAAAAACAGTATTCTGAGAAAGGATCTATAGATTTTACCAGAATGCAGAGGGGTTCTTACTACAAAAACAGTTATGAATCCCTGGTCTTAGTGTGATTTTTTTCTCTTGGCCACAGGTGGGGTTCCTTCAATAACAGGCTATTAGCCTTCTAATTAGTATAGAAGTCCTCTTCTTCTAATTCTGTACTCACATACTCTAGAGTTAATGAATTCTCTTGGGCCCTAGAGAAAAGGGGGTGCCTTTTTATATATAGGCTTACAGGAAGGCTTTAGAAATAAACAAGCTCACTCTGGGACCAACAAGCAGTATGTAATCCATAATCCCTGCTTCCATATTCTTTCATCCAGCACCAGCTTTTCTCTCCTTTGTACTCTCCTTCTTTCTTGGCTTGCTGAGTCCCTTTGGCCACATTCCTCTCCCATAGGGCTTCTAAGGAAAAATTCAGTGGGAAGTTGAAAAGACTAAGTTAAGACAGAAACATTTTTGCAAGAGTAGAAATTTTTTAAATGTGTTGCCCACAAAAACTTTTCATCCACCCCCACTTTTCCCCCCCAGGTGTACTTGCCAAAAAAAGAAAAGAAATCATTCTGAATCATGGTTTGTGCCTGGCAGGCAGACAATCATCATGTCTCCAGGCTGTCCAGTTGTGTAGTCTCTCTCAGTGGAGAGGCTCTCCAAGGACACATTTGTTCCACCAGGGAAGCAATGTATCCTAGTGGAAAGAGCCCTGGCTTTGGAGTCAGAGGACCTGGGTTCAAATATTGCCTCTGATGCTAGATCACAGAATCACATTCTAGATCACAGAAATTCATTCTAGAATTGAAAGGGACTTCAGAAGCCAACTAATCCAACCCCTCATTTCAAAGATGAGGAAACTTAGGGGCCAGGGAAGTTAAAACAACCTGCTTGGGGTCACATAGGTTAAAAAAAAGCAGAAGAAGCAGGATTTAAATTCAGGTCCTTTGACTCTAGAACTCCACTGCTTTTTAGAATACCAATTCTCTTAATTTACTTTAAACTTGAGGTGTATTGCTCTATTGCTTTGGGACTAATTTCCATTCTCTGGAACATCATTCGACTGAGGAAGAATCTCTAACATCCTATGCTTCAGTGAGATTTCCACTGTGACTTCCAATGAGGTATTGACACAGTGGTTAATGCACAAGACTTAGAGTCAGAAAAACTTAAGTTCTCCTTAGTCAACTTAGTGTTTGACCCTGGGGAAATCAATTAAACTTCTCTCAGCGTCAGTTTTGCCATCTGTTAAAATGGGGATGGGGCAGGCTCAGTAGATATAGAATGCCAAGTCTGGAGTTCTTCATTAGCCAAATCTGGCCTCAGACACTCACTAGCTGTGTGTTCTTGGGAAAGTCAATTCATCCTGTATTAATTAGAGAATTGTGTACGTTTAAACTACGTTCCCCAGAATTCCTTTTATCTCCCAACATCCCTTTCCCTGGGTCCTCACATTTGCCTTTTTCACTTTTTGTATATAGTTTACTGTAAGTATGTTCTTTTTCTCTTTTTTTCCGTGTGCAGGGCTGAGAAAGGTGACTTTTTGCTCTAGCTTTTTAATGTTAGTTATTATTAATAAATCTTCTTAAATATAATACTTAATTATTGTATATTAATTTTAATCTTTACAACCCTATTTGCCTCTGTTTCCTCAACTGTCAAATGACCTGGAGAAGGACATGGCAAACCACTCCAGTACCTTTGCCAAGAAAACCTCAAATGGGGTCAGATTTAAATGTGACTGAAACAACAGAAACTGAACAAAAACAACAAAAATTGGAATGATCCTAATACTGCCAGTGTAATTGTAAGAATCCAGTGAATTAGTATAGCTAAAGCACTTTGCAAACCATACAGCGGTAGATAAATACTTGCTATTATTATTGCCCAAGCAAGGATGATGTGTAAGGGGCTAGGTCTCTGTATCAGAAAGGCTTTCTAGTTCTGGCTTTCTGTTTCACTTATTGTCATGTCCCAGGATGCTGTGTTGCCAGGATTCTTCTTGCTTCTCAGCACCTATTAAAAATAATTCGCCTTGCTTTAAAGGGTTCATTTTTTTTCTTAGCATTTCTGTTCTTATGCACTGCAGTGATTTCCTGCAGTCAAGTTCTGTTCAGAGGAGCTTTGCTGAAATAAAAAGGCTGATTCTTCCCTCTGCTGCTTATCAGCATAACAGATAACCAAGCAGAGGCCAGTGGTGTGCACTGGGCCTAGATCAGCAGATCTGGGGTCTTTCTTGTCTTCTTTTTGCCACCAAATGACTGTGTGATATTAGGGAAATAACCTCCTTGATTATCAGTTTCTTCATCTGTAAAAGCGGTGGTTTAGGCAGCATCGTCTCTCTTCTTTCAGGGATTATGGTATATGATTATGATTCTGTGTTTAGTTTGATATTGGGATCTAGATGAGAAGATCTGGGATCTTTCTTGACCTGCTTTTACCACCAAATGTCTATGTGGAGTGGTAAGTGGGGCAGCCAGTGGCAAATTTCTGAGGGAGGTGAAGTTTATCTTAATCTATTAACACCTCTCATTTCAATGTTCTTTCCTATCTCCTCCACACAAAATTTTCTGTCTGTCTGTCTCTGTCTTTCTTTTTTCTATTTTTCCTTTCCTCTTCTTTCCTTCTCTCTCTTTTCTTCTCCCTTCCTTCTCTTTCACCTCTCCTCTCTTTTTCTCTTTTCCTCTTTTCTCTTCTTTCTGTTGTTCCTCTGCCTCTTCTCTCTCTTTCCTCTCTCCTCTCTTTCTCTTCTCCTCCTTTTTCTTTTCTCTCTTCCTCTCTCTCCCCTTTTTTCACTTTTATATTTCTCCTGTTTCTTTTTTTTCTCTTTCTCTCCCTCTCTTAACTTTCTTCTCTCTCTTCTCTCTCCTTTCTATTTCTCCTTTTTCTCTTTCTTTTCTTTTTTATCTCTCTCCCCTCTCTCTTCCTCCTCTTCTTTCCCTTCTCTTTCTTTAACCTTTCTCCTCTCTTTTTTCCTTTTCTTTCTCCTTTCTCTCTCTCTCTCTCTCTCTCTCTCTCTCTCTCTCTCTCTCTTTCTCTCTTTCTCTCTCTCTCTCTCTCTCCCTCATTCTCTCTCTGTGTGTCTGTCACACACATACACACACACACACACACACACACACACACACACACACACACACAAAATGCCCCAGGTATTCAGTGTCCTCTTATTCATCATCTTCAGCTCTTTTCTACTCTCACTCTCTTCCTTCATCCAAATGGACTAGAAAAGATATCATAAATTGATTCACAGCATGACTGATATGATAGGTAGAAAATGCTCTGAACAGATACTCTTATGCCCTCTCCTATATTTCTGACATGTGTAATATGCACCACCCAACACTTGCAAGTGCTTTGAGGTACCAGTCACAGTTCCCAGTTCTTTCCATAGACTCTGTGGCAGCTGCTGTGGTTTGTCCCCTTTATAGGTAGTGTCCCAGATTCTTATGCTAGTCTAAGTATAATTTAACTGTTTTTGAGCCATGTACCCCTTTGGCAATCTGATGAAAGTCATAGATACCTTTTCAGAATAATGTTTTTTAAAAGCACAAAAGTAAAATGCATAGGATAACAAAGGAAATTAATTTTATTAAAAGAGTAGATTTTTTTTTTAATCCAAGCCATAGGGACCCTAGGCGATGATCCTTTGGTCTATGGTTTGGTTTGGACCAATCATTGAGATACTGGCTCAGCCCTCATCCTACCTGCTCCTCTTGGTCCTTCCCTGTTTTTCTATAACATTTGTACACAGGCAGACTTGGCATGCAATTCATAACTCAGCCTTATTAGAAATTAATAAATGCAAACAGCATCAATGCACTCAGCAGGCACAATCCTCCTCCTATCAGGCATCAATCGCCCAGCAGACCAAAAACCTGACATTTCAGTCTCTGCTTCTTCCCCATGACCAACAATGAGCTGGCAAGGACATTTGTTGAGGGTTTTGTCGCTTAGGGCAAAATCTCCCCCAGGAGATCCACATTCACACTTTCAGCTGGGAGAATTCCTCTTGATACAATGCCAAAGACTCAATTGTCCAGGTAAGGTGGTACTCCAAGTCCTCAGCTCTCTCATCCATGTGTCTTTTCATGGTATCTGTGCCCTTATCACACCAGGGAAATATAGGTGGTGGGTTGGAGATTCCCTTCAATTTGCCATAAACTGTCTGAGTATCCCAGGCTTTCCCAGGTACCAGGAGTGGGAAGATGGCACACCTTTTGAGGAAGGTACTATGTGCTCTCCTTAACCCTTCTTATTCAAAATCAATCCTTTTAATCCCCTTGCTCAGCTCCTGCCATCATCACACAGTGGGGCTTAATTCTTATTAGTTCTCTTATGCCCAGGGGCTTTGTGGGAGAAAGCACAGATATTGCATTGAGAGTTTAACGTCCCAGAAGCATTTTAATGGGAGATAGCCCCTTTTCCCCCAAACTACAGAGCCCTAGTGGGAGAATTTTAGGCGTCATTGGCAAGCCAGTGAAAGAAATCATTTCAGGAGGCAAGGCTTTCCTGATGTCACTAAAAACATATGGCATAGATGTAGGTAGACCCTATTTATATCCTCACCTTATCTGGCACCCCCCAATGGCACATGACTGGTTTTGTTCAGCCAACAAAATTCATCAGGATGGACAGAATTAGCTAACTTGGAACAAGAGTAATTTTCTTTTTTCTTTTCTTTTCAACTTTACTTGTTGTCTTAGTAACTACTCTAAGGCAGGACAAGAGCTAGACAATGAGGGTCAATGGCTTGCTCAGGGTCACACAGCTAGGAAGTGCCGGAGGTCAGATTTGAACCAGGGTCCTCCAGACTCCAGGCCTGGTTCTCAGGTCACTGACAAGGGTCATTTTCCAGAAAGGGAAAGAAAATTTGAGTGGTATTGCAATATAATACATACATAAAGGGTAATACCAATACTCCCATCTCCCCACAAAAACAAAACACCTTACTCTTGAATGTGATGTCTGTGTTTCTTGCCTATTTATAGACTTGCCAGATAATCACCAAAATCTTAGTACCTGGTTTCTTCTTTACCATGGGAGAGTATAGTGACGAGGCATGATCCTGGGCAGATGAAGTAGGACATAGATAGTGTATGACAGGGACAATAGACCTGGTTTCCCAAAGGTCACTGATTAATTTGTGCTGAGCTTCCCATATCCTTATCCAGTCTGTAACCCTTGGAGTATGTCTTGGTGAGATGGACAAGCATGGGTATGGGCATAGTCTGCAGCTTTTTCTGTGTAAGTCTAACTGGACCACCCGGGAACAAAATGGTGACCTTGGCCTTTATCAGCATCATGTTCTAACTGGGCAGAAATAAAAATAGCTGTCCCTGCTCTCCCCTCACTTTGGGTATGTGTCAGGGTGTGAGAGAGACTGGGAAGGGATTCAGGGGCAAGATCCACTAATGTCTCTCTTGTAAGAGACATTTCAGGAGAAAGGTACTCCTCAAGTATTGACTTTCTTCTTTCCTTTTTTATTTTATATTTAATTAACTTTACAATTAAGCATTAATTATAAAAATAAATTAAGCACAAAAAATAAGCTTACAAATATAGACATTGATGACCTTTTATAATTAATTTCAAACCTCTTCTGATCTTTCACACACACACACACACACACACACACACACACACACACACTAAATTCACTTTAAAGACATATTCCCGAGGAGGGGAGCTAAGCAGGTCAGAGGATGGAGAGCCAGGCCTGGAGACAAGAGGTCCTGGGTTCATATCTGGCATCAGACACTTCTTAGCTTTGTGACCCTGGGCACGTTGCTTAACCCTGTTTGCCTAACCCTTACTCTTCTGACTTAGAGTTGTTGCTAAGACAGAAAATAAGGGTTTAAATTACAAAAAAAAAAAAAAGATATTCCTTTCTCAACTTGAGGTAATTAGACCATGCTGCACAACCATCAGGGATGTCCAAGCCTCTCTGACCTGGAGTTTTTTCTCTTGGATCTCAGTTTCTCCCACCCCTACCGACATCCCAAACAATATCATTCTGCTATTTTCAGGTCAAGCCTCCTTTGCAGTTTTTGCTCAATTGTCAACTTTTCTGGAATCCTCTGGGTTATTTTTGGATTCTCACTGGCGTTTCTCACACCTCCCAATTTAGTCTCCTCTCTGCATTCATAATGAAAGCATTGGGCTTTCTCCCCCTGACTTTTTATCAGTAAATATCTTCCAGGCTTGTCCTTCATCCTCCCTCTTCCATGTCTCAGCTCCCTTCAGAGTACAATGTAATG
Organism: Gracilinanus agilis; assembly: GCF_016433145.1. Classification (NCBI taxonomy): domain Eukaryota; kingdom Metazoa; phylum Chordata; class Mammalia; order Didelphimorphia; family Didelphidae; genus Gracilinanus; species Gracilinanus agilis. The sequence continues at coordinate 334,791,823 of NC_058132.1, forward strand.
ATCAACATTGGGTCTAGAGTCAAGGGACCTGGATTTGAACACTGGATCTGCTATTTACTAGTTGGGACTTTGGAAAAGCCACATTATCCCTCTGGGACCTTGACTTCCTTACCTTTAAAATGAGGGGATTATACTAGGTGATATCTAAGACCCTTTTACTGGGCAGCTAGCTCAGGGAAAAGAGTGCTGGGTTAGGAGTCAGAAAGACTCCTCTTCTTGAGTTCATATCTGGCTTCAGATACTAAGTGGGTGACCCTGGGCAAGTCACTTAACCCTGTTTGCCTCAGTTTCCTCATCTGTAAAATGTGTTGGAAGAAGGAAATGGCAAACTGCTCCATCATCTTTGCAAAGAAAACCCCAAATGGGGTTACAAAGAACCAGATAGGACTAAAATGACCAAACAACAACAATGAAGTCCTTTCCAGCTCAGGTTAATAATAATCCTAATAACAATAACAAATATTAATAATCAACAATATTAATTAAATCAACAATAATAATCAACAATATTAATAATAACAATAAGAATTGCTGCCTGCATTTATACAATGCTTTAAACTTTACAAACACTATTTCCTTTTGTCCTCACAACAAACCTATCAGGTAAGTGCTATTATTAGCCTCATTTTACTGATGAGGAAATAAAAACTGACAGAGGTTAAAGGACTTGCCCAGGGTCATACAGCTACTAAGATTCTCAGGTCTTCCTGACTCCCAGTGCTCTCTCCACTATATAATCTATTGCCTTTCATAATCTCTTGAATGTATGATCGATATCCTATTCCTTGTCCACAAAGGGCTTTCACCCACAAATTATGTAGCTCTTTCAAAATATTATTTTTAAAACTCAAAGCATCCTATAGTGAGTGAGCATTTATTTGACATGTACTTATTTATTTAGTATTTATTCAGCACAGACCATGTGCTGTGCAATGTGCTCAATGCTAAGGATACCCAGAAAGAAAAAAATAGCTACTGCTCTCAAAGAGCTATGTGGGTTTTTATTTTCCCTTTTTTTTAAACCCTTACCTTCTATCTTGGAATCAATACTGTATATTAGTTCTAAGGCAGAAGAGTGGAAAGAGCTAGGCATTTGGAGTTAAGTGACTCACTCAGCGTCACACAACTAAGAAGTCTCTGAAGCCAGATTGGAACCCAGGAATTCTCATCTTTAAGCTTGGCTCTTAATCCACTAAGCTACTGAGCCGCCCAACTATTTGGATTTTTTTTAAGGATCAATGGTAGTAAATACATTCATTTTTTTATTCTCATAGTATTTTCTTTATTTTCCAAAAGATATTAAGTCTATTTGTCAGTCTCCACCATCTAAGGATCTTAGATTTTAAGCTAGAAGGGACCCTGAAGGTTAAATAATTTGCCCAGGGTGACCTAGTTATGGGTCAGAGACAGAAATTGAACTCAGATCTTCCCTACTCTTGTGGCCCAGCTCTCTGTCTACATTATCATGCTGTCTCTTAATCATAAATTTAGACCCAGAAGACCCCTCTGAAATCATCTAGTTCAGTCTAATTGTCTTCTATATGAGGAAATGGGAAGCAGAGAGGTAAGTGGCTTGCCCAAGGTAACACACATAGTAATTTCCCAAGTAGAGTTTGAATCAGTGTCTTCTGGACTTTGTGTAATTGGAAATTTTGTACCTTTGAACTACATTACCCAGGAGCCCACTGACTTCCTATTGTTACGTGCTGACGTAGACAGGAGATAAATTCAGTGGATTTGCGTGTCTAGCTCTCTTTCCTTCCTATGAGGGCAGCTATGAATGTGGGACTTTTGAACAGGTAGCTTAGCTTGGGCACATGGTTTTATTTTGTTACTTTTTATTCCTTTACTTTTAATGATTATTAATAACTTTTATAAAAATATAATAGTTATTATATATTCATTTTAATTTTTACAACTCCAAGTCCGATATCATTTCTACCACTCAGTCCTACCTCTCATTTGACCATCTAGAGTAACTATGAGGTTTTCCACTCCAAAAATTCCCTTTAATATTTGCAGACCTCTCTTATCATGTCTACACTAAGCATAGTTCTGTGGCATCTAATGGTTATATCAATGATTTGGTGAAGTGCAAAGGGGAGGATCATTTTGTCTTTTTGAAAGGTACTTTCTCCCACGCGTGGCCATGGTCTGACACGTCATCTTTCAAACTCAGGCTCCCTCCTTCCAAAAAAAAAAGCTTATTACCACAAGAAAATGGCTTCTTTTGTGGGCTGATATTATTGATTTAGCTCCTCATGTCCATTCAACATGCTAAGATGCTGTTAGAAAATCTTGTAGGACTCAACTTAGGTGATAAAATACCCTAAGCAATAGTTTGCTTAAGTATTGATGATAGTAAGTATATTCTTTTAAAAAATTCTCATAGTATCTTCTTTGTTTTCCTAAAGGTATTAAGTCTTTTTGTCAGGCATCACCACCTAAGATTCATAGATTTCGAGCTAGAAGGGACCCTAAAGGGTAAATAATTTGTCCAGGGTCACCTAGTGTGGGTGTTGAATAGAAGTTGCATTGACTCAAAGAAGAGAATGCTGGACATGGAGTCAAGAAGACTTAAGTTCAAATCCATCTTCACATCCTCAATAGCCATGTGACCTTGGTCAGCATCTGTTGACCTCAGTTTCCTTGACTGTAAAATAGAGAGGATAACAGTACCAACTTCCAGGGTGATTGAGATGATTGTATTTGTTAAGAGCTTTGTAAGGCTTCAGGTGCTAGAGAAATGGGAACTATTATTATTTGTTCATGGATTGGTTAGTTTGAGGAAAACAACAAAATTTTTGCTTGTATTTTCTTTAGTTTGAGGTTTCTTTGATGTAACAGTTTTAGTACTAAGTACCTTTCCTGTGAGGCAGGTGGTAGAAAAGTGTTGCCTCAAGCTGTTGGCAGATGGTGGCAGTTTGGGAATAGGCAAAATAGGTAATTAAATGAGGATGCCCTTCCCGCTAATCATCCCATCCAAACAGAAGGGGGAGAAGGAAGGAGGGTGCAGAAAAGCATTTCAGGATGCTTTGGGGTGCTTTATTATGTTAAAATGGATTTCAACTTCCAAGAAGAATGGTGGACCAATATCTTAGATTTCTCTTCCTACATCTTTGGTATGTGTAAGATGCCTTTTATTTTGTTTTTGTTTTGAAATCAAAGTCCTTTGAAGTTGGGAGGATCTGAGGTTCAAATATGGTATCAGCCACTTCCTAGCTATGTGATCCTGGGCTAGTCATTTAACTCTGATTGCTTAGCCCTTGCCACTCTTCTGTCTTAGAATTGATACTAAGACAAAAGGTAAAGTTTTTAAAAGTAATAATAAAATAAAAGTCATTTCTGGATACCTCCTTTTTCTTCTACTCAAATTTGAGTTCTCATCCCCATCCTGGAACTGAACAACTGCTCAATTATAGTGACTACATCTGGCATGTGCACAACATTCTGCCCCTATTCTTCCTACCTCTCAGCTGAGAGAAAGGTCATCTTCCCACACTTTACAGATTAAGCCCTGCACATTGATCTTCCAGAAGTCTGAAAGAACCAGACAACAGGCTTAAAAGAAATAGAATATACTCAATTCCTTGTTTGTCGGTTTTCATAGACACACTATATCTGTTGGAAAAGAGAGATGGAGAAAAGAAACCAAGACAATTTAGGCAAGAAATGCCCTCTTTCTTCCCTTTGAAACCACGCTGTTCTATTCCTGATTCAAATCTACATTTTCTATCTCTACCCGCACCCCATGTCATTTTCTATTTTCCCCTCCCAACACATTTAAAAAATAAATCAATTCATATATAATTATTATCATTTCAGCTTGCAAGGCATTTTCCTCAAAATAATGCCATGATGTAGATAGTACACGTTTTGTCATGTTCATTTTAGAAATTAGAGAGGGGCAGATAGGCAAGCACAGTGGATGGAGAGCCAGACCTAGAATTGGGAGGACCTGGTGAGTTCAAATGTAGCCTCAGACACTTCCTAGCTGTGTGACCCTGGTAAAATCACTTAACCTCAGTTGCCTAGACCTTGCCAATCCTCTGTCTTAGAAGTGATACTAAGACAAAAGGAGAAAGAAAGAAAGAAAGAAAGAAAGAAAGAAAGAAAGAAAGAAAGAAAGAAAGAAAGAAAGAAAGAAAGAGAGAGAGAGAGAGAAAGAGAGAAAGAAAAAGAGAAAGAAAGAAAAAGAGAAAGAAAGAAAAAGAGAAAGAAAGAAAGAAAATGAATAAATTTGTACTCTTGAGAGGTTAGGTAATTTGCCCATTGATTCAAAACAAGAGAAAACTTTGAAGTGGGATTTGAATTCAAATCTGCTTGACTGCACTGTAACATTCTATCATTTTGTTATTTTGTCGTTTCTACAGATTGATAGTATCTTATCTCATCTACCCACTTCAAAACATACACCAAGAGTGACCCAAAACTTCATAATTAAGATAATTACATATTCTGCCCTCTGGGGCTGAACATTATGAGTCTAATCCCTTATCTCCATGACAATTCTTCAGATATTTGAAAACAGCTTTTAAAACCCTTTGAAAATAAGAAAAATAACGGAAAATTAAAACCCTAAAAAGAAAAAAGAACCCAACTGCACTATTTTTCTACATGACTCATAATGAGTTTGTAGTCAACTAAACCTATAATTTCTAATGATGACCTGTTATTAAGATAGGTCTCCCTTGACTCTTTAAAAAATATAAATGCAAGAGTTTACATTTATCTCTTATTAAATTTTATCATGTTAAGTTCAACCTTCTATTCTACCCTTTTTAAATCTCTTTGATCACTTCTTCTCTTATCCAAAATATTATTCTTCTCATCTTTGAGTCATGTGCCAAGTTAATAAACACATCTTCCAGTTCTTCACATAAAACATTGATAAAATATACTGAACAGGATATAGCAGTGAAGACTCCTGTGGAAGTAGGGCTCAATTCCCAAATGTCTTGTTGTCATCAGTCATTTTCAATCATGTCTAACTCTTTGTGAGCCCATTTGGGATTTTCTTGGCAAAGATACTGAAGTGGTTTGCTGTTTTCCTTCTTTAGTTCATTTTACAGATGAAGAAACTGAGGCAGAGTTCAGTAACTTATTCAAGGTCACTCAGATAGTAAGTGTCTGAGGCCAGATTTGAATTCATGAAGAGGAGTATTCCTAATTCAAAGCCCAGTATGCTTTCTACTGTCTTATAGCTTCCCTATTGTTCCCACCTTGCTGGGTCAACAAATAGGATTTATTGTTCCCTTTCACAAGTAAGTAAGGTGAGAAGCTGGGATGAAGGATCCAAGTGATCCAGGTCTAAGACCTGGAGAGGGGTCTTGTATTGGGCTTTGAACTGCCTCTTGATCTTTGATCTTTTGAGTTGATTTTTTATTTTATTTTTATCTTTAAAAATTGTTTCCATGGTTCCATGATTCATGTTTTCTCGCTCCCCTCATCCCTCCCCACTCCCAGAGTTAACAAGTAATTTCACTGGGTTATACATATACACATTATCACTCAAAGCCATTTCCATATTATTCATTTTGTGAAAGAGCAATCCTTTAAAACCAAAACCATAAATCACATGCCCATGTAAACAAGTGATAAATCACATGTTTTCTTCTAGATTTCTACTCCCAGAGTTCTTCCTTTGAATGTGGATAGCGTTCTTTCTCATAAGTTTCTCGGAGTTGTCCTGGATCGTTGCATTGCTGCTAGTAGAGAAGTCAATCACATTTGGTTGTCCCACAATGTTACAGTCTCTGTGTATAATGTTCTCCTGGTTCTACTTATTTCACTGTGCATCAGTTCATGTAGGTTTTCCCAGTTCTTATAGAAAACAATCAATTCATCATTCCTTTATAGCACAATAGTATTCCATAAGTTTGGCTGATCTTTTATTTCAAGATGACAGATTGAAGCATAAATCAAACTCAAGGTATATCTTGATGCCTTTTATTTATTTTTTTAAATAATTTTTTAGTTTTAGAAAAATTTTCCATGGTTACATAACTCATGTTTTTACTTTCCCCTTCCCCCCCCTCAACCCCCTACCCCCCTCCGCTATAGCTAATTCGCATTTCCACTGGTTTTATTATGTGTGGTCAGTGAAGACTTATTTACACATTATTGATAGTTACATGGGTGTGGTCTTTTCAGGTCTGTATCCCCAATCATGTCCTCATCAACCCAAGTGTCCAAGCAGTTGTTTTTCTTCTGTGTTTCTACTCCTGTAGTTCTTCCTCTGAATGTGGGTAGTGTTCCTTTCCATAAATCTCTCAGAATTGTCCTGGGTCATTGCATTGCTGCTAGTGGAGAAGTCCATTACATTCAATTTTACCACAGTGTATCAGTCTCTGTGTACAATGTTCTTCTGGCTCTGCTCCTTTCACTCTGCATCAATTCCTGGAGGTCTTTCCAGTTCACATGGAATTCCTCCAGTTTATTATTCCTTTGAGCACAATAGTATTCCATCACCAACATATACCACAATTTGTTCAGCCATTCCCCAATTGAAGGGCATACCCTCGCTTTCCAGTTTTTTGCCACCACAAAGAACGCAGCTATAAATATTTTTGTGCAAGTCTGTTTAATCTTGATGCCTTTTAATAGGGTGCCAAGAGAGGGGCCAAGAATTCAATGAATCCACAAGCATTTATTAAGTACCACTTTGTTCCAAGCCATATGTAAGGTGTTGGGGATGCGGAGGCAAATGTGAAATAGTCCTTATCCTCAAGGAGCTTGTATTCTGTCTGGAGGGACCTGTACATGTGCAGCTATAATCAAAATAAATACATGATAATTTTGGGGCAGCCAGGTGGCACAATGGATAGAGTGCTGGTCCTGGAAGATTCGTCTTCTTGAATTCAAATCTAGCCTGAGACATTTACAAGTTGTGTGACTCTGGCCAAATCACTTTAACCCTATTTGCCTCAGTTTCCTTATCTGTAAAATGAACTGGAGAAGGAAATGGCAAACCACTCAATATCTTTGCCAAGAAAACTCCAAAAGAGGTCAAGGAGAGTCAGACAAGAATGAACAACAGGCAAGAGGTGATGAGGGACTGAACTAGAGTGATGAGAGGAGGTAACAGGGAATTCCACCCATGTATCCCTATCCACCAAGCCTCAGACACTTAACTAGTATGCTGTCTACCTCAGTTTCCTCCTCTCTAAAATGAGGATAACAACACTTACTTCACAGGGCTTTCATGAGGAACAAATGAGGTAATGTTTATAAATCCCTCAGCACAAATTCCTGGAACACAGTGGACAGTTAATAATATTATTATTACTATTAACAACAAGAATAATAAATACAAATTGCTTGTTCTTTTTATTGCTTGTTCTATTCCTCTCTTAATCCTTCAGAAAGGGCATTGTTCTTGGAGATAAAAGACTGGCTTTCCAGTCCCAGATCTATAGCAAGTCTCTTCAAGCTCCAGAATTCCAAAAGTCTTTGAGCCTCCATCATTTAACCTCTTGGTCCTCCTATATAGCCTTATGAATAAGAATGATCGAGAGCAGTAACCGTCTAGACTGCTTGGCATTTGGCGTGTCTTTTTTCCCCTTGGTAACCTTTGACTGATGCTTGTGACATTTGGCACCCTATTAAAGGGCATCAAGATACACCTTAAGTTTGATTTATGCTTCAGTCTGCCATCTTGAAATAAATGATCAACCGATAAAGGTTTCCAAATGCCTTGCCTAGTTTCCGGTGGATTTTAATGAAATTCAACGAGTAGAGGCAGTTCAAAGCCTGACACAAATGCAAGGGATTTTATTACTAGCCACCAGGAACAGGTGGAGTCAGGGAAAGCAAATGGCATGACTGCCTAGGGTTGGAGAAGGAATCCAATTACCTTGACATCTCCTGTCCCCATGTCAGGTTTCCTTCTGCTCTTCAGCATTGCCTACAGCAAGGACAAAGTGTGGTCTCTGCCTGCTGGTTCAGTGGGAAGTCTTTCCAAGGCTCCCCTCCCCTCCCTCCCCTCCTTGCAACTGCTCACTTGCCAATATGAAACCTTATTAAGTTTTGCCAGCCTCGTTTGCATGCTAATTTGCATGGATTTGCCCTGCTACTTCCATCTGATGGTCTGTACAAAAAGCACAAACAGAAACCTTATTGTAATGGGCTTCTTATTACCAATCTGCTTCCAACCACTTGTTGATGCCTTTGGCTAAGTATCTGCCAGGGTCTGGGCCAGGGCTGGGGGACCATCCAAACACATTGCGATTCGTTTTTTACTTCTGACGGAGAAAGAATTCAAAATCAATATATGCAAATTGCCATGCAAATTCCCAGTGCAGACTTTATCACTGGGGCTTGTTAGAATACGGATGTAAAATTATATTACATTATAATAAATGTATATTACAGAGAAGACTTCGACAAGCACTTTACAGAAAGATTTTCTTTCCTCGGGGGTTTTTATGCTTAATTTAGGCTTTTGCATATAGGCAATATGTCCAATATGTCTCATCATGCACGTTCTATAGGCATAATGTACATATATGGGCATGTGTGCCGCATAATTGGTTGATGTCAGGCTCAATAGACTGAAATGAAAACCACCTGTGTGTGTTTGGATGTAGGGATAAAACCGATGCCCTTGCTCGAATGCTTTGCATTTTTTTCCAAGTTAAAGGTTTGCCACTTTTCATAACTGGCATAACTTATAAGCATGAAAAGATAAAAGGGAAAAAGGAAGCATTGCTGGGTTTCAAAGGTTCTGCTCAAACAGGAATCTGGGGAAGGAAGGAAACAAATATTGATTAAGCATCTACTATCTGCTAAGTTCTTTTTGCAAATATTATCTCATTTTGTTCTCTGCCTAGACAATCCTGGAAAGTAGCTGCTATTATCATGCCCGCTTAACAGTCAAGAAAACGGAGGCAGAAAAAGGGTCATTGATTTGCCCAGGATCATACAGCTAATAGGTGTCTGAAACTGGATTCGAATTCATGCTTTCCTGACTCCAGGTCCAATGCTCTATCTACTGTGCCATCTTGTTGTTGGAACTCAGGAAGTAGACAGTGACCTATCCTAGAAGCAGCTTATCCATATTTGGAAAGGCTTATCCCCAAAAGACTGGTTTCAGGGAGATGATTTTCTTAGTGGGGCAACATGAGACCCTCTACTGAGGTAAGTGGATTGTTGTCACTTGCTTCAGTGAAGGAAGTAGCCACATTGGAAATCATTGATCCTTGAGAATTAAAAAAATTTCGCCCTTCTGCCTTTGTGCAAAAGGTCGAGGCTGATTCTCTGTTTTAGAATACAGGAGGAGGCAGAGGCAGAGAGAGGTGACTCAGGAAGCTGACCACTCAGGGCTCCCAAAGGGAGGTTACAGCAGATCTTGTATTCTCTGACTATGCTGCCTCTTTTGGGGGACCCTAGTCTGCACAGTCTTCTGTCTTTCTCAGGGAATTCTTTCACTTTACTTATTACAGCAGCTTTTCGGCTGGACTCCTTGGCTCTAGTATCCTCTCCCCTTTCTAGGTCATCCTTCTAACAGCTACCGAATTAGTCTTCCTAATGAATAATCTATCAAACTGGATTGCTTACAAATCTTCCATAGCTTCCTCATACCTATGGAATGAAATCCATCCTCTTCAGACTTCCACAATCTGGCTACAATATACTTAGGCTATCTTATTTCATTGTCCATCACCACATAACCAGTATGTATCAGAAGGTGCACTTGAACTCAGATCTCTCTGTCTCTCTCTCTCTCTCTTCACTCTTTCTCTTTCTCTCTCCTTTCCCTCCCTCTCTCTCATTCTCTCTCTCATTCTGTCCTCTTTCTCTCTTGTTGTCTCCCCCTCTCTCATTATCTCTGTTCTTTTCTCTCTCTTCTCTCTCTGTCTCCTCACTCTTTCTTTCTCTCTCCTTCTCCCCCCTCTCTCTCATTCTCTCTGTCCTCTCTCTATCTCTGTCTCTGTCTTTCTCTGTCTGTCTTTCTGTCTCTGTCTCTGTCTGTTTCTGTTTCTTTCTCTCTCTCCCCCTCAACTACACTTTATTGCCTCTTGCATGTTCTTGGCTTCAGCCAAATTAGACTTTTTTCCTGTTAACTATGGGATCTTAAGCTGGAGATAATGAACTTTAAAATATATATATATATATATATATATATATATAT